>NC_137622.1:30537742-30902742 GCF_963280865.1 Gymnoscopelus braueri
AATCGTGTGTGTGTGTGTGTGTGTGTGTGTGTGTGTGTGTGTGTGTGTGTGTGTGTGTGTGTGTGTGTGTGTGTGTGTGTGTGTGTGTGTGTGTGTGTGTGTGTGTGTGTGTGTGTGTGTGTGTGTGCATGCGTGTGTGTGTGTTCCGCTTTATGTGAATGACCGATGGACCTTGACGTGCAAAACAAACTGTCGTGCAAACGGATCTGATGTGATCTTTCTGTCTGGATCTGATTCCGTCCTGCAGGTTTTAATCACCATCTATTGGCTGGGTCGAGCCGCTAACAGTTGCACCTCCTACAACGGGCCCACGCTGGACCTCAAAGAGTTTGAGGGCCTGCTGTCACAAATGAGAAAGGTATACGTCCAATATTACTGTACAATCCATGGCAATGAATGTGTTGCATCTGCAGTACATGTGTTCAGCGATCTAGTGTTGAGAGGGTTGTTTGGGAGAGTATAATAATAGATTCAGATGGAGGGATATTATCAACACCTCATCACTTATGTATTGTAATTTTATTTTAACTTAAGTTGACAGTTGACACACACATGTCACAATATACACACACGCGCACACAGTCTCGATATTCATCAGATTGCTATACACAAAAATATGCAGCCGCTCATGAACATGATGTCACCACACTGCAATTTATTCCACAGTGTGACGTTCCTCTCCTCTATACTATAAAACTGAGAAATCATCTCGTACCGAGCCAAATGTCTTTCACAGATGTCCAGTTGTCCACACACTGCAGATGACCAAAACAAAAACCTTGTTTCTATGAAGCAAAAATAGAAAAAATTAAACATAATACAGTGTGTTGATGGTATTCCGTCAGCTGTTGTGGCACTGGAGGAATCTACTGTATTTTTGTGAAATCTGTGAAAATACCAGTGGTGGAAGAAGTCGAAATTTACTTGAGTAAAAGTACAAAAGTATTGGCATTAAAATATACTTAAAATACCCAAAGTAAAAGTAGTCATTATGCAGAATGTCCAATTTCACACGTTTTAAAATGTATAAAAATCATTTGAAAATAGCCAATCTACAAGCTCACAACATGTGGCTTTGCGACGCGTTGTGAGCTTGTAGATCGTCTATTTTCAAATAGTCAAAGTATATAGGGCTGAAGTGGTTAATGTATGGTTTTTGTTATATAATACTAATCAAAATCTGTAAAGTAACTAGTAACTAAAGTTTTCAAATAATTTTAGTGGAGTAAAAGTACAATATTTGCCTCTGAGATGTAGTGGAGTAGAAGTAAAAGTATTGAGAATTGGAAATACTCCAATAAAGTAAAAATACCTCAACATTCTACTTAAGTACAGTACTTGAGTATATGTACTTAGTTACTTTACACCACTGGAAAATACTCACACTCAAGAGAAACTCAGCAGCGTTTTGGTTAAATTATACTCTCATGGTTGAAATTATTTATGGAGGGGAAAAAAGATTTCTAGGTTTCTACCTGACGTGCTTTCTCTAGCCTGGCATAGCCAGACTAATGCAATTTTCTCTGGCAGATTAGTCTGGTTTCCAGGCTATGCTTTGTCATCCTTTCATGAACACCAGTATCCTTTAAGACTTACTGTAAGCTCTATTAGAAGTTGGAGGAGCGAGCCATCATTCCTAAGCATTAAAATGTCCTGTGTTCAGCAGCATTATCTGCCTGATAGGATGTTTCTTTAATACTGAAAGGAGATTTGAGGGCGATCAGAACAAGAGGGATAAACGTAGATAGCATTTTGGGTCATAAGAAAAGACATATATAATACTTGAATATCATATTATGATATTCATGTTGTGGGCATAGGAAATAAGTGCTGAAGTTGTGGTACTACTTACAGACTGGTATCACAGACGTTCAGGGAGGCTTTTGAGAACAAAGAGAGAAGCAAAACAGAGGAGGGGTGGGGGACAGGAAGTTCCTGTGGCTAACAGGAAAGGCCTTTCTCCACCTTTCATTAAACCAGAGACACACAGACGTGACTCTACGGGAGAAAGACAGAAAGATTGACAGATAATGAAGGAGAGACTGGGAAAGAGGAAAAGGAAGGACAGAGGGATAGATAAACAGAGACGAAAAGAGAAGGATTCTCCAGAAAGTGATGGATTGTGCAAACTGGGGTGCTGCTCCCTATTTGGCCAGTTTAAAAAGAGAGTACATTAAACATGTCTTTGTATACTTTATCAAATGGTGTGTGTGTGTCTGTGTGTGTGTGTCACTGTTCAGGAGGTGGAGGACGCAGAGAGTCCTTCTAAGCGCAGCATCAGGGACAGCGGCTACATCGACTGTTGGGACTCGGAGCGCAGTGACTCGCTCTCCCCGCCTCGTCACGGCCGAGAGGACTCCTTCGACAGCCTGGACTCGTTTGGATCGCGCTCCCGACAAACCCCCTCCCCGGACGTACTGGTTGCCCGTGGCAGCAGCGATGGTATGTCCAAAAGAGTTCAAATATGTTTTTACAGGTGAGCAGGACAGACTTAGTCAGACTCTAACTGTTTTGGAGTTGAGTACATTACCCTCCCTGACAACCATCTTAACCACTTAAACCCTATACGTGGACCGGGGTCCCCCACAGGGCTGACTCTGTACTCGGCCCGTCTTTTTATCGCTCTACATCAAATCTCTTCACCAAAAATAGCCGTTGCGTTGTGATCTCCGATCGCTCTCCAATAGTTGTTCAGTTAATGGCTTTATTTTGTTTATTTTTTTTCCATATCCATTAAAACCTTACTGAACCTACTTGAATAACTGAGTTAGTGTTGACTAAACACAATTTGCCAGTTAAAGTAATACTAGGTAACGTTTTCAACAAAACTAAAGTTAAATTGTATATCTTTTGTGAGTGGCAAAAGTTTCACAACACCCACTCCATGAATTTCACCCCCGGAAGCCTTTTATTTATATATTTTCTATTGAACGCTGTCGGGGGGGATGAGATGAGATGACGGGGAATGACGTCATCTGGCCGGAAAACGGAGGCGGAAATGCACTGGTTTCCTGTTTGGCCAGGAACTACCGCAACGGTTTCCTGTTTGGCCAGGAACTACCGCGCTAATAACAAAAAGGAACCTCACGCTGATTTTAAGAGAATGTAGGATTGGAAGATCGAAAAAGAACAGAAAAAGAAAGCACAACTCATGGTAACTAATGCTCCACTGGCTAAGAGAAACGATCCGCAGATAGTATGAAACAATTAAAAGAACGCTTTTTGAAACGCTTCCTGCTTCCGGTGAAAACAAATGGAATTCTGGGTAATCGAGGACTACGGAAATTGTATGCAGTGACGGTAGTGACCAGCAGAGGTTGCTAAAAGTCGTTATTTGTGAATCTGCATTGTACAACTTTAATAAGTCATAGACCTTTACCTGCATTTAGTTTGTGAATCAATCTTTGCTCCAGGGCCAATTTTAGCTAGACTTGATGAATCGGTGCTTTAAGAAGCTTTACATAGTAATGATAACATAACTTCCATTATAAAACATACAGTAACTGCACATTGACATTTTGTAAATAGGTTTACCTTCCTCAAGCAAGTCTCTGCAAGCTTTCAGAATCCTGTGACTTTCAAATCAAGCAAACTAAACTACGCTTTTGGGAAATGGTCAGCATGTCCAGTATACCATGAGTCATAGTCAATGGGCCAAACATTGCAACACTTTAGCACTTAAATCATTACTAGGCACTCGATTTGTCATTTTTCTTGCCACTTCCAACACAAACACAGAAGATTCTAGTCATGATTGTGACTAATAGCGGCAGGTACTGTAGGGATAAATGGGGAGTACGGACACCAAAATCGAAACATGGTTATTCTTTCCATGACAGCAGTGATATGAACCGGCACAAGTGGAAGAGGAATGGGAAAACGGAAAAGTGGAAATTGCTTGAGGGGATATGAGTTATACGACGCACCATTTCTCCATGTAATTGAATGTTTTGTTTCAGATCTTTTTTTTTCCACTGCAGCAATATCCTGTATCAATGTTCTTTAATGAGCTCTTTTAAGTGTCTGTGTGCCTTATGGTTGTCTGCGATAGCATCAATCTCTGTCACTGACATCTGTAACAATGGCTCCTCTGTGTTGACTTGTTTGAACCTGTTGCCATGGGTTACGGCATGTTTGAGTGACAGCATTGTTGAGGGAGAGAGAGATGAGATGAGATGAAAAGAGAAGAAATAGGAGTGAATGAATGATGGTCACCAGAGGACTGTTTTGGATGTGACAGTGTACTGTGTTGCACATTAGGTATGTCAAATAAAAAATACCCTTTTTAATGTGGAAGTGCTGAGACTCTGTACTGTATGTACAGAGGACTAAAGACACGATGCCATATAACAATTTTTCCCATTTATGATTAACACAAGCTGACCTAGGACGACACCAACCCATAATTAATCAAAAACCTCTTGATTTTAACAGACAGCTACACGCAGACACAAGGTGCGAGACAGATACAGTATACTAAAATGCAAAGACTGATCGATAATGATCGATCTTTTGAAAGTGAAAGTTGTTAATTCAGTGGGTTTTATTAAACCAATGTAAAGCATTAAAAAGGCTTTTGACTAAATAATAACTTCATTGGATCCATTGGAACACAGGTTATTTTTTTCCTTTTCCTGAAAAGTAACGGCTTTGGACCCGACAGCGACAATATGAGTACAACACTTCCACCTTGATACTAGAACCGTTTCCCCACACATGGGGTGGTGCAATGACGTCTTTCCCAGACAGACATGTAAATGGTAAACAGTCGTAAAGAATTTTTTTCACACCCCACTTAAGACAAAACTAGAGTTAAAAATATGGTTTGGTTGCATATAAATATTTTATAATGCCAAGCTACCCATTTGCTGCCATAGCATGATGTTGATTCCCACACTGTATTTCACTCTGACTTCTTTTTAATGAAGGCCTATAAAAGCTTATGACAGCCGTCACAAAACCGTGCATACGTTTCAACTGGGGACTGTGAATAGGCCAAGCATCCCATTTGGGTCGGCTGTGTTTTTGTTTGGAGAGAGACTGACTGCAAAGGCCAAGCTGCAATCTTCAAGGGTCAATTTACCCCCAAACTACATTGATTAACTTTAGGGTCTGAGCTGCCTTCAACCACTTAAAGGTTTCATGACGTTCAGTTTTACCACACATTAAAAGTCTTTGTCATGGTCCTTCAAACGTGTATAGAAAGTTGTAACAAAAAATTCCACTCCATTGATCCATGGCAGGTGTTTTTCTCTCACATTTCTAAAGCCTTTTCAACTGCAATGAAAAAATAAATCTTTGCCTGCGGGTGTCGCTGGTGAGGGATTTTGCCTGTCAATCATCGCCTCTGCTCCGCCCCCCCAAAGGAAAGGATAGGGGAGGGGAGGGGCGAGGAGGAGAGTGGGCGGGATTAATCGACTGTGACCTCACTGTCGAAGGGCCAATCTCAGATTACTTTTCAGCCTAATTATTCAGAAAACCCCAGACCACAGAAAATCCACTGAAAGTTCAAAGTTTAGATTTTTTAGGTGTATTTGAGGTCATAAAACCCCCCAAAAAACATAAGTAAAAAAAGTGAAAATGAATGTCATAGAACCTTTAAAAACCCTATATAATAATAATATCTGGAATTTATATAGCGCTTTTCTAAGTACTCAAAATGCTTTACATGTGTCTGTGGGGGCCAGGGGAAAGGAGAGAAAAAAATGGGGAACAAAGGAGAACAACTTTTGTTGAAATTGTTGAAATAGCCAAATTAGCTGGTCTACAAGCCATCTCACAACGCAATCTCACAATGTGTCGCGGCGCCGGTGTGTGTAGATCATCTATTTCTGCAGAATGTTCACCTTGCTTCTCTCACCCTGATCGCTTCATGTGGTCAAGTACAAGTTTTACCTGTGCAGATTGGTTCTTTGAAAATTAATTAGTTTGGCTTGGATTTGAGCATTAGCACAAGGTTTGCTGCCAAGAACGAGGCTACAACATGATAACTGGCTCTGGATCAGATCCCTGAGTTGCAGCCAGTGTTGCCAGATTTTGCGAGAGAAACCAGGTCTACGAAAACGAGCCCAAAAGAAGCGACTAGGCTGCTTGATCACACACACCAGCAAAATCATTTTTATCACTTGAACCCTATATACATCGCCACAACGTGGCGCGTTACAGTATATCTGCCATTTTCCAAAAATCTTGATTAAAAAAAAATGAATTTGAATATTTTTGAAACATTTCAACCTTCAATCCTTGGCACAAAATATTTTCAGATGGGGGTCTGCAGACAAATACATTTTTGGGTTGCTTGACATGAAAATGTTTGAGAACCACTGGTTTAAACTACACTTTATAGAAACAACACAACTACAATTATATTTACAAGCGACTTTACAGAAAAACAAGCCCAAAGTCGCTTATAATAAGCGGACTTGGCAACACTAGTTGCAGCAGACATGAGAACTGAGAGCTTGCTTGTGGACCAGAACACAAGGAGCTTTGATTACACACAGAACAAGACGATCCGATTATTAACGTCCACACAAATGCTACCTGGCATGGCGTGTTTTCACCAACCCTGACCTTTTTACACAAGGACCTTTCACAGGCTACTGCTTCAGAAACTCACTCTTCCCTGGCAATAATTCGTATAATAATAGAATGGGGAAGGCTTAATTTAATCTCTGGAGGAAATGTAATATTGGCTGAACTCTTTTGTTGGGGCCAAGTTCTAAATGGATACAGCACTGATAAATGGTGCACTTTGTGCTTGCGGTGCCGGTGGTGGTGAAGCCTATTCTCTGGTGTTTTTGAAGGACAACAACGCCCATTGCCTGTCAAAGACTATAACAACTTACTTCCCATGATACCATCAAGATGTGATACCCTCGCTGTCGGGCAGAAACTTTGTAGTGGAAAAAAATAACCTGTGTGTAAATGGATCCAATGTAGTTATTATTTAGCCAATTATTTACAAAAGCCTGCAGACAGACATAACCACTTTCAACCTCCCTATTTTGGGCATGTCATTAATATAGAGATACAAGGTTTCTGCCCCAGAGAAAAATGCCTAATATAAGAACTAACCTCTACCTGGAGTTCACTCTTCAATAATGATCCCAACAATAGAGTACCCACTTAGACCTAGAACACTTATACGTTGTTATACCTTTCAAGCCAGGAATGCCTGTGTCATTTTAGTTGTTGCTATATATATATATATATATATATATATATATATATATATATATATATATAGCAACAAAATAAAAAAAATTGCCAGACCCAAGGGGTCGGGCTTACATGAGGCTTTGTATCTGTTTTCTCCATACATGGGCATGGTCACTTTGTCCCCCGGCCCCAGCCAAAAAAGTCTGTCCCCCTTTCGTCCCCTTTCGTCACGAACTATTCATGACATCATTATTATGTCACAAAAATTATAAAATTATTTATGCTTTTCAGTTATAAAGTGGTTTGTAGGTGTGTTACATACTAGGACTTCATTCTGGGTCTGGCAGAACCAGGTCTCCTGGTCTTGTTTTGAATACAAATGTGACTTTACACCACGACTGGTGTAAAGTTGTAAATGTGGAGAATTTCTGTTACAGTACGACATTGACCCCTAGTCAAGGCCCCCTCGTGCTTCAGTGTTACCATGTGTTCCAACCCCAGCATCACACACCGTTAAGGCACATGTTCCTCACTACAGACGGAGAGATGATAGAATGAAACTCACTCATGTTTCCAATTGATGGCCTAAGGCTCTCTGTTATTGATCCAACCGCTGTGTGAGGCATAAATACCTTCAGGCCTCGTTAGGGCCTTGATCTGTCAGTCATTCGGGTCATGTCAAATAAAGAAGACTATTGAAATGCAATGAGGGACGTTTCCATTGGTCTGAAGTGGGCGCCTGTGGCTGCGACTTCTGGATTCATTCAGATCTGAGAAAAAGTTCCAAAATTAAAATGTGGTCCAAATAGCCTGTTGGAATGTGTGGATTTATACCTGGAAAGTTCCCATCCATGACCATATACATATTTTATTCTTATTGAGTCTGGATTTGATTCGATCTCTTTTGATTTGAGCTGAACAAAATATCGACACATTTGCGTTTGCGTGCATGTCTTTGTCCCAACATATGAGGGCGAATGAAAGTATCGGCTGAAAACAAACTTACTGAGCTCTATCAGTTTACAGTACATGACTGTATGTATGGAAATCTGTACAAACGGACATATAGACAAATTGTAATGGTACACAGAAAAAAATCAGGATTATACTGTGTATGTGAGACAAAAAAAACTGTAAAAGACAAAATGACAAAAAGTGTTCTTCTATCCCCCTATTATACTGTAGATTGTGTGCGCAAGGTGAGGTGAATTCTAGTAGCACATGTGCTGCACATCTTGGAAAGGAATTTCTAGAGACCTTGGGTAAACCAAGGTGCATTGTGAGCTTTGCTGAAGAGATTTGGTGTAGAGGGGAAAAACAAGGGGGCCAATTATAGACCCCATGCGGGACACCGGTCAATGAGGTATATAGTGGATAAACTGATTCTCATCTCTCGAACGTTCTGCAGAACATACTAGAATGTGTTTCAGTGGAGTTTTAATCGTCAACTGGGGAAAGTCCTTGAGCGATGCACTTCTGCAAAGCCAGGTGTTCCCCTGGCCATTAAAGAGCTGACAATGTGTTGAGAATCTGATATGGAATGCAGTGGCACCGCACGTAAATTCTTCCTCACCAGTAGGCTAGAATTTATTCTGTGCGAGCTGTACTGTACAATACAAATCATATGATTTGTATACTGTGCTCCACAGAAACCACTGGCCTGCAAACTGCCTTCGATTGATTTATGGTCAGCTGTTGGACTGCACTGTAGTGTACAGGACATAATAATACAAGAATGTACTAGACCGAAAAAAGTGATTTGTTTTATACACCGCTCGGAAAGCCTGCATAGGTTTCGCTGTCTTTCTTCTCTCTCTAAAGTTATTGTTTTCATAAAACAAAAACGTTTTGGTGGTCTGCAGTCTGCATAGAAATGTAACCCAAAGAAGCTTTACATTTACACTCAAGCATTTATTTGATGCCCTTACACGGACTGATTTACAGGGGGAGAATGTACTGTATAGGGCTCAATGAAGCACATTGTCTGTTTTCAAACGTACAACCTTTCAACATCTGTCTTAGTCCGGTGGATTGAGATGAAAATCATTCACTTTTTCATAAAAGTGTGAAACTTGGTAGACTAGTACAGTTTGGGGCCCTGAACATTTTCAGATATGGAGCCATTGCAAACCCCCCCCCCCCCCCGAACCCGGAGTCCCAGAGGTAGTGGATCGGTCCATTGATTATCGAGGTGCACCACTGAGGCCGGTGCTGAGATTAGGTATTCGGGCTGTATTAGAATGTGACGTCCTAACTCTTCTAATGTAGAGGAAAGAAGTCCCCTTCGGGGCAAGCCTTCCCAACAGTATGGGAAAAGGCAGTTCGCCCCCCGTTGGCCATGGTGGCCATTTTACTTTCCACCATTACCAAATAATGTATTTTGCATCATAACTCCTGAACCAAACATGATAATACAGAATAGGTGATGTCTACACCTATATTTTGATGGTCAATGATTACAATGATATCATGCACAACATCATAAACTATTAAGGTGAATAGTTAATGGTCAATTCAGTGATGTTGTGAGGTAGTCCGGTGGTTTTGTCCGAAAATCGTTAACTTTTTCACAAAAGTATGAAACTTCTAGACTTGTACAGTTTGGGGCCCTGAACATTTTCAGATATAGAGCCATCACAAAAACGCCCCCTGGTGGCCATGGCAGCCATTTTACTTTCCACCATTACCAAATAATGTATTTTTCATCATAACTCCCGAACCAAACATGATAATACAGAATAGGTAATGTCTACACCTATGTTTTGATGGTCAATGATTACAATTATATCATCTACAACATCATAAACTGTTCAGGTGAATAGGTAATGGTCAATTCAATAACGTTGTTTATGTCCAGGTAGCTCAGTTCGCCTTAGGACCACAAGGTTCTGGGTTCAATCCCAAGGAACCTCGGTGTAGCATGGCTTGGGTAACTAAGACGTGCATCAAGTACTGAGAGATGATGGTAGTGTTGCACTCCACATCAGCAATCCAGGGATCTAGCACATTGAATTGGGAATAGACACCCTCGTTCTCAGCCAACACCGATGATAAGCCACTCTTACTTAGTCAGTGACGTTGAAAAAAGGAAATCACAATATCTGAGAAGGGTCATTCCTATGTTCCCAGAGTCCTACTGTATGTTCCACGGCTTTCTATTCTGTTAACGTACATAGAGTTAACTTTTTAAAAGGTTGTTGGGTACTCTTTCTCCAAGGGCCCTGTGTTCAATTGCGTGCTATGTTCCTGGAACATTCCCAAACACATTGATTGATTGATGTACTTTATTTAGTAAGACATGAGAACAGTACATGACAGTACATAACAGTACATGGAAGTACAAGTTCACAATACAAGGTCTACTAAACTGGAAAACTCATTAAGCACTGAGCTTGTTTAAGATGAGAACCCCATGCACACAAATCATGATGACATATAAGAGACAGACAGATATACACACTACTATACAGAATGTCATACAATCAGTTTACAGGTTACTGGTATGATGAGTGAAAAATATGTACAAAAGAAGAAAGAGAGGGGGGGGGTATGGGGGTAGGTTAGGTTAGGACATGGGGTAGGGTTAGGACTTGGACAGGGGCCATTTTTGAATTGCAGCCTCCTGAAGGTGTATCTTTAGGGCAGTTTTGAAAGTGAGTAGGGTTTTACACTCCTTTACTCTTTTTGGTAGGGCATTCCACATTTTTGATGAATAGCATGAGAACGAGTTCATTCCCTTTGTTGAGCCAAATCTGGGTTGAACATGATTTGTGGAGCTGCCTCTGGTGTTATGATCATGGACTTCATTAACATTTTGGACAAACATCCTTTCTTATTATGTACTGTATATTATAAGTTAATATTATGTACAATTATGTTGCAGAATTTGGTTCAAATTACATGTGCTTGCTAACATACATTATCTGGTGCACTATATCATAGAGGGGTGGTTCTGACCCCGGACAGAGCCCAGGCAGAGGGGGGATTGGTGGGGTAGGTGAGTGAGGAGGTGTGGTGTGATAGAGGTGCATTGGTACCCCAGGAGCAGGGATGTGTGAGTGGGGGGAAACCCCTTTAACAAGTTACCAAAATAGCCCATGTCATATGAGAGCTTGGTAACATATTTCTCATGTGCTACTGTATATAGAGCTGGGCATAGCAGCCAGGAAACATAGAACTTTGGATACATAGGGAACAGATGGGCCCTATCTTGGGCCCATACTGGACCCATCTGCCTTACTACCTCTTATCCCTAAACGTTTTTTGCATTTTTTACTATTTTGAAAAACATTTTAAAATACCAATAGCCGATCTACAAGCTCACAATGTGTCGATGTAGATCACCTAGTTGAACTATTTGAAAATGTTTTTCAAATAGTGAAATATGGCTAATACGTTTAGGCATAAGGGGTAAGGTAAGATAGGACCCAGAGCATGCATGACACAACTGGTCCCTTATGTTTCAAGGCAGCCATAATTGTCATCACCAATTTGCTTACTGGCATGACAAATGAGTCCATGACAAATATCTCTAAAGCACTTAAATGTCCCAGTTTTCAACATTCACTACCAAATTGTCCCGTTAAAATAATACTTGTTTTGTGTGCTTACATAGATGTTTATCTTGTTCTAATCTATTCTGTTGAAAGGTGCAGTCACTATGTGCTAAAATAATTGTCCCCCATCCCGATGAAACACCAGGTATAAAAAAAGTCAAATAAATTGTAATTGTTGTGAAAACAGCCAATCTGCAAGCTCACAGACACATCAAGATGCATTATGAACTTATATATCACTGTAGAATTATCCAGGGCCTTCCAGCGCCTGAAGTTTGCGGTTATTATTGTGATTGTTATTATGTGTGTATTTCCTGCTTATTTAGGATCTTATACCGGAGTGATAGGCTGAGTTATTATTCTAGGATTTGATACATGCTTATATGAAGGTTAATACTGCTTATTTGGAGTTATAAACTGAAGTTATAATCCGAAGGTACAAATATATACAAATTCTAAAAGCCACAGCACAGCAGTGGACTTTACACATGTCACTTAAGTGTCACATGAGGGCATGTTGATTGATTAGGTCAGATGAGGAGCTGGTCGACAGTGGCTACTGTTTAGAACAGTGCTAAAGCCTGTGTTTGCACACTTAAGACAATACACAAGTCACAGGATTAATCAACAGAAGGTTGAAAAATCACCCGTCTTCATTTTTCATGTTGCAGATCCCTGCACTATGATATCGCTGTATTGCTGACTCCGCCATGCCCCCAAATACCTGTATGTGTGTCTCAAAGAATTCATGTTGGAAAACTCTTTTGTTGCTCCCCCCACCCCCTCTCCTCCCATCAGGCCGTGGGAGCGACTCGGAGTCTGACGGCCCCGCTCACAGGAAGTTGCCCGATATGCGTAAGGACGACATGCTGGCTAGACGCACCTCAGTCAGCGAGCCACGGGCCGCCATGCCGTTCAACCAGTACCTGCCCAATAAGAGTAATCAGAGCACCTACGTGCCCGCGCCACTCCGGAAGAAGAAGGGCGGCGACGAGGAGGGCGGGCGCAAGAGCTGGAGTACTGCCACTTCACCCATAGGAGGCGACAGACCGTTGAGGTGAGCACGAAGGATTTCATGGCAATGACAAGGGGAGGTGATGCTAGCTGGAGAACAAGAATATGTATACTAGCATTGCTCTGTCATTTGTCAAAGCTCTTTCATTCTGCTCTGTTAACACACAGAAATTTTATTGTAAAGTTTCCTTTTCGAGCTAAATGTTGTGTACAGCACAAGCCAAAAATCATTGTTTAGCATAAATGTATAGGTAAATATATTTTATATGAAATGTATGCTTTAACCATGACCTCTAATCAAACCCACCGTGCCATTCTCCTCAGAGGCACATAAATCAATGGCAAAACATAACCAAGCACTTGAAGGATAATAATACAGATGGTCTTCTTTGGAAAAAAAACTACCGTTATATGTTTGGTCTATTTTGTTTGTATGAATTTTTCACATGTCTTAAATGGGTGATATCTTTGTGTAGAATGAAACTGCTGAATTGCACATGTATTCTTTGCCCAGTGGTGGCAGAGGTGGTATGGGTTAATGGAAACCAGATGTGTGTTTTCATTGGCCAAGACTCCGGACTAAGGCAAAAGGTTTTAACAAGTGTGAAATTTGCAGAGTAGACACAAATGAAGATGTCTTGAAGTTTGAGATTTATTGGGTTGGCATGTCACTCTGTATAGTATGGGGCCTGGAATCTCCAATATGTTGTTTATAATATCTCTATTGAGAAGTATTCATCATTGTTGATGTATTGCCTGCAGAGTGGATTTCCCTCTTCAGCTATCAGTGATAATAGTAAAAAAAAAAACTCTTTATGTACCACATTTCATATTTGAATTTGATTGCCGTATACACTTTACATAAAAGTAAGGTGAAGCAGATGCAATTAAAATAATGTAATGCATCAGGTGTGAGTGCAGAGTAGGTCAGTACTGCGAGTGGGCAGAAGGCAACAGAATTCTGCCAGAATTTACTGTTGAGCTTTCTGTATGTGTGGAGCCTAATTCAACCCATCTGTGAAGGGAGGTGCCCACTCGATAACCCCAATGATGCACCCACCCTTCATCTGACATCCAAGGCTTTTCTTTGTATGGTTCACATTAGTTAGAGCTTGGAGATCTGCCATTTTTGAAACATTTTAGAAATAATTTTAGTTATTTTTTTTGGGACATCAGGGTGAAAGTTAACTGCACTCATCTAGTACCAATTTAGAATGGTGTTAAATTTAGTTTAGAGGGTTGTGTGTGAACTGGACGCTTCAGCTCAACATCTATCACTCCATCAGTCATTCAACCGTCATTTACAATTTGCATTAGAGACATTAAAGCTGATGGGACGGGCAGAAACCCTAATCATTTGGCCAGTCTGTGGTTCTCGTCACGCTGGCACATAAGAGGACTGAAAGAGAAGAATGTTCTTAGTATGAAAGATTTGTGTTTGATGGATTTATTTTCTTTTGTTCCCATCCCTGCTTGCAACTCCTTCTTTTGCATTTGACCTCCATTGTGCCGTGTTGTGTGTCACTTTCTGTCTCTTTGTGTTTGAATCACCCCATATTTGTTATGGTTATGACCTCTGACCTGCCGCGACCTGTGACCTTTGGGTCTGTTTGTCCCCGTTTGTCTCGTTTGTATGCCGGTGTCTCTCCTCCGCGTATTATATCTCTTTCAATGTTGCTTTTCTGTTTTCCATTGTGATTCCTCCTCGTTTTCCCTGCATGGATGATAATAAAACAGTCCCACCGAGGCAGCTAGCTTAGATAGAACCCCCAGAGCAGACCCCGCCCACTCCCTAAACGCGCCCCATGAATCCCGGACCGAGCAGGAGCAACAGAGTCAGAGGGACAAGGAGAAGGAGCAGCAGCAGCTTCCTTCTAGACCTTCCGTGGAGGCCCTTGGCCTGAGGAGGAGCAGTGAGCCTCAGCTTTGTGCCCTCTCCTCCCCCCCGCCTCACGCAGAGCCACCTCATGGGGAGACCCCAGCCCCCCTGATGGTCACCACCGAACAAAGGTGCCAAATGATTTTGCCTGTTTACCTGTATCCCCCATAGACCCCGTGTGCATTATCCAGAGATTCAAAGATTCCGGTTCATAGTTGCCCTGAATCAATCCAATCCAAAACTTGTTCTTCGCTGTATGATAGCTGTTCTTCACTCGTTCCCTTAAACCCTATATACTTTGTTTTGCCTCCTATTCATTATTTGCATTACAGTTATGTTTTAGGCAAGTAGCTGCTGCTTTTGATCCAGATCTATGTTGGAATTCAATTCAATTCAATTCAATTTTATTAAAGTGTCAAATCACAACAAGTTGTCTCAAGACACTTTACATGTAGAGAAGAGACCCGACATCCCACCCTGAGCAAGCAATTTTGCGACAGTGGCAACGAAAAACTCCCTCTTAACTGGAAGAAACGTCAGGCAGACCCTAGGCTCTAGGGTGGCGGCCTTCTGCCTCGACCGTGTCGGGGGAAAGAAGAGAGAGAGAGGGAGAGACAGACGGAAGAGAGACAGAAAGAGATAAAGTGCAAGTAGTAACAATAACAATAGTAGCAAATATAATAGTGTAAGATAGTATATGATAATATAATATAGTACAGCAATAGTGTGTATGCAGTATATAATGGTATAATATAAGAATGTTAAGATAATATACAGTATAGTGTAGTGGTATAGTGTAGTGTAGTAGAAATCCACGGTCGTGCTCCATGGAGAGGCCCGGTCCGCAGTCACAGTATTGAGCCGCAGCTGGGGGTCCGTAGTGATAGTCCATGGACCTGCGACGTGGGAAATAAAAGAAACTCCGGGGAGCGGGTCCCCGGTTGTAGAATTAGTTGCAGGTCTTACTAGAGCGTGAATCCGTACAGGGTTAATTACGATTGTACCAATGGGACACAAACCCACACAACCAAAGGGAGGACGAGAAGAGAATGATTCGGTAAATAGTGCTTAAATCTCTTGGTCGAGGACCTTGCAGCTGTAGCCTGTTGGTGGAGACATTGGCTGTCAACGGGATGGAACCGATGACATTCCAGGTGCAGGAGAATCTCTCCAAAAACTAGTCCCATCCCACCCACCATGGTCTCATCTGACACAGTGAGGATTGGAAGCAGCTATGGTGCAAAACGCTGTTGTTTTTCTCCCAGTGTAATCCAGAATGACAGTTCATTTTTACTGCAGCCATCTCTCTTGATAGACATTTATTTGGGTGATTTCACAATCCGCCTGCTCCGTGTTATTTCAGAATTTTTCATTGGCAGTCCTCTTCTCTTTACATTTATGTTTTGCCAATTTTTCGTCTTTTTCTCCCAATTTAGTCATCGCGCCAATGCCCGAATTCCCCACGTAGTGTGTAGTCCTGTCACTACTGACCCCTCCTGGTTGTTCTTTGGACTGGTTGGTTCCTTTGTAGGGATGATATTGAAACCACATGCCTCCTTTGGTACACATGGAATTGTCTGCCGCTTATTTTCACCTGGAAGTAAGGAGGACCATATTCCTCACAGTGCAACACCCGTGCTGACAACCTGTAGGAGCGCCCTCCCTCCCTGCTCAGCTTCCCTCCCATAAACACGGCCAATTGTGCTTGTATGAACGCCCGGGCCAAGCAAGAGGCACCACAGAGGATTCGTATCCGATTGCCAGTCCTCTTAACTCATTGGCCGCCATTATCGCATTAACGCGATCTAATAAATAGCGCGCTTGGCCGCCAGGATCGCGTTAATGCGATCTATGGTCTTTATTGATCTTTATGCTCTGATCACGCTATTCTGTTATGAATCAGGCTAAGTTTCGGGTTCCACTTACTTCAACCACCACTGCATCCGGTTCCATGACTTGGGTTCCGTTTTCGGTTTTACATTTTCCCCCCCAGTCATTTTCGACCATAATAGGGAAACAAACGGGTTTTCACACGCTATGAAAAACGATCGGAGACCTCCCCTCCTATAATCTATGGTCTGGGTGACGAACAGTCATCCCCGTTGTGTATCACAAAGTAATTTTCGCCGATAACAGAATCTGAGACATTTCACTTCCGGTTCATGTGTTTCACTGTGTGAGTGGGTCTGGGAGGGGGCGAGTGTGATCGAGAGGCGATCAAGCTTGGTATGTGCTGCTCTCTGGTGGTGGAACGATCAAAACGATTCAAGTGTCAAGCTAGAGTTTCTAGATGTGAATTAAATAACAAAATAACGAAACAAAAAAACACGAAAACCGCTGGCAAGGGCTGCTATGAACGAGGTTTTAACTCTGGCAGTCAATGAGTTAACGTGATATTTGGGTCACACCACCATTTTCAGCTTTTTTTTCTGGCACTGGTGTTATTGTGAAAACCGACTTGTGGAGAGATTCTTAAGTACCGTATAACTCAGATGTTCCAAAGAGCTTTCTGGGGGGATCTTCCAGGATTTCCCTAATAGTTTTTCACTTTGGCCTCCTGCTTTTGTTGGCAACAGCATTGATTGCTCCTGGAGAAAGAAAATATTGTGGATTTCTGGTGAGTCTGTCTTGACTAGGATGTCATTTACTACACATCCTGTGGCCAGGACGAGCCTAATGCTGTGCTGTGAATGAACTCATGTTGAACCCATGCTGCACCCAAACATTGATGCACTGAAAATAACCCATTCATTTTAAGTATGTATGTATACTGTAAATGAGATGGATTTGTGTCTGTCTGTCTGTCTGTCTGTACGTATGTGTGTAGGGCAGGCTACCAGATATCAGTCTGCCTAGCCATCTGTCAGCCTGCTTATCTGCGTGTCTGACAACATGTCTGTCTGCAGTGTTTTTGAGGGAAGCAGAGGAGAGCTGACACTGAGTTTTTTCCACGTCAGTTATCCACATAAGCCCTATTTATTTCGTCGTATGAATGATAGCGAGAATAGCCGATCTACGAAGCGCACATCGTGACGTGTTGTGAGCTTGTAGATGGGTTATGTTTTACTGTTGTTGAAAATATTGTTATTAGTTTTATTGTGAACATTTTGGAAACTTTGCCCAACATTGGGATATCAGGGTTAATGTGGTGTATGACTGAGTTTCTCTGCTTGAACCTATACAGCGCTATAAGTGGGGGGAAACCTTTCATAGCTTGTGGTTGTCAGAGAGGGTGAGGATATTGTAAACAAGTGGTTTCTGTTAATAACTGAACCAATACTCAGACAGGTTTTTACAGGGCTAGAGTCCAGCAGCTCTGAGTGATAATACACATTGTGATGTAATCATAATGAATCTGGCCTAATGAAGACCTGCTTCGAAATGTGTAAACAAGCCATGTTAATGAAGGCTTTTTAAATTACCTTATTTTGGACTCTCCCCTTCTCACTCAGCTTTGAGTGCCTTGCGAGTGTTTTGCATCTACACTTTCTGATATATTCTGATTTGATAAAGTAGAGAATAGACTGTATATCTGCATATGCAGTAAGCCTGAGCATGTTTTTGGAGTGCAGCCCACTGTGGTCCTTTGAATGTCAATCCAAGGATTCAAACTCAATTTAGTGCCCTCAGGGGTGTAACACTACTCTCTCTCTCTCATATACAGTAAGTGTATAATGTAACACTCTGCTTACCCAGTTGTGGATTTTGCACTGTAAAGTGTAAAAAGAAGTGAAATTTACAGTCAGGATTTTACATTGTGGCTGTGTGTGTGTCTGTGTCATACAAACTGTGGAAACAATGCTGAACACACACGCATAGCTTGCACACACATGGCATGCACACACAAACACAAACACAGAGGAACGTGGATATGCGACCCACCCACAGGATGTAAAACTATGGGTCCACCTTCCTTCCCCGAAGCCTTTCAGTGCACGACTGAGACCGCAGCCAGCCTCTGTCGCAACTGGCAAACACATTCTTCAAAGAATTCTGAGCTCAGCTTTTTTTTTACAGCATTGTGTCTGGACCCAGGCGCGGGTTCTCAGACATTCTGTCAGAGTTGTGGACAGAGAACAATTATAATAGAGGAATATTTCTGACTGTGACAGCTGATGCAATGTGGGTCTTTAGTGTGTATAAAAGCACTGTGTTGCAGCCTGATAACACGTGTTTTGTTTTGTTTCTTTGTTGTTTTCTATACTTTGAGGAGTATTTGAGTGTTGAGCCTTGACATGCTACAGATTTGTGAATGTTTGTTTGCTTTCTTTGTGAATCCAATTTGCTTACAGACGGATGTGTGAGCCACACTATGCTCTTATGTCTTAGATTTATGTCCACGGAGCCTGCATTTAGTCTCCTCCAGTGGAATGCTGTCTGATGATAATGTGATGGTAACCCAGGCAACTGTTCCAGAGCCAACAACTCATTTCAGTTTTTGCACTGTTGTCTGCTGTGAGATGATAACCCAGACGATTCTCCCAGCAGTACTGCAGCCCGTTCGTGCTCCGAGGAACTCTTCCCCCGAACGCCGTCCCTGGCAGCCGGCGCTGCTCCGAGCTCCGAGCTCGCGACCAGTCCCGTCGGTTCACCCGGGACAGACATGGACAGGAAGTGCCCACCTTTGTTGGACGGGGAGGAGGCGGCGGGACAGAGGAAGGGAGGTGCTAACACGCGCGTGTCAGCTTTAGAAACGGACGGTGATGACGCAACATGGGCCGCCCGACAAAGCCTGTCCTCTCCCAGACACCACGGCACCTCTCCTGGCTCACCCCACTTTCTTCCCGTGCCCGCCACGATGGTGTCGGTTACCATAACGACCGCCGGTACGGGCCGACGGACGGCAAGACCGTTGAGCGAAAGCGACGGGCCACAGATGCAGCCTCCGTCGCCGGACAGCGATCCGCCGTCAACGTGAGCCCTGCTGCACTACAACATGATACCAACCCTTTGCCATGTTGAACTAGAACTCCAGAAAGGCTGTGTTTAAAACCCAAGGGAATTCTCTGCAGCATGTGCCCTTGGCCTCAGGCAGCAGTGCTGTCTCATGGATGATGTGCCTGTTTTTGTTAACCTGAAGATGAAGAGCATGACCTCATTTTAAAACCCTTTATAATCTGTACACGAAGATGCAAAGTGGCTGTAAACAAGTCTATGATTTTCTTCTTAATTTCCTCCTATTGTTTTTTTTGTTTTGTTGCTCTTCTTGCAGTGACAGAAGAAGCCAAAGAATGTGTTGTTTGATTAACTATGCATGACCTTTAGTGGCAGCGTTTGGCCTTTTGGGACAGACCCAGAGGTGTACTAACCCCCAACTGAATTTCGGTTCAAATGGTATTCTGCTTTCTTGTGTTGAAAATAGATTTTGCAGTGCTCGAATGCATGTAGTATGCATCCTTAAATACATGCATTAACCCATCTATTGCAAAGTACAAACACAATCAGTTGCTAGGGTTGTCCGCGACTAAATACATTCTTAGTGAACTAATAGTAAAAAACATTAGTTAGTTGATTTAATCAACAAATATGTAAAATTGTGTTTGCTGCATACAATCATGTGGAGAACAGCCTTTTCAGGTTGGTGCCGTTGAGAAGTGAACATTCTAATGCTGTTACTGCCCATTAAAAGTTAAGCGATTATATCTAGAGTTTGTATGGGAAAAAAGCATAAAAGATAACCAATCGGTTAACAAAGTCTTGGTTCGCAAAGACCAAATCGACTGATTAATCGATTGAGGGGACAGCCCTACAGTTGATCATTGACAAAATAAATGAATGACAAGTTAGCCATGACAGGAATTAGACAAGAATAAAGAGGACAATCTAAAACGGATAATAATGCTGACCCTGCCTGGCTGTAATGCAAGGCATACTGGGGGCTAACACACATCTCACCAACGCACCACATGGCAAATAAACAGCTCATGAAACCATCTCTCTGGTGTTGATTTAGCGAGGGCTCTTTGCACTGAACCTCCCTTTTTCCTTGTGGCAAGTCGTATGTGAACCGCAAGCCACACTTTCACTCACACCCCTCCCAACATCACAGAGGATGCTATTTAAAGCCCCTCTGTGAAGAACTGTGTGGTTGAGGGCCGAACCTTCATCGGGTGGCCACAGACACACATGGAGAGCCACAGCCTTTTCTGCTTGCTGCTTCGTCTCTAGTTTATAAAAGGATGCATGCTGTTATTGATGATTCACTGTCATCCAAGCGTCCAGTATGCTACTGTGGCATGCTCTGTTGCTAGCAAAGTACTTTGACTATGCCTGCTGCTCTCTTTGCTGGCTGTATTTTAGATTTGAGCGCCCCCTTGTGCTTGAATGTGTGATGTAGTTCTGCAGTTCACTGTGACAACAGTTGACAAATACATGCCTGGGTGTGGGTAGATAGTGGTACATGGATGTAAAGAAAATACACAAACTTGACAGTTCTGCTTTGGTACATATTTTACCTCATCAGTCTTTCCCAATTTCGCCCATTGTCAGCTTTTAAGCCTGATTCATACTTAGTCACCCAACGGCGTTGCTTGCCGAAAATAGTCGTCCCACAAGCTCACGACGTGCCGCAGATGCGACGCGTTGTGAGCTTCTAGATTGGCTATTTTCGGCAAGAGACACGGCCGGGCAACGGAGCATGAATTAGACGGTACACTCATCACGGATGTTATCCGCCAGCTCACGTTCAGGTGTCTCATGGTAGTGTTGAAGTGTTTGTGTGTTCATCTGTGACTGTGCTCTCTCCTCATCCTCTCCTGACTCCTGTAGATACAACCACTCTGCTTGTGTCTCAGACGACCCACAGTAAGTTGTCCTTATTGTTGCTCAGAACGCATATCCCTGGCCTGGCACTGCACTGCACAGCAAACAAATGACCTTCATTAATTTGTTTCAGTAATTTAATTCAGTGTATTGAATTTGACGCTATTATGGGGTGAACACCTAAGCCACTAGATGCAGTAGGCCTATTGGTCAGGGTGCCTGTCCCATAACGGAAAGAGCTTAGGTTCAGTATCTGCTACAAGTCTATCGTTGAGAGAGACACTGAACCTGCTTATTGTTGCTTTGAATTAACTTTTAACTTTTTTTGTGGAAAAGGAATGGCAATGGAAACGGATAATTTCGCCCATTTACACTAGCTTTAGTTAACATTAGTGTGCTGTTGTATGAGTAGGGGCTGTAGAAAAAAACACTTTTACTGGACAATTTGGCTGCTCTGTTGTCACTTCAGCTCCTCCCAGCTGCATGCAATCACACTGCCCTCTCACTGTTTCCTGAGCTCTAAACCAGGACTTCTCCAGTCCTGCAGACCCAGAACACTGCTGGTTTTCCATTCAGCCATGTAGTTAATGATATCTCCCTGGAGTTCCAGGTCTAAATCAATCAATTTAGATGGCTAGTATGTAAGCCAGGAGTACTCAGAGTCCCCAGGAAAACAGAACTGCCGCTATAACTAAGCAACACAGGACACAATTGACTAGAATGGGCATTTCCCTTGTGTCGCATAACATTTGGTGCACCTACGATGGCTTCCACAGAACTCTGTTAATGCTAATGTGATAACAACGAGCAATGTTTCACATTACATGGAAGGCATATTAACCACTTAAGCCCTAGATACTTTGTTGTAATCCAAATAACGGAAATTGCGATCTACAAACTCACAATGCATTGCAACATGTTGTGAGCTTGTAGATCTCCTATTTTCACTCTTTTTTTTTTTCACCTAGTATGACATGCCCAAAATAGGGATGCCAGTTTGAAAGTGGTTAAGTGTACCAGCCAAAACCTGTCCTACAAACACAAACGGCAACTTTGAAATCCACCATTCAGAGTGAGTGCATACAGTACAGTGAACTGCTCTTTGGTTTGTAGGGTGGACGGTTAATAGCCATTGCAGAGTGTTAATTTCAGTGGGAATGCCCATTTGATCCATTTTATGCTGTGAGAGCAAAGCATTAAAATGACTGGCATGCTACTAACTACAGTGTGTATCTCACCTCCTGCACCTCAGCGTGGATGTTCTCACATTTATGTCACTTAAG
Organism: Gymnoscopelus braueri; assembly: GCF_963280865.1. NCBI lineage: Eukaryota > Metazoa > Chordata > Actinopteri > Myctophiformes > Myctophidae > Gymnoscopelus > Gymnoscopelus braueri. The sequence continues at coordinate 30,560,398 of NC_137622.1, forward strand.
AAGATTGTGAAGACTCTACAGAATGTTACACACTCATACATACTCACCTATACAGTATGCATGCACGCACACACACACACACACGCACGCACGCACGCGAGCGCGCACGCACGCACGCGAGCGCGCACACACACACCAAGACATTATACATTTACATTATACATTTGTCCATTTGTTTGATTTAACCCTTTATTTTGAGTACTAATTATTTCTGCACAAGGCTTTTTGCCTTTAATTCTCTGTCACAGCGTAACAGATTTCTTGACCTCACAGTGCAAGCAAGATGCCCTTTTCTGACAGTAACATCACCTTCGTGAATCAGAACTGATTAGTTCATATACAGTAGTTGGCTCACATCAGCTTGTTGATGAATGTTGATCATTTTTTTACAGCTATGTATTCGTCATTCTGCTTCACTCTTCTGTTCTGTTGAAGCACTGCACAAAAGCACATGGATTAATAAATGATACAGTATATTATAATATATGATATAATATAATATAATATACATAGTAAAGTCCTCTATGTTCATTTAACCACAATCCCTCTGTACTTAAGTAAACTTCAATCAGGGTCGGCTCTGTACTTGGTCCGCTCTTTTTTTTCCCCTCTCCACACCAAATCTCTTTGCCGGGAATGGCCAATCTACAATTGGCTATTTTTTGGCGCATGTTCCAGCTAGAATAGGGATGCTAGGGTTCAACACTGAGGATTTACTGTGTAAGAATGTTCAGTATATGTGCTGACATAACTGCTTTTTTCTTTTTCCTTGAATCTTTTCATAAAGCTTGTGCTCCGCTGGTATTGCCATGTCAGGATTTCATGGAATACTTTTCCTTTACTTACTCTCTCTGTCTTTTTATTCTCTGTCTGTCCCTCTAACTCTGTCTGTCTCTCTCTCTCTCTCTCTCTCTCTCTCTCAACTGTTTTGTGTACTGTACCTGTCTCTCGTCCCAGGAGTGTGAGCATGATTGACATGCGTAGAGAGGAGGACGCCATCTTGCAGCCTCACAGTCAGGTGCGTCATGAGATGATGCACAACCAGTACAACCGGCTGAAGGAAGACGAGGACCACTGGCAGGATGTGAGTTAATCATGTTCTCCTTTTTAGATAAAAAAAAAAGCCATTTATTCCTTCTCTTCCTCTTGGTCCACCTGTGGGTCACATCCATAGAGCTATATAGAAACTAAAGGATGGACAGACAGTCCACCGGCCATTCATTTCAATGAAAGTTGCTCACCGAGCCCATGTTGCCCCTGTAAGGGTCCCTTTAGTTCCTAACTATCAATGATTTAGCTGGGGACCCCCTGGAACACCCTCAAGGACCCCTGGGGGTCCCCGGACCCCACTTTGAGAACCACTGATCTATGTAGAAGTGCTTCAACTATCAGAAAGGAAACAGAACCGAACACATGATTGAGCTATTCAAATCTAAATCAAAACAAGCCAATAAGAGCAGGCAGTAAGAAAACACGTTTATGTAAATGTTAAAGTTTGATGTTTTTCGTGTGTGTGTGTGTGTGTGTGTGTGTGTGTGCGTGTGCGTGTGCGCGTGTGTGTGTGTGTGTCAGGACTTGGCGAAGTGGAAGAACCGGAGGCGGAGTGTGTCACAGGACCTCATAAAGAAGGAAGAGGACAGGAAGATGATGGAGAACATGCTGACAGGAGATGCATGTCACAGCATGAGGAGGAAGAGCATTAAGACCTACAGAGAGATATTACAAGACAAGTACGTCAACTACACACACACACACACACACTTGGTGGTTGAACAATTGTTACTTTGACCCGTGTTGATTGAATACAGTGATTACCCCTGAGGATATTGCAAGTGATGAGACAGCATTAATTTCCCATTTTGTCATTGAAAATACAATTAACTATCTCCATAAATACAGGCAATATTCTTTCTATCAAACTGATACCGAGATGCTGTACTGTGATACAGGTGTTGTGTTCTGTATAGGTCCCAGAAAAGATCTTCCACTTTCAAAGAGTGCAGGTTGCATGTTGGTTTCTCTAGTAGTAGGGTAACAAAAAATCACACCCAGTGTGAAGAGAGTGGTGCCTTTCATGAGTTCATTTCGTTAGTTACTTTTTACAGACTTTGATGACTTCAAAGTATTTTTACTCATTTTAAGTACTTTAAATGTTTTTACTGATTTTTACGTGTTTTTACTCATTTTAACATCTTTTAAGTATTTTTACTCATTTTAAGTATTTTTACTCATTTTAAGTATTTTTACTCATTTTAAGTATTTTTTACTCAGTTTAGGAACTTTAAAATGTCTTTACTAATATTTAAGTGTTTTTACTCATTTTAAGTATTTTTACTCATTTTAAGTATTTTTACTCAAAAGTGTGTGTTGTGTGTAAGTGTGTGTGTGCGTGTGTGTGTATAATTAGTGTAACTGGTTGCATCTTTGTGTTGCAATCAGCCGCAGCTGTTGAGGCTGTGCTCAAACATACAGAGAGGCCGTGCTCATACGGACGGACGGACGGACGGACGGACACACAGACACACACCAGGACAAAGTCACTCCTTTTTTGAGTGGCTAGCACCACTCAAAAACCACTGTATCTCATCCCTTCCTCCCCCCCTCTCTCCCTCCACCAGGGAGCGTCGTGAGGAGGAGCTGAGGGACGCGTTCAAGATGGCCCGTTCGACCGAGGAGGCGTCGACCGTGCTCCAGCGCTACGCCCAGCGCTTCTCCATCAGCGAGTCGGTGATGGAGCGACTGCAGCTTCCCAAGCTGCTGGACCGCAGCGTGTCGTCTGACCCCAACCTCCCATCCTCCCCCTCTTCCCCCTCACACCTCCACTTCACCTCCCTGTCCCCGTCCGCCTCCCCGACGACCCCGGACCCCTCGGGCGCCGACTTGGACGGGCCCATGCGGTTCCTGCGGCAGCAGTCGGCCCCGATCCCCAAGTACACCTCCACGGTGGAGGCGCGGGTGGAAGAGTTCCCCAGAGACGGCGGCGCGGCGCGGCCGTCGTCTTCGCCACACTCCCCCTCCTCCTCCTCCTCCTCCTCCTCCTCTCAACACCGGCCGCAGATCCGCTCGCGCTCGTCAGAGCCAAAACCCCCGACCACGACCATCAGAGCCGTGTCGCCAAAACCGGTGCCTTTACTGACGCCCAAGCCTTACGTCCAGACCCGACCCTCTGCTGCTGCCATCACTGCTGCCATCACAGGACCATCTAAGGTGAGCGCCACATATTTTACACGTGTTACTTATTGTTTCTCACTTTTCATTTCACCTCTTAAACCCTTGAACGTATATATATCGTTGCTGTCGGACAAAAGCCTCCCATCTCCATATTTTTACTTTTCGTGTTTTTTCATAAATTAACGCCCAACTTGATCACACTACAGCGTCACTCAAAAGACGATGCGTCTAGTCTTGGTCCCCTCCTTTTTCCCTCTGCACCAAATCTCTTCTCTTGTTTAGTTTTTACACCAATACCCCCATGTATGCCGAATGTTCACCTATTTTCGTCAAATGTTTGCCCATTATGACATGCCCCCAGACTAGGGATGCAAGGGTTCATGTGGTTAAAAGCTCTATGTGTTTGTTGTCCATGCGTTAACTTGAACGGTCAAGCTGTCTACATTTCTACAGGGGTTTCTTGTCATGCAAAATGGGTTGATATTTTGTCTTTGGAGAGGGAACCTGTGAGTTTTTGAGGGACGCAGTGAAGAGGAGGCAGACTTTAGCCCGATTCATCAGACCTACAAGATGCGACGCGTTGTGAGCTTGTAGGTCTGCTATTTTCGGCATGCGACAGAGCTTAAATTAGGCTTGAGGCGCTGGGGGGAATCAGTCCTCGGTCAGCAGGGATGAATACGGTTCATTCAAGGAAATTGCTTTGGCATATGTTGTCGTGGCAGACCGGTATTAAACACTTAACGTTTGACACAAGACAAAGTACATGGACACGCAGGACTCACATTAGCACTAATTGGTGACAGGTGAAGTCCATTATGTATATATATTCAAAGGAAAGATGAGACATGCACTTCCGTGCTCTTCTCAGACATTCTGCTATCTTTCCTAAAGTACATATATATAATGATATATAATATATATAATATATAAAAATAAAAAAAATTGGACTCAGGGTTCCTTGAGGGGGTTCCAAATGGACCCTTACAGGTCTGTAACTCTGAGAGTTATGGGGGTCCTTGAAATTAAAAAGTTTGAGAACCACTGATCTAGGAAGTCCATTAATAATAGTTAAAGTGCAGTTCCAAGCTAGTAAAATAATAATGTCAATTGTACAGTACTAAGAATATAAAACAGTAGTGCAACATCAATTCAAAAATATTACTGTAAATGAAATCTCATCATGTGATAAATTACATGGTATCGGAATGGCATAGACTGGCATACTCACCTATACCAGCCTTTTAGGCGGTATCGGCAGCTTTTCCGATACTGCTATCGGTACTGGAACAACTCTAGAAAACACAGATATAGAGTGGTGGTGTACTGAGTGAAGACCGCAGAGCCGAAGCGGAGAGAGAGGAAACAAAGGTGGCATGGCTACACGGAACATGGCTTCTTCCCAGAGCTGGCAGCCCGCTCTGCTCACAGTTTGTTGGATGAGCCCACGCCCCCCCCCCCCCCCCCACCCCCACCCCACTGCCCCCTTGGCATTTACATTAGAATGCCACAGAACGCGCCATGGAGATGGGCTGTCATGTTTCTTCGTGGAAAACAACAGACTCTCCCCACTAAGAGGCATGTAATGTTTCAACTCAAACAATTCAAACTCTCAAAGAGGGATCTACTTCCTCTTAAAAGGAAAAGAAAATGGCCGAAATGAAAATCATCCTCTTGTAGTTTTGCGGAGCGTATGCGTGTGTGTGTGTGTGTGCGTGCGTGTGTGTGTGTGTGTGTGTGTGTGTGTGTGCATGTTCGTGTGTGTTAATGTGTCTTGGAGGGGGGAGTTATTACTGTCCCAAATGGGCAAGTGCAGAGCCGCTGTTCTGGAATGTCTCGTCACAGGAGCCTGAGCAGAGTGGAGCCCAGGGCTGTGAATGGAGCCCTCTGTTCCCTATTGACTTAAGACGTTGACAAGTAGGGCCCTCTCAATGTGAAGTGGGCTCCCCAGCACACAAAGAGGGGCCACACACATACACAGGCTGCTTGGGAAGGAGATGAGATGGAGACATGGGGTGCAGGAGGGTGGGTGTGTGGGTGGGTAGAGGCAGACTGAGAGCCTGCATTCACCCACCCAACCTCTATAGCACCACTGCTACAGGCTTCTAAAGTTACCATGCTCCTTAGCCGCTTCTCGCACTCAACATCACTGGCTCAGAGTGGCATAGATGGGTGCTAAGAGGAGGCTGAGAGGAGGCCATTAAAATATAATTAAAGTTTCTGTTCTATCACGTTCTAAAAAAAAGGTTTACTAAGCACTGTGCTATTAAATGCCATCATAATACTTTAAGTTAAAGCGTGTACGTTTTAAGTTGAACCAATAGCCATGTCCTTGTGCACATGTGTGCATACTGTATTTATGAAAAGATCACCAGCACTCACTCGGTCCTTTTTAGGATCTTTTCTTAATTGTGTAGCCCCAGCAGCAGATCACTTACGGACGTTTCGGCCAACGGTTCCTCAGCGTCAATGACGCTGAGGAACAAGGCCGTAACAGATTCTTCAAGGACCAAGAGAGTGCTGGTGATCTTTTCAAAGATACTGTTTCTGCCAGAACCGTGCACCAGATACTGTGAACTATTCAACTGACGAGTGCTCGCCCCTCTCTCTTTTTCAAGTTATGCATACTGTATTTACCCACGTCACTGGAGCGACTCCTCAAACGAACCCCCTCTCTCCTTTCTCACCAGGCTGACGGCTTGGTCCGTGTCAACGGTGTCCTGGGCACTGAGGAGCGCCCCTCCACCCCCGAGAGCCAGGACGGGGAATCCCTGATGTGCTTCCAGGCGTGTCCCCCCACACCCACCCGCGTCACCCACGATGTCGATGCAACAGACATGCCCGTGGCAGCGGCGGCGGCGGCGGCGGCGGCGGCCTCTCCGATGCACAGCGCACGCACGTCTCCCAGGGGGCGGCCGGGGTCGTCGGAGCCCATAGAGAGACGTGGTGACACAACGCCAGGCTCCGGAGACGCCCTTGAGGGTGACCTTAAGCTCCGCCCCGCCACCCCGCCCAGTCGACCCACCTCACTACCGACGGTGAGGATAAGAGCCTCTCTGTGTGTGTTTTTTTTCCTCACATGTTTTAACATCATATAGTCGCTGTCCGGTGGAAACCTTGTACGTCCAAACACGTTATTTTACAGGAGAAAAGAACCTGTGTTCCAATGGATCCAATGTAGTTATTATTTAGTCACAAGCACTTGTTAACAAATTGACTGCCATAGACGCAGATCTGCTTCTATTGAATTAATCCGTGGGCTGCCAGAGTTGCGTTCTGCGTTCTATTGTTTAATTGTGGTTTAATAGACGATCGCGCTGTTTTCTGTACATTCCGAGATCAGGTTCCCTTTCCACTTACTTCCGACTCACCCGGATGCAAAATCCAGTGGGTTCCGTTTCCGGTTTCAGTTTTAGCTTGAAAAATGTTGCAAAATAGGGCAAAACACGTTTTTTCACACGGTATAAAAAACGAACGGAGAGCTCCGGTTGTATATTTCTTTACTCTGGACGACGAACAGTTATCATCGTTGTGTATACCAACGATCTGAAACCCGGCCATAAGCTAAGCTAAGCTAAGATGCCCTGCGGATATGCCACCGGACAGCCACCGGATATGACGTTTGCAGCCTATTTGGGAGGCGGAGAGAAAGAGAATGGAGTTGTAGAGAGAAAACTTAACTCTTTGAATGCTTCTCTATCTGTCGTGTGTGTTTATAAACACAGCCAGACAAACGATTTGAATGGATATAACAATTCTGTGACCTGTTGAAAAGGGTTATAAAACACAAATCGCTGGCACTGGGGTGAGTACATTATGAATAAACTCTGGCAGTCAAATGTGTTAATACATTTTATTGGTTAAATATTTATAGAACACACACAGACACACTTAACCACTTTCACCCTGGCATCCCTATTTTGGGCTTGTCATTATCCAAAAATGTTCAAATGTTCAAAAGTAGATCAACAAGTTCCAGCTTGTAGATCGGCTATTTTTGCTACTTTTGTGCAACACTGACATACGACAAAGAATTCATTATAGGGCATTACTTTATGATTAGGTACTGCTCTTAAAAATATCTGATGAAATAACTAGATAAAGTGCTCCGAGGAGCACAGGTCTCCGCCAGGTCAGGTAGGATATTGTGGGCCAGCAATGTTCGGAACGGTGCCGGAGATTAGCTGTTCACAGACACACGAACACACACATTTAAGATACATAATAGATACAGAGTGGAGGGTCCATTAAACGGACGATGGGGGGAGGCATCCGTTACAGAAGGTGGCTTTGAGTTCCTGACAAAATAGAGAGTTCTGTGCTCTGTTCTGACCTGAGTTGGAAGGGGAGGAAACTAAAGCCATCATGTCCAGTTTATCTGACCCTTCATCTTGTGTCCCCCCGCTAATAGGAGCTGCAGAAGCCAGGAGAAGGCGTGGAGGTGACAGGAGGCCGGACCACTGTCCCTCTGGAGGAGGACAAGCCAAAGAGTGACACTGCAGGACAGCAGACTGCATCCACAGGTCTGAGCATATAGGACAGGACAGTGGTTCTCAAAGTCCAGGGGTCCTTGAGAGGGTTCCAGGGGGTCCCCAGCAAAATGTGTTAATGCAGCATAAACATCTGTTTAACCACTTTAACCCCTATGTCAGCTATTTGAAAGTAGCCGATCTACAAGTTCACTACTGCGACGTGTTGTGATCTTTTAGATGGGATATTTAAAAAAAAATACTTGATTTTTTTTTTTAAATGTAGACTATTTTTGAAATATTTAACTACATAAATCTGGTATGGGGGTCCCCGGCACTAAATATTTTCAGATGGCGCCCTGCGGTCAAATACTATTAATTTGGGGGCCCTTGACGTGAAAACATCTGAGAACCACTGGCCTAGGATACTGTTACTAGGGGCCCATGTTACTGCTAGCCTGCCACCTAGTGGTGATTTGACAGACTAGCAGTAATACAGTGTAAAGTGAAAATTGGAAGCATTTTGTTGTCAAGTTTGAGGTTCATAATGTATGCATTGGGTGCAGGCCTTTGGTGCAGTGACAACCTAATGATAATTGGTAAACAAGACTAGCGACGACATACATGAACATACTGTAGGACGCAGACATAGTGTAAATGGATATAGCAGAACGTCTATTCAGACTGAAGTATCCATTCAGAAAGCAGACGATGCAGAGCTAGAAGATTATAACAGAAGGGCATAGCTTTTTAATATTTCAGAATGTTTTAATGACCAAATTCTTAATACAAATACATGAAAGAAATAGAGGGTATGGGCGTGGGTTTTGGATGTGGATCCAGGTGGGGGAAACTACTAACTAAGTGCTTTTGGTAATGTGTTTGCAGAACGCCAACAGACCGTCCAGGAACAGACGGTGCCAAGTAGACTAAATGCTCCCAACCTGCTGCAGTCAGAGGCCAACACACTGCAGGTAGGAATGACTTTACTGCTAAGGTACCAGTGTCGGTGACATTTGAACACTCACTCAACCATTAAAGTAAAGTAAGAGCATACTAAAAACAACTACTGTTTAATGCAGTTGGACGTCACACCGCATACAGTAGACACAGACAACACGCATCACTCTGCATTTACACATTTTAAACTATTTCAAACTATTTAGCCGTCAGGTTAGTGTGAGATCGCTCAGGTCTCCTAACCTATGCCTTCTTACTGTCCCGAAATCTAGGCTAAAAACTAAGGGGTGACTATTAAGCCTCTTTGGAATTGCCTTCCCCTGGCAAGTTGAGTAGGTTGATTCCTAAAGCTGCTAAAAACTCACCTGTTTTACAAGCACTTCATCTTGTAATGTGTTTTCTATTTTAAATTCCCATTTGACCTGTTATTCAGTTTTTATGATCTTATTCTTTGTATAGCACCACGTCGCGTGGTGAGAATAGACGATCTACACAGTATATGTTCACAACACGTTGCAATGTGACGCGTTGTGAGCTTGTAGATCTGCCATTTTTGAAATTTAGTTTTTTTTATTAAATATTTTCCCCAATAATATATAATAGATTGTGTGCATTCACAGCATAAACAACCAATGCCCAATCAAATAATGTGTCAAATCTGACTGCAGGTCAGTGAAAGTACCCAGGAGTGGTCTCAGAGAAAAGAGAGTCTACCGATCATCACCGATCCACGATCTCTCAGTTACGACCCGCCATGCCACGCCACAGCAGGTAAAACGCTTTGCCATCCACCAGCCACTAGCAACATTATTATTAACTCCCTCTTCTCCTCTGTTTGACTCCTTGCTCACTCCCTCCCAGTTTGTCTTTCTGGCACTCTTGCTGTTTGGCTGTTAAAAGTAAAGCGCAGGACAATGCTGAGCACTTCAATGTGTTTCATTTTTGATCAAAGGTTACGAATACATTTTTGAGTCACACTCAGTTTAGCCTGCAGTGTAATGGGAGTAACGGAGCGAGACCCGTAGGATTGAATTCACTAACCGGATTTTACAAAGGAAAAACTGTAAGATCGTCACTGCTTGATGCTTGAAGTTTCTTCTAGACTCATGGCCCATGTTACCATCCTCATCCTTTTGATTGATTGATTGAATACTTAAATGGTCAGAAATGTAAACAGCACATGGTACAGTCAGACATTAAGGCTAAAAGGATGACACAAAAAAACATCCTGGGGGCTTGTTTCCATTGTGGTCCTACGTATTCAATTAATCAACATAGCATACAAATACAAACACTATGTGTACAAAGGAGATGGGAAAATTACCTCCTCTTGTGGTCTCCTGATAGATGTTTTACACATCCTTTAATGGATGGTGTCAGATCATGGTTGCTCCCTCTAGTGTTGTGGCTGTGTGGGTGTCACTCACTTTGGAGAAGTAGTTCAACAGGTGTGAGGGTTTTACTTTGACTATCTTAAATACCAATCCCATTTGCTTAACCCTTGAGATTACTATATCGTCAACTCTGACTATACTTGATATTCTCTTGCCTCTTCCTCCGTCTCTCACATCAGAAATAGCCCATCTACAAGCTCAGCGATTAGTCACACTGTGGCGCGTTGTGAACTTGTAGATCTGCGATTTTCGACGCATGACATGATTCATAACCACGTATAAATCAGCTATATTGCAGCTTACAGAGGCTAATTGCCTCTGTATGGGTTTTATGTTACATACAGTAGCATTTTTATCATGCGTATTCATTTTACAATGGTGGACTGCAGCGATTAACTGAAAATATTCCACACCGGCTTCCGGCAAATGAAAAGTTTTGCAGAGTATACTCTGTGGTGATTATAAACTGCAGTATGCCCATCACTCTTGCTACATGGCGGTACATCGTGTACCTATTATGGCAACATTGGTAATCACTCTCCATTGCATGAGAGGCCGTAATGATCTTGCTTTCCATCCCAGCTCCCGGGACATCAGTCCCCAGTGTTGTGCATGAACGCACTCAAAGAGCATTGAACGTGCTCATGTTTTTTGGTGAGCGGTGAACTGGATTGATCCGTTTGCAACTAATGAATGTGAGCTGACATTAACTCCCATGAAGGCTCACTGTTGCAAGTGGATGAATTCAAGATGTTATTGTTACATCTTGTGTACAAGTACATAAGAGTACAATTCTTTGGTTTTGGTTCCTCAACACAGCCTTGTAGCTGCAATAGTAAAACAAGAATAGCAGTGATAATAAACAGTGACAAAGAAAGAATAAAGACGCTAGCTAGAATGTGGCCTTTTCTCAATACAGAGAACGCAAAGAACACGCCTCCATCCTTGGAAAGAATGTACAGTACTTTTAAAGTTAACTTGGGGAGAACGTTCTCTCAAGAAAAATTGCTCGCACCTTTTCAAAGTTGTGAGCTCCCAATGCTTTGACTGAAACACGCACAGCTGATTAGATCAATCACGTGACTTCAAGTTACAAGTACATCTCAAAGACGTTCAAGTCCATCTCCAGTCTGTCTCAAAGATGGACTTTTTTTGTTATCAGTTGTTTTTAATAATACAATTATGCCAGCATAACATATATATACATAGCCGCATCATGAATAAAAACTAAACAAAAACAAGATACATATACATACGCATACACAACATAAAACTAACACAACAAAAGATCAAGAAATAAAATAACAAACAAACCCACCCACCCCTCCCAAGACCAATGATGTCACGAAAAGCAGGGCCAAACACCATGCATGCCTGTGCAAAATGGACTTGTAACTTGAAGTCACGTGATCGCACACTGCAAGTCACTGCTCTAATCAGCTGTGTTTTTCAGTCAAACCAGCGGGACCTCATATCTCTCAAAGCATGGGAGCAATCTTTCTAAGAATCTGTGCATTAATTCATGCACACTGATATTGATGGGCAAACACACATGGGCTGTGACTCTTCCAGTTACTAAATGACATTACAGGACATAACCACAGGGTGGAGCCATATTTAGTTTTTGAATAGTTTGCATAATTTGGTTCAGGCTATAATACATGTCTACTGCATCTGCAGTATACCTTTACTGCACCTGTTTGTTTTCACTTTATGCATTTTACAAATTTTTTAAAGTGGTAAAACACACTAATTGTTTTTTCTTGTCCTTTAAATTCAATCTCTGTGATTCTATGATATCATACAGTAATTCATTTAGTTTGGGAAGTGGGTAGTGGCAGTGATTCAGGACCGGGGAACGTGAGCTAGTTAATCTTTTTGGACTGTGAACTATAGCTCGTGTGAACTTGCACAACACTGTCTGTCCCCCTACCTATCAACCTCCTTCCTTACAAAATCACTCCTCCCTATTTCTTTCCCGCCATACTTTCCCTCCTATCCCACCCATACATTGTTTTGCTATAGAGCTTGCAAACAGTGTCAGGTGTCCTCTGGCAGCCACCAACCCTAAGCGTTTGGAATTCTTCGCTCCGCCAGGTAAACCACTCACTTAGGAGCATTGAATGTACTGGCTCCCTCTTCCCAGGGGCCAGGACACAGGACCTGAGTCCCATCCCTTGTTTTGTTTTAGCTTTCCCATTCGTGATCAGGGTGTTTTGGGGTGGAGATCATTATGCATTTGTCCTGTTATGTTTTTTTTTAGGTGTTTCATCCATGTCAACTCTATGTACAGTTGTTCACTTGTTCAGGGTCTGTCAAATAACTAACTCATTGGTATTTTATTTTTTTATTGTAAAGGTGTCTCATTATTCACCAGTATTTCATGTTGTTGTGTTTGTAACCCTTTTAACCCATTTAAACCGGGAACGCATCTGTGTAACTTAAACCATTATTTTATACTTTAGCTATTTTTTTTTAAGATCTTGGAAAATTTGTGCAAATCTTTGAATATATATATTTTTAAAGCGAACATTTGCTATTTTTGAATAGCCAAAGAAATCTACACTGACACAGATGCTTTCCCGGTCTTAAAGGGTTAATATCTGTGTGTGATTTTGTAACACATTTATTTGATGGATATTTATTTCCCCACTAACTGTTCTCTTAACATTGCTCTACAGAGGAGGCTGAGAAGGATCATCGTGTAAACGTGAGTAAATCTGACTTTTGTTATTGTATCTTCTGGCGCAACAAGCACTCAAAAGGCTTTACCTGTCTGTCCCTCCTCTGGTTTACCAGATGTCTCTTTATCTGGTATAGCCTTAAGTATTCCCCTACAGAGGTGAACAGCAGGGACTACTTTTTGTGTGTTTGTAGCTACAAATGACATCACAAGTGCTCCTAATCAAATAACACTGTCCGCCTACCAGCCACAGCTTTGACAGGGAATCTTCTCACTTTCTCTACTCACACAGTTGTTTCTCTTTTGGCTGTGGAGGGAAGAGTAGTTAGCACTGATGTTTTACCAATGACGTAAAATAAAGGCTCACGCCTACATGTATGAAGATTAATATCCTGCATTTCCCATATGCAAGGAACGTATGGGACAGTTCTATATTCAGTATAGCTGCTGCTGTTGGGTTCTTTTGCATGCCAGGTGCTGAATCTGTAAGAAAGTGGCCAACATTGCTCTCCTTTTCCTTTTATGCTCATCTTTCTCTTCTATGTGTGTTTTTCTCTCCTTAGTAGGAGTCGTTTGGCTAGCATTGGATTAGTGCTGTTGTGGTAGATGAAACTATTTCTCCTCCCTCCCTCCTTTCCTCCTTCCTTTCTTTCTCCTGGTGGATGTGTTTCTGTGTGTGCGCGTCTGTGCGTGTGCGGGTATGGAATGCTGGGGTCCATATCTGTCTATCGGTGTGTGTTTGTTGTATGTGTGTCTGGGTTTGCGGTTGAGTGCATGGGGGGGCGGGTTTTGTGCATGTGTGCGTGCGCATACCCGTGTGTGTGCATGTCAGTACGTGTCTGTGCGTCAGGTGTCAGTCCCGGTGTTGACCCAGGCCACGCGGGGACCCCGCGGGTCTTGGGACCCGGATGAGGAGCGAAAGCGTCAGGAAAGGTGGCAGCACGAGCAGGAGCGCACGCTGCAGGTACACTGTGTAACTATATGGCAGCATGGCGCTAACAGGACTTCCATCGGTCGTGTAGCTCGCAATATCGACAAAGAACTTGCATTGCCAGGAATGAAAGCTGATTGGTCATTCCTTTTATAGCTCAGGGTTTGTGCTGCTCTGCTCCAAGATTCTATTGCCGTTTTAGGCGAGAGCGCTACCTCAACGCTACCGCAGTGCCATTTAGTGGTGGTTGTCAAAAATGTTTTATCTCTGGGCTTCTATATTCTTTGATATACTAACTAGATGCATGCCTGGATTGGGCCTCAAAATCAGGAGCATCAACTTACGAAAAGGGGGTCTTTAATTTACATATAATGTACTTTTACACCAGATACCTGGCACTGTCTAACTATAGTGATTGATGAATTACTTAAAAAACAACTCAAATTGGAACCATTATTGTTTTGGTCTAAAGGGGTCATTAACTTTCCGGACATGAAATGTAGTTTTTTTATTTTGTTCGTTTTTCAGCATGAAAAACATCGGCTTCTGTGTCCCAGAAGCATCTACCCCAACATACAGTACAATTAGTGTACTGGGAGAGCACAGCACTAACACTGTCAGAGCAACAGTTTTACTTCATGGTTCCAATTTTTTAATTAACACTTGCAACCATACAAAAAATTAAGATTTAACCGCATTTGTGTATATTGTTGTTGGTACTGTTTCGTGCTTCATGGAAACGGAAACCTTATGGCATATGCTAATACAGTATGTGATGTTGTTTACCATTAGCCATAACTCAATTGAGTAGCCAGGTTAGCATGCTAGTTCTTCTGGATAAATAAACACAGGCAGGGGCTTGCTAAGACAAAACAAAGCATGGACGAATGCATAAGCAAGGCAGTTTCTGATGCACCATTTGAGTTTTAAACGTGTCGGGCTACACTGAAACGCACTAACATGCTGACCACGATACTACTTGGGACTTCATTAACCTCTGCAAGCTTGCCTCCATGTTTGCTTTCTATCAGCGTGTATGAGTCAACTCCAAAGTCACAGCTTGGCTACTGTTATAGACACTTTGAGCACTAGAGGGCAGCCCTGTGCAATGGAAGAGCCCTATAATAGCTTGGTGGTACAGTATGCTGCCTGTGTCTCACATCACACCCACCCACACGCATTGAAATTGCTGTCCAAGGTTTGCTGCTGCTGCTGCTGCCCAGACCAACCTCTCCCTCCTCCTCCTCCTCCTCCTCCTCCTCCACGCAACCAAACGTGCATCTCAATATTCAGCCTCCTTTGTCCAAAGCTGTTTTTAAGGCGCACTCAACCTGTTGGAGCTCGTAAAACTGCACTCCCCCATTTGGCAATCCCATCATCTTGAATGTGACAGTCACACGTGTCGTGTGCCTCTCACAACAACAGGGAAGAAAGCACATTTTTGTCTGCTTGTCTGCTGTTCCATTTGAGATGCGCTGAAAAACGGATGAATGACCAGCGTGTGGATGGATGACCTTTGACCTGCCTCCCTTCCTGTTGTTTGTTTCTCTGTCTGTACTGCTCTCAGGGTTCCTACACAGGTTCTGATAAAGTCAGGAGAAATGTATTTGACACCGTTATCCTTATAACATCTGTTTGTGGAGAATTAACCTTCATGCATATTATTATGGGCCAGCATGCTTGGCCAAAAGGTCAGGGAAGAGTTTTGGACTAAAACGTGTGTAGAAACCCTAAGCCCTGCATGCTCTGCTTTTTTTCTCAGCCTGCTTCTGCGTCTCCATGTTTGCATTTCTCTCTCTAGCTGCTGTCAGAGCGTCGGACTTTAGCAAATGTCAGCCATGATGTCACATGAAGTCAGCCTTAAGCTTGTTGTCTGAAACTGTTAACCCATTTAGACCGGGCAAGCCTCTGACTCTGTCAGTTTTAGATTTATTTGGCTATTAAAAAATAGCAGATATACAAGCTCATAGCTCGGCACCGAGTGCCACGCTATGGACTTGTAGATCTGCTATTGTTTTAAAATAATCAGAAAAATGTGTGCACATCTGTGAATATATATTTAAGCGAACATTTGTAACTCAAATGTTTGCTTCTGGGGGTCCCTGGAACAAAATATTTTACAAATGTTAAAAAAAATATCTATTCAAAGATTTGCACAACTTTTCACGATTTTTCTAAAATAGCCCAAATAAATCTTAAAATGACTCACAGATGCGTTCCCGGTCTTAAAGGGTTAAGGCAGGCAAAACGAGCATTCCTTTAAGGTGTATTCCTACCAGTGTCAGCTAACTCGAGAGTCCCACAGTCTGAATACCTTAACCACATGAACCCTAGAATTCCTCCCTATTCTAGGCATGTCATAAATAGACGAACATTTCAGCAAAAAGAAATTGTGCTCAACCTGAATTTTGCCAGGTCATTCACCAAAATGATTCCTCCCTCTTGGTTTTCTTGCGTGATGCTCTGTGCTGCTGTACTGTATGTGATCTCTGTGTTGCCGTGGAAACAGGAGCAGTACCACTGTGAGCAGAAGAAGCTGAAAGAGGAGTGGGAGAGGGCCCAGAGAGAGGTGGCTGAAGAGGAGAGGAAGTTCCATGAAGAGGTGCGTGCGCGCGTGCGTGCGTGCGTGCGTGCGTGCGTGCGTGCGTGCGTGCGTGCGTGCGTGCGTGCGTGCGTGCGTGCGTGCGTGCGTGCGTGCGTGCGTGCGTGCGTGCGTGCGTGCGTGCGTGCGTGCGTGCGTGCGTGCGTGCACACCGCAAAATAATCCCTTCAATTACGACTTATCAAAATGTTTCAGGAAAATGAAAAAAATATCCTGTTTAGTTATTATTTAGTCACAAGCTCTTGTTAATACTTTTCATTGGTTTAATATTTATAAAACCCACAGACACGCTTAAACACTTTCAATTATTTGCTTCGAGGGGCTGTGAGCTTGTAGATCGGCTATTTTCACTACTTTGCTACAAAAACACAGGGCGCTCGGGTGGCACAATGGTAAAGAACCTGCCCACCACCGCAGAGTCTAGGGATTCGAATCCACCGTGGTGCATCCAGCTATGTCGAGCGCCTATACGAACGTCTATTCGTATAGGGTAGGGAGGGTGATGTTTGTCAGTGCACATACTCCTTAGTCCTATGTGCTGCGGTGGCACCTGTCAGCAGGGAGTGTTGGGGCGGGATGAGTGGGATGGAGGCACTGCGTCCTCCCGATGGGGGTTCCTCACTAGAAAAGGGGTTAAAAGAATTAATTGGCTACTCTAAATTAGTTAAAGAAATTATTTAAAAAGTCGAAATACGGAGATACAAGGTTTCCTCCCAACAGTGGTGAAATGTGACTTACTATCTTACAACGTGAATTCCTAAGACACATATATCATTAGTTAATTAGCTTAATTATCGCGTAACTCTAACTCTTAACTCCCCTCCCATCACCTCCTGACAGGAGATGAGGATACTAGAGGAGACGGTGACACCGCTGACCCCTCGCTCCCCTGCTCCGCCCTCCCCCAGCCCGGCAGACCCCTCCACGGTCTCCACCTGCGCCCAGCCGCAGGACGCCATCGTTCGATCGCTGGCCGACTGGGAACGCAAGCAGGAGCTGCTGGAAAGACAGACGGTGAAGGAATTACTGAATTACTGACTGACTGATTGATGTTGTGCACAAACACACACATACACACACACACGTCCTGTACACACACGTCCTGAAACAGACACGTACATACCGTAGTCATCGGCGCATGACCACCCACATTGCCCATTGTTTGGGGTCGTTTGACTAAATTCCCTGTCTTCTGATTGGATGGCACAGAGGGGGGGCACGGAGAGCGTGGAATGGAAGCGACGAGACGACAGGAGCAGTGACATCAGCACGGCGGATGAGAGCATGAAAACAGGAAGAAGGTTGGTGGAAGCAGGTTTTGGTTTTTTGAGTTACCTGTGTCAATATGGTGTCAACTGGAAGTCACTCAAAAAGGCTGCATTGGCAGTAATATATCAACAAATGTTGGTTGTTCACTGGTTGTGGGCCTAATTCTACCTGACCAGTTCATTACCTTATAGTAACGTCGAACCTTCTCTCACCTATATTTTGCCTCACTACCTCAGTCTAGTTTAAATAATAATAATAATAATAATAATAATAATAACTTTATTGTATTGCACTTTTTAGAACAAGAAGAGTAGAGTTACAAAGTTCTGAACAGAAATTGGAGCATAAAATATTTAAATAAAATAAAATAAAACACATTTAAAAGGCTATGGAATAACATTGTTAAAGCAGCACTATGTAACCTTTTTAATGAATAAAATGTAATTTTGTCCAATCTCTATGGTAGAGTATGTTAATACAATATAATAACTTATACAATTGGGGTGGTATTTTGTCTCCCTGCTCTTCTATTGAGACATTTAGATTGTGTCAAAGGTCATGTCTCACCTGACACACAGGATCTGACACAAATTTTGACCTGATGACCAAGATTCAATTTAGCCCCTGAGCAAGCAGGTAGGCTCTATTAGCTCAATGGTGAAGATTTCAGCACTTAAGCAGGAAACCATTGTTCAAATCCACGCTAGAAGAGGAAAGTTACATTGTGCTGCTTTAACACGTGTTATAACTAAACACATTTTAGCAGACTAAGAGTAGACCAAAAGAAATACAATAGTCCATGTGAAACACAGTTTAAGTGCAGACTTGTGGCCACATCAACAAACAAACAAGCACAATGCGCAAAACAAATAGCACAATGGATGCTTGTTTCACATGAGGTGCTTACTCCGTGTCTACTCAGCTCACACAGTCTGAACATGAGTTAACCATTACACAACAAAACCACATTACACATCACACACCTGTAGAGATCTACTGAAACCAACACATAGCAATGTCATACATTATTTCCTGTATATAACACTGTGTTACTGATATGAGCATTATTTTATTAAAACATCAGCTGGAATATGTTATGGAAGCTCTGCAATCCTTGTGTCTTTTGGTGATTGATTTTGTATTGTAGCTTTTGTCTGTTTTTAATTCGATCACAGCCAGTGCAAAGGCAAATGTCCCGATTTTCACGATAATATGAAACATTATCCATTAAATTGATCCTTGAGGAGGAAATTTGTTGGATTTACAGCAGGATAAAGACATCCATAGACTACAACAGAAGGATTAGCATCAAAACATTGTGCAATTTACCAGTGGCCCACGCCCTCCAGCCAAAGATTGAAATCGTGGGCTCTGCATGGCGTGTGTTTTCTTCTTTTGTAATTCAATACATCTCAAAAGTGAGTTTTTATCCTGTTTTGTTCAGTTCGTTGAGCAGCCAGACAGAGCCACTCAGCCAGAGTTTACCCAATGGCCAAAGAGTCCTCATGGCCTCACCCATTGCCCAGGCGACACCCCAGAACAAGGCCCTGACGCCTGACAAGAAACAGCTGGATGGCCGCAAGCACAGCAAGACATCTGGAGACCGCAGGTGGGTGGCTGTTGAGGGGTGGAGGTGGAGCTGGAGTTAGGTACTTTAAAAAATAAAAATAAACTATAAGCAAATGCTTTACTGAGCTGCAATGGGCATTCCTGTCATACCTACAGTATAATCCTGGTATAGAGTGCCTTCTTTGGTATTACTGCTCTAATATGCTTTAAGCATTGGGGAGCATGTGGAACAGCATTCACAGGTTCACATCTACCCTTCCAAAGTACATTGGTAAAGTCCAAACCAAAAACATTGACTTTACATGGGGGGAACTGCGTAGAAGGTAATGACATAAGTGTTTGTCAGCGCAGCACTTGTATATGATTTTGGTATTTTTCTCCTTATTATTGTCATTTACTTTTTTTCCTGGGTGGTCTAGAAGGTCTTTGACTTAGACCTTACAGGGGGGTTGAAGGGGATGTTTTACAGACTGACTATTATAATTCACCTATATGGCCACCAGATGGCGTCTCGTATCATTTTAGTTTTATTTTGTAATGATCTCCCATTTCTCCCTCACCATGAAGTAAATCTTTATACTCCATGACATTAAAGGTGCTGTTTTCAGCCGTGGCTCCTATAAGAATTATATTGCAACACATAACCCTCACATCTTACATCCCTGGTTATCACGCAAACAAAATCCAGAAAAAACTATGAGGCTGGGGTTCTGGTCCCATGGTAACTAGATTTCATGGCGTCCGGCCACGCTCTGGCTCGGATTGGTTACGTTTCTCGGTGTGGGAGCCAATAGGAGCATTCTGGCGGGTATGTCATCATCATCATCATCGTCATGCTGCATGTTGCTTTCCATTTTCTAGGTGCGGCCCCGTTGATAATAACACGGGCCGCAGCCTGCCTAAGTCACCCTCACCCTGCCCGCTGCCTCCAGCAGACACGCAGCCTCCAACTCCAAACAGGTATAATACTGCACTACAGATGTCCCACGTGGGGGGGGGGGGGGGGGTGGGGGGGGGACATTTACTGCTTCGTCATTTTATGATTCACCACCTCCTGTTTTGTTTTTTTCCTCCCACCTTGATGGAAAATGCAGCTTAACCACTGAAACCCATTCAATCCGGGAACACATATCTGTCATTTTAGATTTCTTTGGCTGTTTCTGTTTCTTTGGCAAAAATAGCAGATATACAAGCTCATAGCGCGGCACTGTATGAGCTTGTATATCTGCTATTTTTGAAAAAAAACATGAGCAAAGTTTGAGAACTGATATTATAGCAGCATAATTTTAAATTTTTTTTACTGTTAGGATTTAGAAGACATTTGTAGAATCCCCAGAAGCAAAGATTTGAGTTTCAAATGTTTGCTTTAAAAAAATATGTATATTCAAAGATTTGCTCAAACTTTCATGATTTTTTAAAAATAGCAGATCTACAAGCTCATAGCGCGGCACTCGGTGCCGCGCTATGAGCTTGTAGATCTGCTATTTTTGAATAGCCAAAGAAAAAAAAAATGACACCGATTATTTCCCGGTCTAAATGGGTTAAAACCTATGTACTTCATTGTACATCACATAGCGAAAATAGCTGATTTACAAAGCAACGCATCACAATACACGTTGCGTCGCGTTGTGAGCTTGTAGAGCGGCTATTTTCGCTGAACGTTCACCTGTTTTTGCAGAATGTTCACCTTATGACATGGCCAGAATGGGGTCGCTTGTGTGGTTAAAATAACAGACGAGAAAACATTCCGCATAAAGGAAGACGATACACTTCAGCTCCAAACACACTTTTCTTTTCATCTTTTTTTCCCCCCCCTATAAATGAACCATGTTTGTTCACATCGCAAGCTCTGTGGATTATTGGACATTTTGAAGATGTCTGCTGACACTTTGAACAACACATGATGCAATCTACTTTTTTACCAGGGTTTGAATTGCACAGTCTGGTGTCATTTTGCCTTTGTACAGTCATTCAGATGTCTGGTGCCAGATTAATCACAAGCCTAAGAGAACTCTACCTCTCTGTCAGTCTCCGTTTCCCTCTCTTTCTGTCTCCTATCTGTTGCCAAAGTAGTATACTCAATTTAAATGTTCAAAGCTGACAGTTCAAACCATACAAGTTTGCAGATATTTTTTTTTATAATGAATTAACTTGAACTCTCTCTGCAATCCTTACATCCCTCACTCTCCCTCCCTCCTTCTTCCGCTCTCCCTCGTTCCTCTCTAACCTCACTGCACATACCGCCCTCTCTCCAACTCCCCCCCCCCCCCCACCCCCACACACACCCACACACACACACACACACACACTCTTCCCATATCCCATCTCTCTGTCCCTGACTTTCTTCATCCTTCAGGTCAGTCAGTGGGAAGAAGCTGTGCTCCAGCTGTGGTCAACCGCTGGGCAAAGGAGCGGCCATGATCATTGAGACCCTCAGCCTCTACTTCCACATCACCTGCTTCAAGGTACAAATCCACTGCTTTAACCACTTGAACCCCAGCATCCATATTCTGGGGGGAAACAGAAGCCAAAAAATTATAATGTTAATTAGAATTTAATTAATTAATTATAATATCAAATGTTTTCCGCATAGCATACATTTTTCAGTGTGTGGACATTTCATTGATAATTATTTTGCAGGTGACCTGCGTTTTATAAATGTTTTGTTGATGTGAGCCCGGTACACATCTGAGGCAGACACTTGAGCTGGTTTGGCCTGTTAGCTGTACGCAATTAAATGTAAACGTGAAATCATATAAACATTGATGTAATGTTAGTAAAGTTTCAGTTTTACACAACAGTAGTTGTTATGTGTGTGGGGGGGCAAAAGAGCTCACTCTCTTTCTCACTCTGTCCCTCTCTTTTTTCTTTCACACTCTCCCTCTGTTTCTCTCTCTTTCTCTCACTCTCTGGGTATCTCTCTTCCTCTCTCATTACCTCCCTCTCTCCCTCTCTACCTCCCTCTCTCCCTGTCTGTCTGTCTGTCTGTCTCTCAGTGTGGGGTGTGTAAAGGACAACTGGGAGACACCACCACAGGGACAGACGTCAGGATCAGGAATGGCCTTCTCAACTGCCACCAGTGCTACATCCGCTCCCGCTGTGAGTCTCTGTCTCTTCTGTCTCCTCTCTCTCTCTCTCTCTCTCTCTCTCGCTCTCGCTCTCGCTCTCGCTCTCGCTCTCGCTCTCTCTCTCTCTCTTTCTCTCTCTCTCTGCCCACGCACGTAGATAATGTTCCCAAATAAATTCTCGACGAGGGTCCCGAGGACCCCCGCATTGTTTTGTTCAGTTGTGCGTGGGCGGAAGGCATGCCCTACAAAAGGCTTCAAACATATTCAATACTGGCCCACTTTCAACGTGTGCTGCCTTCCAGGATTGCATGCTGGTTTCTGCAATGCTTCGCTACATAAACGCAAGCTAAACACATAGTATGCTTACTGTATATAGACCCAATGGAAGATTCTTTACCGTTAAGTATAGTGCAGAGCAGGACAGTGGTGTTAAGTTACTTTACCATTACATTGCATTTAATATTGGCATTTAAGATGACCATGACCATGTATTTAACCAAGATGCTAACAGTAGAACAGGAAGCCAGTACTCGGTAATAAAGGAACATCAGAGACAATGAAAGAGTGCTGAGCACAGAGGTGTTCATTTAACAAATTGACCCATGAGGGTCTGTGTACAGACCTGGTCCAGCCAAGAAGTGGGAGGGAGGGGAAATACTGTAGCGACAAAGTCAGCAGCAGCGGTTCTCAAACTTTTCAGGCTGTGACCCCCCAAAATAATCATATTTGAATCGGGGACCCCCCCCAAATAATCAGATTTGAAATTGGGAACCCCCCCCCCCACCCTGACAATGGAATGTAGGAGTTGAGGCATTACATTTAGTTTGACTCGGTTCCACAGATAAATATTGTGAAAATAGCAGATATACAAGCTCACAACACATTGCGTTGCGAGGTGTTGTGAGCTTGTAGATTGGATATTTTCAAAATTTTTGCCTCGACAATTTGGCCAGATTTTGACCCCCCCCCCCCCCCAAATCATGTGGGGACCCCGACCCACAGGTTGAGAGAACCAATGGTCTACAGTACTGTAATCCACTATAATTACAGTATACACACAGCAGGATGTATAAGGCCCTGAACCACAGTCACAGGAAGTCACCGTATCATAACATCGATCTGCTATGCATGTTGACAAGCACACGCTTCCTATTGGCATTGCTATTGGTCTAATCTCAGAAAAATTATTATGTATTATGGTTTTCCTATTTCCTCTCTGTCTTTCTTTCTCTCTGACTGTCTGTCTCTCTCTCTCTCTCTTTGTTTTAAAGCGGCTGGACAGCCCACCACATTGTGATGACACCTGGTCAAGAGAGAGCTGGGCGCTCTCCGAGAAATCCTTTCCCTGATTATCTATAAATTGTTGTCCTCCGAAGCTCTGTGTCTCGGGATCTCTGCAGCCTGTGCAATTCATACACCATCGATTTTTATGATGATGATGATGATGATGATGATGACGACGATTATTATTATTACATGGGCCAAATAGGGACTGAGATCAAAATGTTAAAATTGTGTGTGTTTGTGTCACCTGATGTGTAAATTCATCCTATGGATCTGGTTGGTCCATAAACGATCACGTAACAGACGCTTATCTTTTGGCCATGCACCAAGAGAATCTCCAGCATGGAGTCGCCATTTTGAAATTGTGCTCCTTCACTGGAAAAACCCATGACGGCTTTTTTTCAAAGGTATTACACGAGTACTGTGGCGAACACAGTGAGGGGTAATGAATAAGTGCATGGGGGGAAAGAAATACAATAACGCACTGGTATCCAGGTCTTAGTCTTTTGTTAAGTATAATTAGATTAGCCTCTAATTTCTTTGCAAGACATTTGTGAAGATTTTCCCTTACAGTTAATATGGAATACTGGAATATGATGACATAAGAATAATGGAAGGATATTCCATTACAGTATATGGGTTGTTTTTATTGTTTGAGAGAGATATGAACTTCCTTCCTCATTTTTGAGTCACTGCAAAGAAGTGAAATCCAGGGTGACATTCTTGATGATTGAAGCAGGCAGTTCAGATGCTCCTTACATTGCTTTAGCAAGCTTTAACAGATCAAACAACCACATTATGCGCTATTAGTTCCACACGATCATCACCTTGGCCTGTAATTGTGTCTCAGTCTTTGCTTGGAAATAAATATTTGCTTTTAATTTTAAATTTTTGATGTTGCTTCGGTAATATGGCAATAACATGAATTGTGAGCTATTTAATGTGTCGGTCACATCAGGTTATCTGCGTATGTTTCTGCTACAAAAGAAAATGACATGGGTTGCTATCAGCTTGGAGAATGTCAGGAAACAATAATGTGCCTTAGGTAAGCAGGTGGGAATGGGCCCCTTGGAAGGAAACACCAATTAAATGGTGTCAATCCCATGGACAGTTTTGAACATTAATGCTAAAATGCAGACAACAGAAAGGCTGTAGCCCATCCTAGCTTACACACCATGTTATTTTAAGCTTTTTTCTTTTCTTTTTCTTTTTTTTTTACACAAGTGAAACCCTACCATCGTTCATTATCATTTTGTGATTTGCAGTGATGTAGCTTGTCATACCGTTTCTCTCAAAGGAAAACAGAATACCTATTTGGAGATATTTGGTAGGCTTCAGTCTCTGCAACGGAAATCTTAGACTTTTTCTGTTTTATTCTATAGCTAAGTATAGGCTTCTGTATGCTATTATAATGGAAATAATTTTGATAAATGCTCAGTAATAGGACTAATTTAAAAGAATTTCACCAGTTCATGTTGCATAATAGTTTAATGGCAAAATAATACAAACACACATACCAGCAGCTGCACTTGTGCAATATTGGTTGGAGGAAACTAAGGATTTGTCACTGACAATTCGACATTTTAGGTCACTTGCTACTTTGAAACTGTATGAAATGAAATTGGTAATCATTGTGGATATGTAAAATGCACGTTTTAAGCCTATACCAAATGATTTGCTATGCGAAAGCAACCAATAGCTGTATTCTTTCTGGATTTCCTGAACCGTTCAAACCATGTCCTATAAAGCTTATAGTCTATTAGACCACAACCACACCCTTCTGCCCTGGGGTCATTTCGCTAATATACAGTATTTTTAAGTTTCGGTTCTGATTGTGTTTTTTTTTTTTATGATTCTTATTTAGTTTATAAATAAATCTGGCGGCTGAGTCTGTTTAGGGGGGATGTCTGAGACAGAGAAATCCAAACAGTCGATAGCTTGGGAATGATATAGCCTACTTTGACTTCTGTTCTGTATTTATTGTAATATTCACTTGAACACTATCCGAAATATAGATTCATTTGATGTTAAAATGCGATGGCATTTATAGCATACTGTATGTTTATAAATAAAAAAGAAATTTAACTAACTTGTGTCTGTCATGTTTGCTTTTAAATGTTGCTTTTCAGCCACACTGACAACAAATAAAATGTTGACAAATACTGTATTAAACAATGAACCTGGACGCTTTCCTCCTTATAAATAAAATGTTTGCATGATGTAAATTTGGAGAGACTTTATTGAATACTCAGCCTATATTAGCGCCTACAAAGGCTTTTAAAAGTTGACAACTGCATTTGATTTAAACATGTTGATTAACGGAATTAAGTCATTTCTGCACGGTACAAATTTGGGAGGAAATGCTGCATGGGACTGCAGCGTTGGGCCTCATACTTTCTCAAGATTGCACAAGAACAGCTGATTTCAAGTGATCCATACTGGATTTGAGAATCCGAGGGAGAATAAAATGGTATACCTGCAGGCTTCAGATTAGTAAAGAGTGGAATATTCTTGACTAATCTATTAAGTATATAAAGTAACTAGACACCATGTCATTACTAGATAATCGTTTAGCCTAAATGGTTGGTGCTTTTTGTGATTTGTTTGGTTCCTTTTTTTTTTTACCAGAGAGCCAAAACTCACAACAACAAAAAAGTCTATAGGCCTATGCTACAGATCAAATAAGACCCATCATTACACCTAAACATGTTTTAGTGTTTTTTTAGGTAAAGTGACTCCCAACTCCACTTCTTATAGACACTCTTCGTCGTATTTCTTCTTTTGCTTTTTATGTACCACATATTTACCTGTTGTCCAGCCAGGTAAGCTAGAATGAACCTCAACATCTTGGTCCCGACCTCGACATTAGAGCTGAGAACTAGTGCACGTCGTCACTATTAGGAGGAAACCTTGTCGCATTGCAATGCATTGAGAGATTGTAGATCTGCTGTTTTCAATACTTTTGTGCTACAACTAGTATGTTGAAGTTGAGAAATGTGGAGATACAAGGTTTCTGCCCAACCGACAGCCAGGTCTGCCGGTTTAAGCGGCTGGATGCCGCTGTCCATGGTGCTGAACTCAGAGAGGCCCGTCGGGGAGTCTTTTCAAAAACCAACAGGCAACAGCTCAATCTTTCTTAATTTAAGGAAAGCTTGAAGCTTATCCGCAGTGAGCATGAATTGTTAGGTTTTGTTTTCTAAAAGCATTACATTTAAATAGGGATGGTTTACGTTATTATACCGTTATTATCACCCCTCAAAGAAAACATGACAAAGCAAATTTTTACTATTCTTTTTTTTTTATATCATCAACAACCATTTCAATGGTACACCTGGAAAACTATGTGCACATGTAGAAATATTTCCTTCTTAAATATAAGCATTCATTACCTACATATAAATAACTTTCAGATCCTGGACAAAACATGTTACATAATGCTCACAAAATGGGGGAAATCATTGTAAAAATCGAACAGAGAGACAACATGCAAATAATATAGAAATAAATACAATGTTTGCATCCATTCCCTTTTTTCTCTTTTTTTTTTTACCCAAAATAAATTCTTCCGAGGGAATTTTGTAAAACATCAAAAAGACTGTATGATCTACAAGGGAGTATGGCCTATGAACTAGGAGACAATAATACGTATTAACACTATACAATTTGAGCCACAAAAAACACTGCCGTATAAAGACACACAAAACATACATATTCCTGTCAGTGGTGAACATTGTAGCCTAGTACTTTTGTGCCTTTTTGTCGAAGAAATCATGTGTTCCGTTGATATCGATAATTTAAAGAAACTAAATTCTCGCGAGCCCTGAAACTTTTTTTCCCTTTTTTTTTTACAGGCTACAAACACATAGCAAGTTGTGTCTAGAAAAAGAAAGCGGACAAACGCATCATCAGCATCTTGTTGAATATTGTTTCACACGTGTGTGCGTGTGTGTGTGTGTGTGTGTGTGTGTGTGTGTGTGTGTGTGTGTGTGTGTGTGTGTGTGTGTGTGTGTGTGTGTGTGTGTGTGTGTGTGTGTGTGTGTGTGTGTGTGTGTGTGTGTCTGTGTGTGTGTGTGTGTGTGTGTGTGTGTGTGGTCGGTCGTCTTCAGGCGTCAACTTAAAAGTCCGCGGCTATACCAAAACCAAGCAGGTGTTTTAATGTGACGTCTCGATGAATTGAATACACAGGACCTTAATGGCAACAAGCCTTGAGGGCCTATCTGGGTCATCCTTTTAGCATTCTTTTGTATACATCTGTGACACCGTGCCTTGTTTTTGCAAACTGTTAAGTAAAGTATTCAATCAATCAATCAACTTAAAATGTTGGAGACCACACTAATGCTTCTATGATGGCACTATTCTGCTGTCTGAATGCACGGACGCTTGTGAAGTTGTGGTTTACTTCTTCAACCACACAAGAAGGAACCCGAAGGAAACGGCGCAAGGCGAAAAAAAAAGAAGAAAAAAAGATATAAAGACTTGTCATCATGTTGAAGTGCGTGTCATTGTTCGTTGGTCTGTTACGTTAAAGGGATAGTTCACCCCTCAAAATGACTTTTTTTCCTATCAATTACTCACCCACATGGAGACTTGAATTCATGGAGATTGTTTTGTTATTGTCGCATTTCTGAGCAAATAATTTGATGACCGGCCGGTCAACAAAGTATTGGCTTATAGGAATGCGACAAAAACAAAATAATCTCCATGAATTCAAGGCTTCATGTGGTGTGTAATTGATAGAAAATAAGTAAATTTTTGAGGTGAACTATCCCTTTAACACTGCCGCTGCTGTGTCAGTCTTCGGAAGCCATTTCCCTCTCTTGTTCTATTTCCCCCCCGGGCCTCCGGCTGTTCTGTTCGGCTTCACTAGAACATGCTGGTCTTTACTAAAGTAGCTTTGGCTCCTTGCTGTCTTTGCAAAGACGACAGTACGCTGGCGAACGGCCCGCCCAACGAGTCCGGGATAGAGGTGATGGTTCCCGGGGCGGTGGCCCAGCCTTGGCTCGGCGCCGTCACCCCCATGCCGATGCCGGTCGCCACCGAGGTCTTCACCTGGTCCTGGACCTGTCCTCCGTTCCCGCTCGTGTTCACTTGGCCTCCGGTCGGGCTCGGTCCGCCGCCGCAGTTGTTGGAGGTGGGCAGGGGGTTCGGACCCGGTCCGCCCGTGCTGTCGGGATCGGTGGTCTTGGGCTCCTTGTTGTCGTCGTCCCTCGAGTCGGATTTCTTCCCGGAGCCGTTCTTAGCGGCGGCGGCTGCAGCGGCGGCGGCGCGCTCCATCTTGCGGAACTTGGCGCGCCGGTTTTGGAACCACACCTGAGATTTAAAATCACAACGTCAAAGAGCCATGATCAGTTCTGTTGTAATATATACAGGCCTATATAGGCCCGATATTTACTTTTTACAAAACATCGAATCACTTAGTGTTCCTGAAAAACCCAAGGGCCTCAATAATCACAAATTACTAATTCTTAAACAAAATCATTGAGGCATTTTAGAGTTTACGCATTCGTGTTGATAATCTATTAAAGAAAATAAAGCGAAATCTGTACCATATGGCTGTGAAGCGGGACACAGACAAACAGTGTTTATTTGTCAACTTTTAAAATGACTAAAATGTGTGTCAAATAATCAGACATATGATTAAGTTCTTAATGCGTTGTATATATCTGTGCGTAATGGTTGGTACCGATCATTGGTCCCAACCAGTGTCATTACGCACAGACACCATCGGTCACCGATGGTATATCTGTGGACCGATGAGGGATCCATGTACCTGAACTCTGGCTTCGGTCAGATCGATTTTGAGAGCCAGCTCCTCGCGCGTGTAAATATCCGGGTAGTGGGTTTCAGCAAAGACCCGTTCCAGCTCCTTGAGCTGGGCACTGGTGAAGGTGGTCCGTATGCGTCTCTGTTTCCTCTTCTCGTTGAGTCCTCCGTGATCAGTAAAAAGTTTGTAGGGAACTGTAAAAAAAAAAAACCAAAAGGAAATGTCACCGGTTAAAACGTATTGGTCGTGTGGGTTTCATTCATTGGGAACACATGAGCACCTGTAAATTGCAAATGTCGTCAAACATGAAGTAAATCCAAACTCGATATTTTGTTTAAAATCCCGTTAAGCTTGGTATTGGGTTGGCTGCGGCTATTCTATTGTATTATGGCTTTGATTACCCGTGAATGAGCGCTGAATTGATAATGCTGCTGACCTGTGATGTGGTTAATTGTAATGATAAACTAATTGTTGAGCTCGAGATCGGGGCTCAAGTTTGGAAACTTGTCATAATGTTCTCATCCCTCCCAGCCGTTGCTACTGTAACTCCAATTCGGTGTCAATAATGAGCTTTAGTCTTTGGTTATCTAATTATTTTCGAAGCTTTATGTCTCATCGCAAAGTAAATAAATTATGCCTATCATTTTGGCAGCTTAAGATAATTTTGTTGGCGGTTTGGGTGTGACTGGGATAGTATAACCCCGTAACCGAATTACCGCTTGCCTGCAATCGCTTCTAACGTGATAAATTCTTTCATTTGTGTAAGCAAATTTCGTTTCGGTAAATACTAAACACATTTCCATTTTCAAATGCAATCAAGGCGTCCTATATACACCCCGCGAGTCGAGGCTCCGGAGCGGAGCGGCGAGCAAAGTCTTGCGCTGGCTGCATGCTTACCTGCGGCGTACGGGCTGCTCTGGTGGTCCCGCAGGGTCCCGAGACTGCAGGACCCCGGCGCTAGGGACGGGCAGCCGGAGGTCGCCCCGAACGTCGTCCTGATCGGATTGTACTGAAAGCCGCTGGCCTGGCTGCACGAGCTGAAGTCCGCGTAGGCCGATGCCAGGCTCGACGTGTCCATCCCGGCCATACATGACTCGTAGGCAGAGGAATTTAGGTAAGAATACTCCATTTTATACATTTGAAAAGGCTCAGTGGAGTTAGAAAGTTGCACTTCCCCGGGAAAAAAATAAGTCAAATAAAACTCGAAATTAAATTAAAAAAGGATGCACAAGGCTGAGTTGGGGAGAGATTAGACTATATACTTGCTTGGTTTTTGACTGGTTTTGAAAGAGGCTATAGACCGTGGGTAGATGTTCACTGCTCAGCGCCCGCTCCAAAACTGGCCTCCTTTATAGCAACCTAGCCCTGTTTTATGAAAAGCCCCCTAAGAGCCGCCTTGCCCGAGGTCTCTAGAGCATATAGTCCTCATAATAAACTTGGCTCTTTCCGCTTGGACAATAGCAAAGCGTTTGGTCTTATTGCTAGCGCTTTTTTACATGACAATAACTCATCAGTCTATTGGGCTGGCACTGGGGGCCCGCGCTGTCCAACCTCCCTATCATTGATCCCCTGCATCTCTAATTAGAATTTAATACCACGCCATTACGCGCCAAGCCCCCCCCCCCTCCTCCCCTCTCCCCACCCCCCCCCCCCGCGCACCATCCACCCCACTCCGCTCTAACCACCATCTTGCCCTTTAATTCAATCACACCACTTGGAAATAATGAAAGTTGGGTGACGATTCTCCCTGATCCAATTTTCTCCAAGCTTTTAAGCCTTTTAACCGACCGTATACCTTGGGCAGAATTTCACATAGTATTCCCTCTCTCTCTCTCTGTCCGCCTTATCCCACTGTTTTCACTCTCTTTTAACTTGACTGCGGATGCCAGAAATGCGTTACTATAGTAGTCTGCACCAATATATCTATTCCAAGACCGTTATGCACATTAATAATAAAAAGAATACAATGCATATCATACCAAGATAACTCAATGTTTTGGCATGTTTATTTTTAATATTATTTGGCTTATCAAATAAATATTTATTAATACATTATTTTTTACATTATTTTAAATCGTACCAATACTGGTCCTTTTTTATTTATTTATTTATATGTGGGGCTTTTAAAACATGTAATTGTTGGTTTGTGACCTTGTACGATGTAGTGAAAAACGAAAGTAAACGAAATTAAACTTAAACATTGTTAATATCGATGAATTAGAAGAGGAATATTTTTCTCCATGTAGTATATTTTTTTTGTCTCCCAAAATGCATGTTTTTACCGTTTCTTTAATTTGTTACATAGTGACTATGTCAGATTACACTAAATTTCAGGGAGTATGTTTTTATTATTGTAATGAGTGTGTAATTACTTTTATTACATTCATTATTCCTTTTATTTGTCGAATAACATCATTTTAATGAAAGTAACGAAGTGGTGAGGCAGTCATCATCGGACCTCTTAGGCTCACAATATTGGCTGAGTGGATAATTTGGTTTTGGTAATAAGGTGAACCTTTATTTACGCTGTTTACACACTCACTCGCTGTTCTTTCACGGGATTGAATTCAAGCACAGCCCGAACACGTCCCGGTTTAGTCAGGATGGCTTTCCTTCATCGCCGGTTTACGTTAAAAGGCCTTGAAGAAGTCACCGAATCACTGGAATACTGAAATAGAAAATATTGGCTTATGAACAAGAACGCTCGGATGTGTCATAGGCTATGTTATATTACATGTTTACATTTATTTATGTGATTATCGTTTATATAGGTTCATTATTCCTACAATTCAGACATTTTGGTATAAACAAAATAATAATAAAATAAATATAGATAAAATGAAAATATTAATACAATTGAGATGAGTTATATTGCCTTTAGCAGGAAAGGCGTATGTTGGTGCATGTCCCAACAATAGTCTGGAGACTTTGCCATCAATTATATTTTGCCACAATTGCTGAGTCTGATGTGTTGCAGTCTGTTGCTGCATTTCTTTGGTGTGTGTGTGTGTGCATTGCCTTTTCAGGGATCAGTTAATTCTTTCTTGACACAACCCGGTCCCTATTATGTAAATGTTTTCCCTTTTCTCTTTTCTGCACGCGAGAGCCGGGGCCGAAAAGTTGTACCAAATGGTTAATTTGATTATTGAAACCAAAGACCAAATGGTGCACCGTCCTCCCTCCACGCGTCTGGCAGCGAGAAAAGAACCCATCTCTGGACATTAATCTAATAACGCTCAAAGAAACGAGAAGTCTTTTCTGATATTTTGCCGAGGCAAATACAATTATAGCTTTTAGCCACCGGTTCCTTTCACTGAGGCGGACTCTTTATTCTCTGCGGTCTATAGTCCACCATAAGTCCACCACCAGCTATTGAAACGTTCTCCTTTTAGATTTTCAACATCTCCGTCAATTCCATCAGCTGGTCACTCAATTCTGCAGTGGGGGGGGGGGGATTACTTTGTTGCGGTTAAAAGCTGTTGATATGTTGATTTGACATTTTTAAACCCGTCTTCCCTCAAGTTTAAGCTAAATGGCTATAGGCCTACTAACCTATAAAATAAATTAACAGTTTGGGTTGAATCTCTCTTCAATTGGTTCCCTGCATATTGTGTTGAACCTGAAACCGGTGTCTGCATGCTCTCATCCGTTTTTCTGAGGTAACGTTTTATATAAATCACACATGATACAATTTTAACTCGTCCATGGTCTAATGTGTCTAATGTGTTTAAAGATGTCTTATATTAACAAGCGAATAGGCCTATCATATAGGTCTACTCTAAAGCATAATTACATAGTCCTTGATATTAAGCACCACCTCCCAAAGCAAACACAGGTCCGGGACTGTATGGAATCAGTTGATTTACAGTAGCCCATAATGACCATTTAACTCAAGTTAAAGCGGTGGTTAATTTGTAATTCAATGGCGTATAAAGAGCGGCGACCGTATGCTGTCACTTAAATAAATCAGGAAAATGCGATGTGTGCAAAGCCCCTAAATTCCCTGGGCAAGTGGCCGGACAATAGTTGGCAGACAGACATTTTAAAGGCGTGCAATGGAGAGGAACTCCTCTCCATTTAACGGCCCGCGATCAGTGTTGCCATGTCGGCTTATTATAAGCGACTTTGGGCTTCTTTATTTCTGTAAAGTTTGCTTGTAAATATTGGTGGTTGCGGTTTTTTGGGGGCTTTTAATCTAAAGCAGGGGTCTTCAACCTTTTCAGACCAGGGACCCCCAAACTTCCTCGTAGGGTAGGGGGTAGGCCACCACATATATCGTATATTTATGTATAAAATTGTGTTTTATATGTATAAACATGAACAAATGGTTGCCTGGAGCCTGCTCCTACCCACAGGTTGTCCCAGTATGTGCAAAAGACCTTTTCTTTCTCTTTCTAAACATACCATGTTATTGTGCATTCAATACTAAGCTATTCAAATATGTCATGTTATGTTTAAAGACATATTGACATTTTTGAAAGATTTTTTTTACAAAAAGTATATAAAAAAAAAAGATCAAACAATTTCGCGGACCCCCTGCAGTACCTCCGCGGACCCCCTAGGGGTCGCGGACCCCCTGTTGAAGACCTCTGATCTAAAGTGTAGTTAAGCTATAGGCTTGCTTCCACAAAAAAAATGTTTAAGCCAGTGGTTCTCAAATATTTTCATAAATGTTTTGTGCCAGGCAGGGAGCATTTGTGTTGTTAGAATGTTTCAAAGAAAAATATTCCAAATATTCCACAGTATTTTCAAATAGGCCTACCCGATGCATATAGGTTTAAAGTGCTCACGATGTGACCTAAAGTTGCTTCTTTTTGGGCTCGTTTTCATAGACCCGGTTTCTTGTTTCTCTCGCGAAATCTGGCAACGCTGCCCGCCATCGTTGCTCAGCGATATTGGAATGCGGGTCGACAGGATCGGGACAAAACGGCGAACAAAATGCCATTGTCTACGGATGGATTGGATGGATCTAGTCCCCCAAAAAAGACACAGAACAGAGGAAGATAAAGGAGAGAGGGCGATGGGAGGGACCGCTTGTCACATTTCACCTAATGTCTCTCTCTCCCTCTCTTTCGCCGCCCCCTACCGCCCCCCAGGAAATCTTAACGCTTATCAAAGCCGTTATTAATAAGGGTGTGTATATGGACGGGGAGGAGTGGCTCGGCAACAGATAACATCAAATATTCATGATTCAAGATGCTCTCGTCGTGACAATTCAGGCTGATGTCTCAATTTGACAGCGTGGTGCTGAGGAGAATGATGCGGGGAGCGCTTCGATTTCACCTGCAACGATGTGCAATGGAAACAAGAAGAAAAACACAAGGACATTTATGAATTATGAAATGCTTTGTAAACCATGCATCGCGTATATTTATTCTATAAATTCAGTATAAGCAAGTATAGTGGCGAATTAATTATTTGCCAAATCCAATAGGCTATAGCCAGTGGTGGTGAAAGTATTATTTACTTAAATAAAAGTATCAATACTGCAATGTAGAAATACTCAGTTAAAAGTAAAAGTCCAGAATTCAAAATATACTTGAGTAAAAGTACAAAAGTATTGGTATCAAAATATACTTAAAGTACCGACTATTTTCAAATGGCCGAAATCATGTGCTGTATATAGGGCTGAAGTGGGTAATATATGTTTTGTAATAATTATCAAAATCTCCAAAGTAACTAATAACTGAAGTTTCAATATAATTGTAGTGGAGCAAACAGTACAATATTTTCCTCTGAAATGTAGTGGAGTAGAAGTAAAAGTATTGAAATTTGTAAATACTGAATAAAGTAAAAAGAATACCTCAACATTGTAAGTAGGCTATAGGCCTACTTGAGTAGTACATGTACTTAGTTACTTCACTGGTTTACAACTACAAGTTTTTATTTCTCTAATATTTATTAATGTGACCATATATTAAAATTGGATGAGGCTTTAGCTGCTGCTGTTGCTTTGAACTTGTGCCTCAGTGTGTAAACTGTAAAACACCTCCAAGGCCAACATGTTGATGCAGAAATGTGACTCAGTGGTGTTCCGTACAGGACGGCATCACATTTCCACGCGCGCAGATGGAAAGTGACATCTGTGGAAGAGCGAAATTCAATTACAACAGCCTGCCCTCCTCTTGGTGTCAAGAAAACTTGTTTTCAGAACAGGCTTATATGCCGAATTTGTGCGCCGTCGTATATACGACGACGGTGTCCTCCCTCAAAAATAGCCGATCTACAAGCTCACAACAAAGCCTTATGAACTTGTAGATCGGTTATTTTTTGGTGGCACAGCCTATACTCAAAAAGCTTCCTGCACCAAAACCACCGCCAGGGCCAAATTCCCCATGATGATATCAAATAAACAGGATCTAATATAACTTGTTGGACAAATTTGAAACCAATCATATGACGTTCTTTTGGGTTTCCTATACCTTAATTTTGAGGAAATAATTAAGGAGGAATTTGATTGACAATTTGCCTAAGGGGTGCATAAACCAAGCCTATAAAAATACACTGTGGCCGTGTTAGTCACATGTGAAAAGAATATGAAAAAAGGGGGTCTGGTGGTCGAGGGCGAGACACATTAGAGGCAGCTTTTGAAATTGATGGCAGGTGTTTACATGTTGAATCTTTTTTGCATAATATGAGAACAGGGGGCTGCAATAAACATTACAATGCGCTGCTGTATGATAATCAATATGATCCACAATGACCTTGACGTTTTTATGATGGATTGGGGAGACACGGCCTTACTGTAATTGCGACTCCCCTGGACGCCTCCGCCTCTTGAACACCGCGACATCCGGGGCCAATTTTTACTTTTTAACATTAAAAAGCGCTCCATCATTCTCGATGTGCCCGGCCTTGTCGCCCACAGCCTAGATGGCCATTAATCGCTTAATTCCAGTAAACCTACGTGTGCACAATAGCCCGCTGTCTCCCACTAATGCATGTGTGATTAAGCTTTTAGCCCGACCACACGGCATTATTAAACCAGCAGGTCCTTGTATAGAAGCCCCCCAAATGCCTTCGGGGGGCCAGGGGTCCGGGGGAGGCGGAGGAGCACGCAGGGATTCGGGGCAAGTTAATGACACTGACCCTCACTTCCCCAACAGCTATTCAATTCAACAATAATAACGGGTCACGCAGCTGATTTATGAGGCTGGGGGCTAATAATTGTCAATTGCTAATGTGTGTGTGTGGGGGGGAATGATGCTGGTAGACTATGCTAAATAAGATGTGCCTTGACCCTTGACCCCTGCTGCAGGCAACACGGGTTGAAAACTCAGGCAGCCCAAAAAAAATTAACCGATGACGAGCTAAAAAATGACGTCTGTCTGGCTGTTTAAAGCCTCAGTTACACTTTGTTGCGTGCCAATGTCGTGCTCACTGCTCAGTAAATAGCAGATCTACAAGCTCGCAATGGGTCACGAATGTGACTTGTATATCTGCTATTTGCGCCATGCAACACCAGCGTGCAACTATATAAATCATGGCTCAAGTTAAGACGTGTTAACCGTATCAATATTTACGAATAGTTAAAAGTCATATAGTATATCAGCCTTATACGAATACAAATAATAGAATAAATACAGTGCTTTCTCGTATTGACCAGAAAAGCTTGTTACTGAATTAAAAACATTTAGAGAGCATGGTCCTCTCTAAGCCATTAGGCATGCAGTCATATCCATCCGACTCACTGCAATAAATTAATAACAACCAATGTCTCGTGGAGAGAGGAAAATTCAATTACTAAGTTTATTTACAGGGAAAATCTCATGAAGGCCATTGATGACCAATGTTAAACAGCACGAGATGAAACGATGACAAGAGCTCCGATAAGAATTTAATTCCATCTCATTTCAGACGATTTTATGAATCAAATTCTTGAACACTGGCAAGAAGATTTAATGATCACATCTTTTCGGAATCTTATTCCCGACCGGGTCGATGGCATTTCTCTCCGTTAATGTCGACTTAGAGGTTGGAGTAATTTAGTAATTGATTCCTTTGCCTAGCTCTCGCTCGTGCCAAGGCCGCGTTTGAGGGCAATATGTTTGCTAATCTTATCCCCCGGAATAAGATTTCTATGCTAATCCTTTCGCCGGTTTTCTTGGTCACTTGGGAAGCCCTCAATAGAGAGAGAAAGAGAGAGTGGGAGAGGGAGAGAGAGAGAGAGAGAGAGAGAGAAGGGGGGGGGGGCAGGCTGACTTCGACCTCTTGGCCAATGATGCATTTCAACAGGAGTGAGGTAGGTATAGGCTGTAGTCACATCACACAACATAGCTTACATTAGCTACATTGTTATTAATATTATTATTAGGATTTGTTTCTTGAATCTCATCCAGGGGCGTGCTGAGGGATCAGGAGGGCAAACCCCAGTATGAGGCCCCTGGGTCGGGACCCATATGTGGGTTGCGGGCCAATTTTTAAGGGTTGCAAGTAAATGCCCTATTATTTTTTGTATACTACATTTAGTTTTTCATTATTTCAAAATATTCTTTTTTTTCTCATCATCATCACAACGTGCCAGTTGCCTACATTTAACTGAGCACAGAATAAAATGTGTTTTGTTCTGAGGTACAGAATCAGAGTTGCCACTGTTCGCCTACCCCAATTGTACAACAGTGTCAATTAAACTCTCACTACAAACTATTTCAAATATTAATTCCAACTATTTGTTTGTATTCAGGATGACTGCATTCTGTTTCCTTCCTGGACTCCTAAATGAGCACTGGCTTCACCCATTTTCAACCATATCTTCATGTAAGTGGTCCTCTCTAATGCTCAATGTCCAATATACTCAACTCTGCATCCACTCACTGTTGGTGGACTAAGGACAGTTCAGAAACCTGCATACCATCATCGATGGGGATTCCAAGCTACAATAGAAATGACAGCCTTTCTATTTCTGGAAAGTTAGCCTGCTTAAATAGAATTAAGCGAGCCATTGTTACTGCATTAATACAAAATGAAAGTTTGAAATCTTGTTTGAAATGACCAAACCAAACCATTCAAATAAGTCCTGGGCTGGAATGCAGCTTTAATAGTATCAATAGTAGTGAAAATTAGTTTTACTTTCATGCCAGCAATCATTTGTCAGACTAGGTGTTATTGTTTATTCAAAACGAATATACAGTTTGCTGGTACTTTCTATACTCAACATGTTTTGCCAGATCCCTGCAACTATTGGGCCTGAGTCATTGTACTACACAGTAAAATCAAGAGTGTTCATTTAACCATGAGAGTGAAAGCATTGACCCAAGTTGAATGAACAATCCAGGTACACTGTGCATGTTCCTACCTGTGTGTTCTATATGTTCTGAAGCATGGCAGTTTGAAATAAGTGAACTAACTTTTGAGTGTGCTTTGTCATTGTTGCATCTCCTCAGCAAACGCACCCATAGTGATGGAACAGGGCATCTGTAGTGACACAGCCACCATCCAATGGCAGTGCCCGTTGATCAATCAAGCCTAATTTGATTGGATGTAATCCTTAAAGAATAGCCAGATGGGAGCCATCAGACGCGGTCGGTCCATTCCAGACTCTGATTTACTTCCTGTTTCCCAGAGGGCTTCTCTCTGGGGCTCTGAGGAATGATCCTGCACTGCAGAGCTGGGATGCATAGAATCGTCAACGCTGTTCAGATGAAGGTCAGTTGTACAGACTCAGTGCATAAGATTCTGTACTTTACACCAGTGTTCTCAACCTTTTTAGGCCGCAAACCCTCCAAAATAATCATATTTTAACTGGGGACCCCCCCCCCCCCCACGCTGACAAGCACTTGGAATTGTTGAGGCATTCAATTTAGTTTGACTCGGTTCCACAGATAAATATTGTGAAAATAGCCGATCTACAAGCCGATCTACAAACAAAAATAGATCTACAAGCTCACAACGCCTCGCATTGCGAAGCGCTGTGAGCTTGTAGATCTATTTTCACAATGTTTGCCTCTTATATTGTTTGACAATTTGGCCAATGTTTCACCAATTTTATAGTTTGGTTTGTTGTTTACTTTTGATGCATGCTCTCTTTTCTTTTAAGGTATTAAAAAGGTCTGAGAACCACTGCTTTGGACAATATGATAATGTTGTGAAACCTGGAAGAGGGATTTATTTTTTTCTTATTTAATGGAATTTAAGAAAACTGTTCCTGTTATGTTGACCATTCCATCTTTGATTCTTCACAAGTCTCATTCACTGTCCAGAAAATGAACACAAAATGAACACACATATTATGTCAGCCACTTTAGATGTGGAGATTGCTGCGGTGAAGCAAGCAGCGGTTATTTGTTCTACTCTATCTAATTCTATGTTTTGTTGCTCTCTACCTTAAGCCTGCCCCTGAGATAGCTTGATGTGACAAATAGCTGGATCTGTGCTTTTCTGCAAGAAAAATCCAACATGCACCTCATCATCGCCAGGCACAAATTTGATCAGAACACACCCAGAATCCCCCTGGCTTTCTGATGATGAATTGGTGTATTAGGAACTATGTTTATGCATCAGGGCCAGCAGCTCTCTCTGGCAAATGACAGTAAATTGCCTCTCAGACAAATCTCCGGCTTGGGATTCCACCAAGTGGGGTTTGAATTTAGCCTTCTTCTTCTTCGATCCCCAAGCTTCCAGGAAACCTTGTGAAATGACAGCGATGATGACTTGTCCCTAATAGGCAGGTGTTTGCTCGTGTTTATTTTTTATTTTTTTTACTTCCCTCGACAATCACAACTTATTCACTGAACAGCAATGCAAACAGAACCAGAATGCACTGCAGTGCTTCAGATCAATACCTTTGACATCAGAAATTTGACTAACATTGCAAGTGAGAAAGACTACTTAATGCAACTAATTGTCATGTTACTGGTTTGAATATACAGTATAGGCCTATATGTTCCGCTTGACAGTGACCCAGGAAGTCTTCAGCTGAACCTGGCTGTTCATAAAGCTTTTATATGAATTTAAGCCAATGTAAGGCTGGCCTGGTTTGGCCTGGTCCCGGTCTAGATTGAAGGCACAATATGAAACCCAATAGCCCTGGGCTGATATTAAGTATCAGTGAGGAGACGAAGAGCAAGCCGTAAGAGGAGCAATAAAGCTAATGTGATCATAGAAAATGGCTCTCTGAATAGAGGTGGGATGAAAGCCATACGCCCAAAATCTGTATTTGCAGACTACGCGCATGAGGTGACAGCATGATGAAGCTTCTATTGGATTTACTGAGAGTTGAGGCAAAGTAGCCCCAGACCGTTACTGCCCATAAAGTTATGAGAAATTGATAGGTTGTGTCCCTTTGTGTTTTGGGTCCATTTGGGTCCATTTTTACATTACATTCACACAGCAAACTTTATTGTATGTATGACAAATTATGCTGGTGAACTTAAAGCTTTTACTGAGACGTACATACAAATTCTTGCTTTAAAATAGTTTATATAAATGTCTCAGATTAATAAAGACATTTACCACATTAACCCTATAGCGCATATTTAAGGTGAACATTCTGCCGCAGTGCAATACGTTTTATACAAGCTTATAGATCTGCTATTTTCTGTGAGGAGATTTGGTGTACGGCGACAAAAGGGAGACCAATACAGACCCTGGTCAACTGAAGTATATACTGTATGGTTTAAGTGGTTAACCTCTTTCAACCTGGCAGCCCTATTTTGGGCATGTAATTATAGGCAAGACATTTCAAAACATTTCCAACATAGCGAGAACAGCAGATCTACAAGCTCGCGATGCCTGCGATGTGACATGTTGTAAGCTTGTATCGGCTATTTTCTCTATAGTCATGGTACAAAAAAAAGAGCTTAAGTGCATAAACATCAAAACCAAAACACAGTTTGGAAATAACAAACACGCCCTAAAGGTGACACTGCTGGAGTTGAGTTAAGGTCCTGCGTAAACAACAGATTTTCCAGTGAAAAGCGCATCGTGCATTTTTCACTTGAAAATGTGTTATGTTCAGCGTATGGCAACACGTTCAGATTCAGATGCAATCACAAGATGCCTACCAGGCTCTTGACTCCATGTTGTTTTTCCGCCCTCTACGTCCCCCGGCTTGTGTATTTGTGGGTTTGCATCTTGAATCAGGGGTGGGTAGGCGTGCGTGTGTGTGTGTGTGTGTGTGTGTGTGTGTGTGTGTGTGTGTGTGTGTGTGTGTGTGTGTGTGTGTGTGTGTGTGTGTGTGTGTGTGTGTGTGTGCGTGTGTGTGTGTGTGTGTGTGTGGTAGGTTAGCCGACCGTACGCTCGGCCACGTGGACCAGATTGATGTCATTGTCTCGGCACACTGACCTTTGCTGTAGTACCCATGGCAAACATCACAAACTCTCACATCAATTTGGCCCAATTGGATGTGGCATGTCTTGGCTAACTCAATTTGTGGAGAAATGCACCTGTCTCTGCCTTCCCTCCCTATAGATCTACTGAAGGAGAGGAGAGAGGGGGGGTTGAATGAGCAAAAGGGGGGGGGGGGTTAGTGGAGTCAGTCGCTTCCCCCACCCAGCCTCCGCATCCAACACACATATGCAAGCATAAACAAACTGCTATACACCAACCAAGCTCTCTCTCTCTCTCTCTCTCTCTCTCTCTCTCTCTCTCTCTCTCTCTCTCTCTCTCTCTCTCTCTCAATCAGGTGCTCTCTCTCTCTCTCTCTCTCTACTCTGCAGATGCAGCTGTTCTGCAGCGGCACACACCCTGTGTGTGTGTGTGTGTGTGTGCGCGTGTGCGTGTGCTCGCGTGCGTGTGTGTGTGTTCCAGGGTCTGGGCAGATCGTCTGGGAGCAGCAGAAGGAGAGCCATTAGCTGGGCAGTAATCAGATTAGAGAGACGTTAAAGGAGGATGTGAATTTAAACAGCCAGCAGAGAGACACACAGGAGGAGGAAAAGTTGGAGGTGTTATTAAGGTTGTTCATTACTCATATGGCGCGCGTGTGTGTGCGTGGCTCTTTATGAATGATATATGCTGTAAGTGTACATGTTCAGCACTCATGCATGCATGCATTGCATAGTAAGTATACATGCAAAATAACCTCTTCTTCTTCTTTATAGTTTGTACATGAAGTGCGAGTTCACATATGCATGCACGTGTGTGTGCCTGTGTGTGTGTGTGTGTGTGTGTGTGTGTGTGTGTGTGTGTGTGTGTGTGTGTGTGTGTGTGTGTGTGTGTGTGTGTGTGTGTGTGTGTGTGTGTGTGTGTGTGTGTGTGTGTGTGTGTGTGTCTTATGCAGAGCAGACGAGCTGTCAGGGATGAATAATATGTGTTGTGTTGTGAGCGTTAGGTAATGAGCAGCCAGCTGTGAGGTGAGTTTTAAACGCTGCCTCGCTGGGCTGAAGCTCTCCGTCTGGCTTTGCGGTTTGCACTGTCTATTTGTAATCACACAAATGATGCGATGCATCACACGTTTGAGTCGAAATCTGTTATTTTCGAGAGCGGCACCGTCGTATGACAAAGTATAAATTAGCCCATGAATACTATGCAGCATGCATTACATAGAGCAGTGGTTCTCAAAGTGGATTCGAGGGACTCTCTGGGTGCCTTTAGGGGGGTCTAAATTGACCCTCGCAGGTTTGTCCATTTGTATACGGTCAGAGTTAAGGGGAGACCTTGAAATGTAAAGGTTTGAGAACCACTGACATAGAGCACTGTAACATTTACGTTGTCACATTATATGATTCAATTCAATCTTTAGTTCAGACCCAGGAAGATCCATATCACAATTAAAAACACAACACAATAAAATAACAGAAAAAGAAAAAGAAAATGCAGAATATGCACTATATACATACAGTATATGCACATTATACAGACCTGCACTTGC
This sequence comes from Gymnoscopelus braueri, assembly GCF_963280865.1. Taxonomy (NCBI): domain Eukaryota; kingdom Metazoa; phylum Chordata; class Actinopteri; order Myctophiformes; family Myctophidae; genus Gymnoscopelus; species Gymnoscopelus braueri. The sequence continues at coordinate 30,603,366 of NC_137622.1, forward strand.
ACACGCGCATGCACGCATACATGCACACAGAGCGGATGTTGAGCTGACATTTCTTGGCCTTATAGATTTCCCTCGCAGTGTTATGGACAGGTTGGTCAATAGCCCGGCAGGGCAGAGACAAACCTTACTATTCACTTAACATTGACTCCTCAGGTTTCCTGGCCAACACACTGACAGGAGCACTCCATGTTACGGTGCTAGTAGTCTACTGATGTACTGATAAGGCATGTCAGAATACTTAGCATTTCAGAATTATTAGGCCGTTCCTTTGAATCGATGTTTTTTTTGTCCAGTCCTGGAGACCCAGTAGTTTGCTGTATTAGGTGGTTAATTGCGTTAATCCCATGAAGGTCTATATAAATTAGTTCTTGAGATGAAGAATGAAAGCCAGCAGTAGCTACTCTGGGTCCTCAGGCTGGAATTGAGATCCACTTCTATAAATGACAGATAGGCTGTCTCATTAAAAACATTTCTGATGTCTGTATAGTTTGCAATTAATTTTGAGGAGAAAAAAGACTAAGGGCCCTATTAGATAATCTATGGTACATGGTGATTTAAATCAGATGTGTACAGCTCTGGGTGCAAAATAAGGTGCAAAGGGGTTGTATTCAATCTCTGAATTAGTCATGGGTGTGTTATGATGGGTGCGAACGACTACTGAATGGGTCTAAGCGGAAGTTACGCTAATGCTGTGCAGATCTCTTCACAGTCACGCTAGGCAAGACCTGGCCGGTGGAGTGTCTAAACGGAAATACCGGAATTTGGCGGAAGTACCGGCCATGGAAATGACGTTCACGCTTTACAAATCTGTTTACATTCTCCGTGAATGAAGCGAGTGTTGTGATTGGTCGCAAAAGATAGTTTCCGGGGGAAATAGGTAGGACGGAAGTCCCGCCCCTATAGACACTCTCTGCATTAGGTCATTACCAGGCTTTTTTCTTCACAGATGAGTAAGGCTGGGAACGAGGCTAGTTCACAATACATTCGCCCGCATGAAAAGAGCGTTGTGATTGGTTGAAAAGTAAACGTCAGCAGGGGAAGTACATACAGTACAGCGGAAGTCCCGCCCTACAGACACCTTCAGCTGTAGTTCTTTGTCAGGCTTATCTCTTCATAAGATAAGGCTGGGAACGAGGTTATGTGTGTGTTTTCAGCATCAAGTGTATTAGACCAATCAGAGTGTCATCTCCCATGCCCTTTAAGTTCAACGTGCCCCTGCGGCATGGCACATTGTTATTTAAACGAGGGATCCGGCAAGTTGGGCGAAATGCAAACTATTTTCTGCTGAGGAATCGGATCTGCCTGTGCACGAAGTGAAAGCATACAACCATCTGCAGGGGCAGAATAATTTGATATAAATTATGTCAACCGTTTTTCTATCCCCTTCTCTCTCCTCACCGCTCTTGTCTCCATTGGTGCAGCAACCCCTAATCTGACAATACAGCTAGTGACTTTATTGAGCTAACTGGACCCAACCCTAACCGGCACCTGACCAGTGACAACTGCTACTAGTAAGATTAACTGCTCCGTTCTTTTCCATCACAATGTGGTGACAAGCAGTGAACTAGATTGAGTATGCACACAGTCAACAGAATACCTCTTTAACCAGCCGTGACAACGTGACTGGCATAATCAGAATCAGAATCAATCTTTATTGTCACATCACAAAACAAGTAAGGTGGGTGAAATTATTAGTTGTGAACTTGTGCAGGCTCATCATTGGAGTAAAAAGATAGAGAGTCATATCATAAAACAGAGAGGAGGGGCATTAAGTGCATAATTTATGACCAATCTGCATAATAAATTAATGTGACTAAAGTGCATAATGAATAAGAGTTGCTTAACATTTACCTGTTGCTGTTGTCTTTTTCCAGTGTGATTGGGCTGGACCATAGTATAGAATGGCAGAGGGGGGTTTTGATGTGCTTTTGGAATGGCTAAGGATGTTTTAGTATAGTGTGAAGAAGGAATCATTGTGAAGAAGGAATCATTACTTACCTGTGTAGTTCATTAATATAATTGTATGTGGGTTAAAGGTGTTGTGTATTTGTATGTTTTTTAATGTACCCCTTGACATGGTGGAGTGACGTCCCGACTAATTGCCTCCAGCTGAGTATAAAACTATGCCTCCAGCTGAGTAAAGAGTCTGCCAGTGAACAGTCAGAGTGAGTTGTTGGTAGGACATGATGGAAGAGCTGCACCAGTGCACCTGTTTATGACGCTCATGTCCTTTTTATGTCCTTTTCACAATTTTTGGTGTAAAGAACATAAAGCACTATTTGGTTGCCGTGCCAGTGACTGTGCTAATTTCCAGCTGTGATTTGGTCCAGCCTGACAGGCGACCATGGTTCAATATTATGCAATTGTTAATTGCGGCATTTTCGGCAATTACATTAACTACTTTGTATGCATTTCATACTGCCAAATTGGCACTGTTAGTACATGTCTGATGTGTCGCCTGACAAAAACACTTCTCTGCGAGTAAATCGCCAGTGTCGCTCGCTGAAAATAGCTTGTCTACAAACAACTCGTTGAGCTTATTCCATTTTTGGCGAGCGACAACATCGGATTAATAAATGATCATATCTTTAGCCTACTGCATTGACATGTAACCAAGGTGATGTCTGTGGTTGTCGCCTTGGCTCGCTGTGTTGTGAGCTCATTCAGAAGTTTATTTCCAACACAACAGTTTGAACAAAGTATATGACAGCAGAGAGGGACTCTGCTCAGAATGTCAGCTTTTTGCGACATGACTGCATCATGCCCAAACATGCCTGCCCCTCTCCCGCAAAGTGAAAACATAAGGTTTGTATGAACCTTTGTTTGAATCATATGATAAATTGACAGTGATGTTAACTAAACAAAGATTATTGTGTTGATATAAAAACTAGATTTTCAGGCCGCCATGAGGCCTTCAAACCTAGTGCTATGTTGCGCTGATAAGAGCAATGGTCACCAAAGTATGGCCATTTTAAGTGTTAAACACTGCTATAACACTGCTGCCGAGCTGCAATGCACGTGCAGCACCCAGGTCCACTGTCATACCTGTGTGACCTTGGGTTCGAGAGGTAGGGGTCTACGACCATTTCCTGGTAAAACCGGAAGTACTGTAAACAGATCCACTTCCAGGGTGAAGTTTCAAGCCAATCTGACAAACCGGAAGTACAGTAGGACCCTGGTGTGGGAATTGTGATGGCAGACCCCTGACCAGTGTTGGTGCCAAGTTTGGTGCGGATCGGAGCAACGGTGTGCCTCGCAGGTCTGCATGTTATATTTGTGACGTCCACCCACCCACCCACCCGCCCATGAGGCAATTTTAATATAGCATGACACCAGTTATATACTGGAATGTGTAAGAATGGAAAAGCATTTCTTTTTCTTTCCTCTTTTAAAAAGACAATGAAGAAAATGTTGGAAATATTACCATTTTTATTCTACCCAAACAGAAATGAAACCGTGACCCAAAACCGAGGTACGTATTGAACCGTATACTGTTGTGTATGGTACAGCAACATCACCGCTCAGGGCAGGAGGGCTATCCAGAATCTTATAGGTAAGTGTGGTAAGTGACCCCAATGTTCAGTGACTTCTACACACCACTGCTGCCACAATAGAGCCAGGTACATTATTATGGACCAAAAAATACCACCCTGGCTGTCTAGTAGTCTACTGTTCTGCTGCCTGCTATCAGGGGTCAGATGGCGCAGCATCAAAACATAGACATGGTTCCATAGCTTCTGCAAACTGAACAACAACCATCAGTAACCAGTTTCCATCCTACTTCCTTCCTACCATCACTAGAACCCCAATGGACTGCACTATTACCCTATTAGTTAAAGGTAGGGTAAGTGATATTTTGGTATTATTATTGTTTTTGTTAAAAAGGTTAAAGTACTATATTCTGGTAGTAATCATTGCTACAGAGCGTTTGTTCGGTCACAGGGGTCTCTCCAGCTCTTTAGTAAACATATATATTACATTTTCAGTTAGGTGACAAAATGTAAGCCAATCAGGAGAGGGCACTGAAAAAGCATTTTCTGTTTAATAAAGAGCTGGAGAGACATCAACGAGTACTATCAGAATATAGAGCTATTTAACACTTAACCAAAGTAAATCACTTACCCTACCTTTAATTGGTAATTGCTAAAGGTTGAATCTCCCACCTTCTTTTAACTTACTTTTAAAGGTAGGGTAAGTGATTTTCTTTGGTTAAAATAAGTGTTGAATAGCTCTATATTCTGATGGTACTCATTGCTATAGGGTGTTTGTTCAGTAACAGGAGTCTCCATGTCTCTCCAGCTCTTTATTGAGCAGACAATGCATTTTCAGGTCAGGATACCAATTTTATCCAATCAGGATAGAGAACTCAATCAGGATACAGATTAAACAAGTGCAATTGGAGGTGATGAAACAAAGAAACTAGCAGACAAAATTGGAACTGGAACACTATAAAAATGAAGCTGATAAATGGAATCTCTGATTGGCTGAAATTGTGTCACCTACCTGAACGTATGTATTTTCTGTTTATTAAAGAGACTGGGAGACCCCTGTTATTGAACAAACACTCTATAGTTATGAATACTATCAGAATATTGAGCTTTAACCTTTTAACAAAAACACTTTTTGCTTTAACCAAAAGATATCACTTACCCTACCTTTAACTAATATGTGTTTAGTTAACGCTTTCTTTTCTTCTGTTTTGCATTTATCCATTTAGATATGGAGTAAGTATTCCAATGTATTTGTTCTCATATGTGCAGCAGATGGCCACTAAAACTCTTGAAACTCTTGATATCCAATGTATCCAAATCCATCAGCTGCCCTTCCTTGTCTTTGAGCAAGCCATATCTGCTTACTCATAAGTTTCATTAAAACTGTCAATCCAATTGAACATTTCATTGGTGTGATCTTTTCTTTTTTTACTGTGAGCGTAATCAATAAATCTTCTGCTTTCCTGGCAGGAGAAGTTTGGCCATTCATTCCACGGACACAACATTTGTAGGAAATGTAAATGTCACATGTTCGATTTGATTTGCGTCTAATTCCAAATCTGACACACACACACACGCACACGCACACGCACACGTACATAGTACACACATATGTGCACACTCAAATGAATCAAGGGAAGTCATGTCAAATTTAGTGCGTTTAACAAGCTGGTTCAAAGAGGTTACACACATGTGCCTGAGCCCGCGCACACACACACACACACACACACACACACACACACACACACACACACACACACACACACACACACACACACACACACACACACACACACACACACACACACACACACACACTTCTTACCCTTTCCAACCAAAGGTCAAGGCAGTGACCTGTTGCCGCCAGGCTCTGCAAAGTGACCTCGCTTGTGCCCCCCCCCTTCCCACCACCACCACCGCATACACACACTATCAAGCCCATCACCCCATCCCAATGCTCTCCTCCCTACCTCCACCACACACCAGCCACCCAAATGCTGAGGCATCACTGCTCCTGATCACACACACACACACACACACACACACACACACACACACACACACACACACACACACACACACACACACACACACACACACACACACACACACACACACACACACACACACACAGAGTCCTGCAGAAGTGGTGCACCCCCCTGACCCCGCGCTGTCCCCCATTATAGTGCAGTCAGAAAGCTTTTAGGGGCTCCGGTAACGCTGAAAGATTGATGGCGCAAAATAGGGGCGGAGGAGCGGGGAAGAGCAGGTGGTTAAGAAGAGAATGTCCTGCTTAATGGGTTGCCAGGAATGTAATTCAATAATTATGAAAAGTGACTCAGGAGAGCGGGACGGACGGACGGCTGGACCGCTGGATGGCTGGACGGCTGGATGGCTGGACGGCTGGACGGCTGGACGGCTACTACCGAGGGAGGAGGCAGCCGCAGGAGAGAGGCCCACTAGTGCTCATCTTCAGCATGCCTGAGCATCATCTGTCCCTGTCCTGGTCACACTCACAACCACCTACAGCAGTGTTGCCAGATGGGAAATCTTCAGTTATCGTACCGGAGGCTTAAGATTATCGTATTTGAAAGAAAACTATCGTACACAGCCAAAAAAAGATAAATCACAGGTGTAAATATGTAATTTAAAACGAGCTAGTCCATATTTTTGTCATACAAGGTGATCTTCTGCAAAGTGAATATAAAGTTAAATGGTACAAGATACCAGGGTTGTGGCTCTTTCGGAGGGGGGGGGGGGGGTGTGTGTGTAACATACACTGTTTTTGTATGCTTTTTGTTATTGACCTGTATGTGAAAATATAAAATAAAGAAACCTTGGAAAAAAAAAGTGAATATAAAGTTTTTGGTGGGAAGAGATCTCTCTGCTCCTCTTTAAGCCCTTACAGACATTTAATGACACATTGTGGGATCAGATACTGTATGTACAAATCGATGGCACTGATGAATCAGCTCTATTGTATTGTAGTTACATGCCAGCGCAGCAGCAATGTGATCTGTTGTTTTGGTCCTAGACTGGTCATATCAAACAGCACATTCAGTGAATTAAATCAAGACTTTAAGCGAGATGTTGAAACGAAATAACTTAGTGCTACTGTTTGTGACATGAGAAAACATTATTATTATTTTCTAAAATGTTTAAAATGCTGTCTTTATTATATATCAAAAGCATGGGTGTGAATGATTTTACACACCCATCTTGTATGTGTAGCCACATGCAGGGGGGCCTTAGGGTGCACCTACTCCTTTGCCTCTGATATGATGCCCAAAGTGCCCTTTAAATTTAAATAAATAAATAAATGTAATAAATTTTAAATGAGCTTGCTGCCATCAGTTAGTTTTAGTCTCACTTTTCACCTGATGCACTGATGTCAAGTGCCCTCCCACCTCGTTAATCTTGCAGCTGCATTGCAAACAAACAACCTGAGACAGGCACTCAGCAAGCATGGTAAGTTCACTCCCCCTTCAATAAGTTGTTGCTTTTACACGTTTTCACGTTTTGTGCAGATTAGCTACAAAACTGAGATGTGTTCATTTCATGAGCTTTTGTTAGCTTGGTCTGTGGAGAGTCAGGCTAATTCTTTCCCCCTATTTCCAATCAATGTGATAAGTAAACTGGCTCCTGGCTTTAGTTTGCCTTCATCTTAAAGTTAACATGTTGGGCTGTTTGTGGTGGAGTTGCAGGAGGCAGAGGAGATAGGGGGAAATAGCAGGAATGACAAGGGTCAATTTATTATGGAACATCTTGCTTCCATTATGTACTACATTTCTAGTGTGAAATGATGGCATGAGGGACCCCCAAACCCCCCCCCCCCCCTAAAATTGGCTCTCAATGTGCACCTTTATGACCTTTTAGCACCTGCCCACCCAGTGGTCTCTGCTCAACCTGTGTTTGTGTGTGTGTGTGTGTGTGTGTGTGTGTGTGTGTGTGTGTGTGTGTGTGTGTGTGTGTGTGTGTGTGTGTGTGTGTGTGTGTGTGTTGTTTTTATCATTAGCATTCACTTTGGTCCCTCCAAGATATAAAATAAGAGCCCACTTATAGTGTGTTAATTTTCCACACATGATGAATGTGTATCCCACCTTGAGTTAGATCCATCATACCCCCTGCATGTCAGTAAACGTCTTTGGCAGTTGGTGAAATTCTTGCCAGCAACTCTTCATCATCTCTCGTCTCTTATTTTATCTTCCTCCACCTTCCCTTCCCCACATCCTTTGGGGCTATTCCAGGGTCTGTGTCTTCTTACTTTTCGCTCTCCAAGATGTATTGATAATTTCCAGCAAAAATATGATTTCAGTTTATTCTACAGAGCAAAAAATCCAATAGCGGAGTCCTCAATTCAATTGCCTTTTTTTTTTCCTTAGCCGGAGTGGAGAACAATAAACAGGGGCAGGGCTCCGTTCCAGACATTCGCCATGAGATTATTGTTCAAAAGAGACCTGATACGATTACAGGAAGCAATAGATGATAATTACATCACAACATGACTTTCTCTCAGCAAACACTTATAGTCATCTAGGTTATGCATCGGCCCAAAACTGAGATGTGGCAATGTATGGGATGACAGGGTTAAGATACCACCTGACAGTGCCTGTGGCTGGCAATCAGACAGTGTTTGTAGCCATATTTCTGGTGTCATGGAGACAGAAATGAAGATATTAATACCGTTTGTTGGATGTTATTTTATCCAAAGTGGTGTACAGGACCAGGAGTGCATTTCTTGTAGTTCTGGTGGCTTCCTGCCATGTTAGTGCCATGGTCTAACGGGTTAGCAGGACCACATTAAAGACTGTTTTGTTTTAGGTATTGATATTTTAACAGAGAATAGAGGAAAGAGGGGGTTGATTTTATAGGATTTGTAAGATTCTTCTGTTATATGACAATTCTTATTATTCGTATTATTGTAAGGTGATACTGTATGACATATATATGTCATACAGTATATGCTATATAGGATAGCTTAAGTATTATAAACAACATATCTAGTATGTCATATACTGGGTATATATTGTATATGACATAATACAGTCATATTGTATACAATATGAAATGTCACATAAAACATCTCTACATATTAAAATTGTCAGTATTAATAAAAAAAGAAATACAAAATGTACACAATAGTAGAGGAAAGTATTGCTACTGTAGTCTATCAGTGGGTCAATATGGGTAGACAATCACTCACATTCAATCATTTTAATAATTTCATTTGATAATTGTTTATCATTTATCATTGCATATGGTATGATGTGTTTTGGCAAAAGAGCAAAACTTACAAAGGCTAGATCAATTTTATTGTCTTTCTAACAAAATGATCCCACTCAATATTTAACATCGACCATATGTAGGCTGTAGTGAAAAATATGTGAATGCAGACACTATAAAAAAGATCAATGGAAATATAATCTAGCTCGACATTTTGTATTTGGAGTACCGCCATTCGTTTGGTTTTCATGGATTTTGTCTGAATATGTTTAAGCTATATACTTCTCATTGTTGCTTCTTTTTTTTTAAGTTTCATGTTATTTCATTGAAATCCCATTGTGAAGCTACTAGTTGACAACATGTGCGGTGATTAAAGCAATCTGAGACAAATATAAAACTGTGCCAGGCTGTAGCTGCTTGGTGAGGAGAGGCATGGTGAGGGCCTGCCAGTGAAAGATGGCCACTTTTACAAGGAGAGACAATGCAAAAGAAAAAATAACACAACTGGCCAACTTTGATCCCCTCCCATCCCCCAAAATATATTGGGCACTCTGCCTCAGCTGTGTTAAAGTGTGTGTGTGTGTGTGTGTGTGTGTGTGTGTGTGTGTGTGTGTGTGTGTGTGTGTGTGTGTGTGTGTGTGTGTGTGTGTGTGTGTGTGTGTGTGTGTGTGTGTGTGTGTGTGTGTGTGTGTGTGTGTGTGCACGCGCGCGCGCCCCCCCCCTCTGTGTTTATGTATATATTCATGCATGTGTGTGTGTGTGCACGCGTACAAGTGTGCATGTGAAAGTGTGCGTGTGTGTGTGTGTGTGTGTGTGTGTGTGCCTCCAGCCAGCCAGCCAGAAGCAGCGGGTGGGGGCAGAGGGGTTAAGTAGGATAGAAGGCACCCATACTTCAGATCGGCAGCAAGCTGCCGCAGGGATAATCTAATCAGAGGATGCAATTCAATTAGCCTGGGGTCCCGGGGGCCAGTGAGCCAGGCAGCCGGTGGCAGCATTCTGCTATACCAAAGGGGGGCTTCAGCCTCCAATACCCGACACCCCGACGCTACGCCGCTCCACCGGGGACCCACACCGAGCGCACCGCATGAATGCAGATGAAATTTGAAATATGAAAATCTCCAATAATTTATGGAAGTTGTCAAGAGTAGCGAGCCAAGCCTGCTGCTGCTGCTGCTGCCTCGGTGTGGGAGGGAGAAGGGGAAGGGGGAAGGGATAGAGGGAGGGAGAGATGGAATGAGGGAGAAAGGGAGAGATGGAGGGAGGGAGGGAGAGAGGATGAGGTGGAGGAAGGGAGGGGGAATGGATACTGTAGAGAAAAAGGTGTCATCTTTTCCTGGAGTTAAAATTGTCTCAGAGCGGCTGCTGCTGCTGTTGCTGCCGATGGTGGCGTGTAGATGGTCACATGTTCTCACTGGTGCTTGCTGGGATATTACCACTGGGGAAGGGAAAGACGTGTATATACTATACATTAGCTGCAGTTTTGGTGTTTTTTTTTAGCTTTGCAAGGTCATTTGCGAGTCGTGTTTTTCTTGTCGACAAGGTCATTTGTGGGCTGAATGAGGTTTATGAAACTTTAGTCCTTGAGACGTGTTAAAGCTGCAGTCTGCAGGTTGGAGGTGGGCTTCCTACTCTTCCACTGAGGGATTTTAGAACCTGGTGTTAGAACTACTCGTTGACAAGTGGTGCTGCCTGAAGCTCATAAGCCCAATATCTCCCGTGGCCAAGGGGCGATTCCCTCTGTGAGCGGTAGAGATTTAGCTTCCCACGAGGGAGACAGGGGCTTGGACCCCAGGTGTTACAGATACAATTACATAACACTTATGTAGCTTTAATACATGGTAGCAAAACGCTACTATGAGAAAATGATGATACTGATGATACAGTATAATGAATTCCTAAAAAGAAAATATGCTTTAGGCATCCAGGTGGTTTTCCTTTGACGGCAGTGACACATGTTGTGTTTCCCCTGAACATTTCAGCTAAAATCAACAACAACAAACATTTGCCCTCTCCCTGAGGTACATTATATGTACCCTATTCTGAAGATGAGCAAATTATGTGAATACTCGCATGTTCTTCAGAGAGGATACTATATACGCATGCATGCACACACGCACGCATGCACACACACACGCACGCACGCACGCATGCACACACGCATGCACGCGCACACACACGCACATACACGCACATACACACACACAGCACACCCCATTACCTCTGCTATAGACAAAGTATATTTCATATTTCACTCAAATAACAATGTCACCAGCACCTAACCCCCCCCCCCATTCTCCTCCTCAGGAAAAAAAAAGATGCTGATGAGGACCAGAGAGAGAGAGTGGAGAATGAGAGGGATAGAAGAACAAGGAGAGAGAATGACGAATATAATGGGAGACAAGAAATGATAGAGACAGAGATTAAGACAAGGGAAAGAAAGCAGGGGGAATGGAGAGAGAGAGAGAGAGAGAGAGAGAGAGAGAGAGAGAGAGAGAGAGAAAGAAAGAAAGAGAGGAGAGAGAGAGAGAGAGAGAGAGAGAGAGAGAGAGAGAGAGAGAGAGAGAGAGAGAGAGAGAGAGAGAGGAGCTCTTAGACAGATTATTGCTTATTAGAGGCAGCCTTGCACCGTGCCATTATGTCAGGAGGAATCCTTTTTCATTTGCACAAATTTGCCTGGAATTTTTCTTATTTAGCCTGGCCTCCATTATCAGAGCTGGAAATCCAATTAGCCTATGATTATTCTCCGGCCCGCTTGCCAGCATTTCCCCATGCGGCCAACGCCGGTGGCTTGAATTTGTGTTGGCCTTTTTTTAACCTCTGCCCACCACCAACAACAACAACAACATAACAACAGCAGCAACAAAAGCCACAATATGAAATAATTCAATGCTGGCGAAATAACTGTACCCTCAAGCCTACCCAGAACTGATTCACGCCATACTAATACCGTGCTGAAAGTGGTCATGTTCATGATGTGAAAATCAAAGTGTGTGTGTGTGTGTGTGTGTGTGTGTGTGTGTGTGTGTGTGTGTGTGTGTGTGTGTGTGTGTGTGTGTGTGTGTGTGTGTGTGTGTGTGTGTGTGTGTGTGTGTGTGTGTGTTTGTCCAGTTTCTTGTTTTCAATTTTTTTTTTCCGAAAACACATCTACAAATGAGTCACAGAAAAAGAAATGTAATGGTTCAGTTGTCACTCAGCTGTTTGGTTTTGTTTATATTTAGTCATATCAGAAAATCATCCTTTTTTAGACTTTTAGATTTGTAAGATTTAAGTGGTCCTACTCCTAATAATGTTTGTGTTTTTGTGACTGTTGTATAGAAAAGGAGTTACATTTACTATAGGCATCTTTCGTAAAGAAAGTAGTTCAGTTACAGAACACAATAACTAAGAGGGGAGGATCATTGGCTGAAACCTTGCATGTATGCACAAAATGGTTACTTTTCAGGAAATAGAAAAAAAGAAGAACCTGTGTTCCAATAGATCCAATGTAGTTATTTAGTGACAAGCTCTTGTTAATACTTGTCATTGGTTAAATATTTATTAAACCCACAAACATATAAATCTAGGTGAAATCTTTCCAAAATACCAGATCTAGAAGCACACAACACCTTTATTGAGATGCGTTGTGAGCTTGCACATCAGCTATTGTTGCTGCTTTTGCATGATGCTGTCTACATACGACAATTTATGGCAAAACATAAAAAGATTAAATGTTGAGATATATTATATAGCAGAAGTTTCTGCCCAACAGCTATGATACTTGTGTAGGTGATATAAAGTATGAAATCACTTTGTCCATACTGTACATCTTGGCGCAATCTCTCTTGACCAAAAAGGGGGAAAAGGGTAGATGGCAGACTTAAATAATCTAGATCTGTGGTTACCAAGCTTTTTAGCTCGAGATCCAAAAGAGAAATTGGGTCTCCCTGTGACCCAAACTAGTTTTTTGGGGGGAATGTCTTAGTTTTTTTCAGATTTTTTTTAAATTCTTTTGAAAGATTTTGTATTCAATTCTAGTCTTTTGAAATAGTAATAATTTAAAAAACTGAAAAAAGGGATATTTAATTACTCGTGACCCATAATAATGGTCCGGTCCGCAACCCAAAAATGGGTCCCGGCACACTATACCGATCTAGATGTGAAGAGAAGTCACAGATGAATTGGATGATCACAGTCAGGTGATTATCAAACACTGTAAATCCCTGTGCAACAACAGAGAACAGGTGGAATGGTTTCCCCATTGCTAAATAATCACTCCAATTAGGCAATTAAAACCCAAGGTGGAATCAAGTTATGGATACCCCATGAACACGCCCCTGCTCTAATCACAAATCAACAAAGACACATTTGACTGTTACAGTTTCATTAACCTATCGCTATTGAAATGTTCACACAGATTTCTGTATGGCTTTAATTGGATAACTGCTATGGTAATAATCCATAATTTGTTGTTATGTAGCTGTTTAAGCTTCATTAGTAAACAGTATAAGTCACGTACTGTAGTTTTCTAGTTTTTATTTAAAATAAATACTAGATATTAAAAAGATACCGTGAAACATGTTTCACTATACCGTGAAATATATCTGCATCTCAAGAATAAAAGCTGACTTTTTAATCATATTAGTATTAAAACAATGCATTGGTATATTAACCAACAAGACATACACAGAGATTTGGTGTATTTCATGCAAATGTATATTTTTATTTATATTTCAAAAGCCATTAATTATCATGAAACAAAAAAACAGGAACCATATGTTATAATAATATCCATCATACACAAACTGTCTGTAAATTATGCATTTTAATCAACATGTTAGACAAGAATCAGTCCTTTATGCATGAGACATAACAGGAAAAACATGTTTAACTCAAGTGCCTGGCTGTCCAGGCAGGACAGATTGTCTGCCAATGACCGACTGAATAAGTGTGAAGTACTAAAACAAAAGGGCATGCATTCTCAGCAGATTCTCCTCGGGTAAATAAAAGTTTACTAAGAAAAACAAAACGTTTCCTTTGTTCTCGCCCATAGGATTATACCGTGGGACCTTCTGAGGACAGAGGAGCCACAGGGCATGTAGCCGAGGCCCCAGGCGGCCCCAACCTCGGCCCCTGCTCTCTCCTCCTCTACGTCTCTCCTCCCCCTCACACTTCATCCCGTGGCTCCAGCCAGGCAGGTCTGCAGGACACCGTGTTGCGATGCTGGGGTCACTGAAAGCTGCCTTGGTAGGAGACGACTCTCGCCTAATTGTGCTTTTGAGGGAACGCAGTGCGACTGGGGGTTATAACAGGGCTGCATGTGGTCAGAGCCACAGCAGTGGACGGGCTATGACCGATGGAATCTAACCCCGGCAGGGTCTCATTCATGTAGCAAGGCAGGGGTCAGGGGAGTTGCGTATAGGCTGTGACTTGTGACAAAGTAAAATTATTTAACTCAGAGGGACCGGGTCCGTTTTTACTCTTTCAACGTTTTTTTTTTGCAAAGAAAATATTCTCACATCCACTTTGTTCAGATGCAGGTGCTTTGGACAGTGACAAATGAAGCAATCGTGAAAAGAATATTTCATGAACAAAAATCCTGCACTCATGCTCTTGCTCAGCGGCATCAGTTTTATCCAAATTGACAGACGTTTCGGTCCCTCTGGACCTTCACCAAGAGTGTCTCTTTCAAAGTTAACACTCCCGACTTTACTGCATTCACAGCCATATCAGAATGGACTCATAAACAATGTGCCACTGTTTCTATAAAATCAACACTGATATCCAAGCTGGTTTGAAGAGCACCCACCCACAGAACCATACCAAGTCTATGAGTGAAACGAACCACTTCCAATCAATCAATACTCTAACTCCAAATATCTGCTGTAAGTATAGTATTTATTATCTAATGAGAGCTGAAGTTACCCTCTAAGAGGTGACAAAAACTTTTTAGGCCACAATGTGACATCAGCTTTTTGTATAGCAGGCTTTTTGTGCCATTAATAATCCAGGTTTACAGTTAGAATATTACAGCTCTGCGTTCCAGTTGGACAGCATCGTTTCCTTCTCTCATCTATCCATTTCCTTCCAATAACCTACATCCTGATCTCTCTCTCTCTCTCTCCCCCTCTCTCTCTCAATCTCTCTCTCTCTCCATATCCATCCCTCCATCCTTCCACCACCACCCCACCCCACATCCCACCACCACCCCAGGCACTCCACCACCAGCCAACCCCTGCTATTTTCACCCCACACACATCCGTCGCTGCACTTATCCACCCTCAGACGGCTGCTGGCTCAATGGCTAAACGGATTACCTAACAACAGAGAACGGTACCTCCTCTCTCCATCCCTCCATCTCTCTCTCCCCCTCTTTCCCTCCACTCTCTCTTCCTCTCTCTCTCTCTCTCTCTCTCTCTCTCTGGCTCTCTTTCACTTTTTCTCTCCCCTGCACTCCTGCTCTAGCCGAGGGTCTTCTGAGGGAGGTGTGGGGGGTGAGTGGGGGGTGAGTGGGGGGTGAGTGGGGGGTGAGTGGGGGGGTTGGGGGGGTTGGGGGGGTATTGAGGCTCTCTCCACTAGCCGGGCTCTTTATTGAGGCGTCTATGGGGCTTTATGCTGCCAGCGCTCGGCCTTGCCCTCGCCATCATCAATCATCCCCGGCTCCAGGGCTGCTATCACGGCCCAGACAGGGCAGCCAATCACTGCCTTCCAGGAAGCTCTATAGGAGATGGAGAGAGAGAGAGATATACACAGAGAGAGAGAGATAGAGAGAGAGAGTGAGAGAGAGAGAGAATGAAAGGGAGAGAAGGAGAAAGGGTAAGAATGACAGAAGCAGAGAGAGAGAGAGAGAGAGAGTCATTTTGTTTCCATAGCCTGGTTTGATTGACAGCCCATCAGATGTGTGACAGTAGGCTATAGTATTAACTAGAGCTGGATTATTGTGTTTCATTTAGTCGCATAGCAAGAGTCTGTGTCATTAAAAACACACCGATAATAATATCCAGTGTTTTGACAGGAACAGCAGGAGACACAGCCCACAGAATTAAAACCAGGAAAAAGGTTATTTCAGGGGAGGCGAAATGTATCGTCAAAATCTGTCGACGGTATCACTTTCCTCTTTTTCATCAAGGCTCAACAGTATGTCGAATTCTACTCTGCGCTTAACTTTTTTAATAACGATTTTTTTTTTTGCCCCCCCCCCTCTCTCTCTCTCTCCCAGGCCCTGAGCTCTCTCATTCCCCTCCTGGAGGAATAGCACAATCTGATTATAGTTCTATTTTACAGCCGACGCCAGGGCGCAATAAAGGGAGAGGAGCACGGAAACGGGGACTTCACCCATCAATTAGAGCTCTATTAGCAGCCAATGCAGACCTCACCTCAGGAAAGACCGTGGCCCCCACCGTGCCTTCAGCCCAGGCAAGAAGCTCAAATTAAACAATTCTTCAAAGCCCGACAAGCTCGAGAGACAAATCTCAACATATTTTTTTTTTTGAAGGAGTGGGCAATTTGTTGTTCTATAATCACTGTCTCTGATATAGGCTATCTTTATCTATGGCTATGCCGGTGCCATTAATCTCCCAATGTTTGACCCCTTGACCCGAGGCGGGGCACAATGTCAATAATGGATAATTATCTGCAGCAATAATGCTAGTTAGAAGGGACACCTTGAAAAACGCGGGTCGGTATAGCCAATTAATTCATTATTGTTTTCAGAAATGTAAACGTATACTTTCAAATTAGATTATTTTGGATAAATCCAACCTTTTTAGCAGGTTGATATAACAATAACAGTACAATTAAATAATCATAATCTGTAAAGGATTTAGCCGTGGGATCTAACATTTCGTTGTGGCTTAGCGTATAGGCTGCTATAGGCATTTGAACGTCTTGCATTAAAAGGCTTATATTGAATAAGTAGTCTGTTGCCAGCAATACCATGGCCAGAGATTTGATCAATTACTGTTTCTGTCTGTGTAACCTAATGCAATGAGAATGACACAAGTAGGCCTAGTGGTCATGCATGTCTCTGACTGGCTATTCCCCCCCCCCTTTTTGTTTATTTTTGTATTGCTGCAAAAGGCCAAGCTAAGTTTATTGAAATAACCGTGTGGCTGTACCATGAAACATACAACAAGCTGGTGTATTTGTTGTTGGGCCATCCTCAGCTGAAATTACATAGGCCTTGTTTAGTGTGGCAAGTGATAATAGCCCAATTATGATTAGTATATATGGTGTGTGTGTGTGTGTGTGTGTGTGTGTGTGTGTGTGTGTGTGTGTGTGTGTGTGTGTGTGTGTGTGTGTGTGTGTGTGTGTGTGTGTGTGTGTGTGTGTGTGTGTGTGTGTGTGTGTGTGTGTGTGTGTGTGTGTGTGTGTGTGTGTTTTCAGTCACACAAATGGAATGGAATGATGACGCAATAACATGAGATCTCCTTTAAACAATCTTTTGGTCCGCTTCTCAGCAGCCATATAATACGGTGGCACGTAATTTCTCTATTTGCTTCAATCAAAGGATGGCCATTTATCATCGAGAAGGACAGCTTCAGTATTTCTACCTTGCTCTCTCTGGTTCCCCCGAACCAAATTCAGCATTTTTATGGAAAACCGCAGTCATTTTGATTGATGAAATCCAAAGATGTCCACAACAATCCGGGGGATCCCCGACTGCGGCGCACCGGCGGGGTGCTTCAGTGTTGTCATTGTTCCCTTCAAAGAAAGGAGAGATCAGGAGAATGCACCAGGGAAAAAATCACGATTTCTGTTTCAAAAGACGCAGAAAAGCAGCATTTCTTTACAGGCAGTGGGAAAGTTGAGCAAAACCTTTTTCCACTTTCAGGCGAAAACAATACCTGCTTGATGCATTCAGCTATAGGCTATAGCCTGGTAGAGATATAAAGAATTGATTATTTTTTTTACTGTGAGGGTTGGTGGTATTTGTGTTTCTAGTCTAGCCTATGGTTGGTTCAACCCTGAATAATTTGTGCATCACATCCCCCTATTGCACTATAGGCCTATATTTAGCCTAATTTTGTTTCTTATACGATTTTAATAAATAGCCTAGGGTAAAATATAGGACTTTTGCTTTAGGGTTATGAGTGCTGTAGCCCAGTGGTTCTCAACCTTTTCAGGCTGTGACCCCCCAATATAATCATATTTGAACTGGGGACCCCCCACCCTGACAAGCACTTGGAATTGTAAGAGTTGAGGCATTAGGATCTAGTCTGGCTTGGTTACACACAGTGGTGTGTTCTAGTTTTTTTTCCGGAGGTATACTAATAAATATTGTTAAAATACAATCCTCACAACGCCTCGCAGCATGAGGATTGTGTGCTTGTAGATCGGCTATTTTCACAATGTTTTTTATAGTTTGTTGATTGCTTTTGATGCAGTAAGGGTCTTTTTTTAGGGATTAAAAAGGCCTTAAAAGTCCTTAAATTGTCACTTTACTGTCATCTGGGGACCCCCCCCCACCCCCCCAAAAAGAATCATGTGGGGATCCCTCTGGGGGTCCCGACCCACAGGTTGAGAACCACTGGCCCTAGCCTACATGGGCTTCATTTGGTCTTCTTGTCTTGTTTGGGTGTGATTTATATAATGTCAAGAAATGTCACCTGTCTAGGCTAATTGGTGCCTTTCTCTGTTATTAATACCGCGAGCGTGCCTCCCTCTCCCTGCCACCTAATAGAAGCTCTCCCAAAGGGAGTTTCAATAAAATTCCCCGCGAGAACGGCGTTTTCCCCTCCAAAGAAGTCCTCCGGGCAAAGTGGGAAGCCACGTCAAGATTGTGATTATGTGCCAGTGCTTTAGGACCAGCTGCTCCCAAGACAGACAAGCCCTTGTCAATTAGGCAGCGACAAGCAGGTTCCTCCGGTCGCCCGAGGCGCTCCACCATGCAGCCAGCAGTGTCTGTACAGTCCCAGCAATTAGTATCAATTTGTGTCCAGACCTCCTTGGAGCTCACAGACACAGGCCGGCTAAATGGCCAAACATTGGCCAAATAAACGACCGCGATCCACAAATGACAACGTGTAATGGGCCAGTGACAGTGTAACAGGCTATAACCACGCCGAGATGCTCCAAGAAAGGTAAACGTTTTGGAGGAAAACTGGGGTATACAGCCTATATGTCAGTGGTTCTCAAACCTTTTAATTTCAAGGACCACCATAGCTCTGACAGTATACAATCCATTTGTACACTCTCAGAGTTACAGACCTGTAAGGGTCCATTTCATTTGGAACCCCCTCAAGGAACCCGGATGGTCCCTGGAACCCCACTTTGAGAACCACTGGCATAAATGCCACGAAGCTATATGACTGTTTGTGCGGTTCCATGAGTGAGTAAATTAATGTCAACCAGAGCAATGTCACAACACTGACAACCTATACAACGATTGCTCAACGGCGCGCCTTTGTGGCTGGTGTCACCGCGAGCAGCTGGTGGTGGCATTCCCGAGCCATGGACACTGGCCTTTGGCCCAGGGCAGGGGGGTGGGGGGCCGGTCGGCCGGACACTCCGGACAGGGCGGTCCAGCCATTTCAACATTGCCCCCGTGATACTCGGGTCAGCAAGGGCCAAGTTTCCAAGCGGGACGTGCTAAAGTTCTCGGCAGCGGGGCAGCTATAAGCTGAGCCCGAACAAAACCAACCCCCGAGGCTCAGGCCGCAGACCAGAGGAATCATTAGCAGGGAGCGTTTGTTTAACTAATTAGCAAGCTGGGCATGCGGAGGGAGGCCAACACAGATAGCCCATGCAGTTCAAAGTATAGCCTACAGGATGGAGATGCCCCGGCTGCATCATCCTGGTATATGGTGGCCCACCACTGAAGTTCAAGAACAGAGCAAACAGCACATGCCAACAATGGGGGACAGCCATGTATTCAGCTCTGCGGTGGAGCTAAAGTCCAACTATATACGTCGAACAAGATAAAGAGGGGTGGGGGGAGCCTCCCGCGTTAAATATGGGAAAGTTTGGGGAACGGGTCGGCGGGTCAAGAAAAGTCAACAAGAGAGCAGTCTTGATGACAGAAGGAATTTAATATCAAAAATACATAAATCTTCAAGTGCGGGCAGGCGTATAATGGGTACAAAGGAGGCGAGTGTTAGAGTCAACACAGGTTTGTTGTTGGGGATAAAATGGATCGGGCCAAGTTGTTAACATTTAACACAAAACCCTGGCACTAGAATAGGAGTCGAGCAGAATGGAAGGGGGTTCCCTGGGCCATGGCAGGGCAGTCATGTCACACACAGAGACAGACAGCTCATGTTGGAGCCTCCAGCCTCGAGGCCAGTGGGGACAGATCTGGCGCCAGGAGCCACATATTTTGCTCTTGGGCTGTCATTGGCCCTCCAGCACACCAGTTTATGATTAAGAAATAATAAATAATCATTCACAATTAGCTTAATGTGTATAGGCCAATTCACCTCGATTAATATTCAATTTTTATGCAGATTTTTACCTGTCTGATGGGGGTTCTAAATTGACCCTTGCAAGTCTGTAACTCTGACAGTGTAGAAATGGAACCAAATGGACCATAACGGCCATTTGGTTGCATTTGTACACTGTCAGAGTTAAGGGGAGACCTTGAAATGGAAAAGTTTGAGATACGCTGATCTAGGCTATGTCACTCGTGTTGGCACAGGGCTGAGAGCGTGGGCAGTGGGCACATGATCGAGGCACACACTTTGGTGCACTTGTCTGGTCCCCAATATGAGCACAAGCTACAGGTTGATATTCCAAGTTGGAGATGCAAGTGGCACCATGCACTTCACTTCCATCAGTGACTTGAGCTCAATAATTCATATAGTCTCCATCGGACGTCATGCTGTGACACGTTGGTATAGCTTGAAGATCTGTTCTTGTCGGTGAGCGAGGTTGTCGTGCGTGGGACCCCAATGGACCCCAATGGAAATAAGCCGTATAAGGCTTTCTTCTTGGGTTTATCCTTTTAGCATCCTTTTGTATGAAACTGTACTTCTGTGCTTTTTTTGCAAACAATTAAAGTATTTAATCAATCAATCAATCAATCAATCAATCAAAGGGAGTGTAAAGTAGGCATTATATACGCACTGTGTGTCTGCAGTGACCGATAGATTCTCCACCGCTGAGAACTCTGTCTGACCTTCACCCGGCGACGCAGCGGTTGGCCGCCCTCGACCCCCGCGAAGCCACGCAAGTTCCCCATGCGAGTCGCAAACAACTCTGAATTCTATGATTCTTTCGAGAAAAGGGCCACTATTAGGGAAATCCTTCCTTTTTGACAATTTAATAGTGCAAACTAATCATCTGCGTGACACGGGCCATTCATCTCCTTGGGCCAAACAAAGACAAGGCCTCTTCCATCGTTTCGTCTGGACCTCGCAGCTCAGACCACACTCTATTTTCAGATCAAGTGCACAATAAAAGCATTGTGACTGCTTAATGGTTATGTTTGTGAAACCACACCAAAAACCCTGTGTATTAAGTGCATTTTTCCCCCCAACGAATTGGAAATAACATGGGCTATTGAGCCCCACAGAACTGAGAAGAATAAACCCAGTTTTCACGTGAGGCAATATTTAAAATGATTTTGTATTATTATGTCTGCGCATAAAGCCAGTGATTTTCAACCCTTTTCATATCAAGGTCCATTATTTATTCGGTATTTGAGCCACGGACCAGATTTAGCCTCTCAGACCCAAAACTGAGATGAGATTTTGTCCACAATTCCACCTAATGATGTTGGTATGGAGATAACAGGCAAACGTTGATCAAAATAACAATTCTTCTACATTCTCTCACTTCTTGTAAATTAAGTAATGCTGATGTTTAACAATAATTTAGCTCTTGAGAGCATAAAATGAAACGGGTCCATTTGGTTTCATTTTACACTCTCAGGAGTTAAAGATCTATAAGGAGCCATTTGGTTACCAACTCTCCATCATTTAGCTGGGGACCACCTGGAACCCCCTCAAGGACCGCTGGTGGTCAACGGACCACTGGTTGAGAACCACTGCATGATAAAGCAATCAAAATGTGAAACACGAAAATGGGGGGGGGGGGGAATAAAAGCAGCCTCAAAATTGCCTTAACTCACCAAGTTATGAATTCGTTTCTGAATCAATTTAGCGGGTTCCAGGGCATTTTCCCCAAACATTGTCTTGCGGGAGTAACAAGACAGAGAAATTGATCCGGGGAGACCTCACCTTTCAGTGCAGCCTCAATAAAAGAGACATCAGCCCGCATGCGACGACTGCGTAATTTTTAATATATATGCAATAAATGTTCAATTTGTTTCACTGAAATGACAGGAAATAATAACGTCAAATTTTAAAGCCATCCATTACGGACCAAACGATGCGCGTGCACGTGTGTATACGCGCTGCAACGGTATACAAGCACGTGATTAATTCATTTTATGATTGCGTTTGATAATAACGCAATAACGTTATAGTGCCGCCTGATCGTGACATTGTGCTCTCTCCTCTCCTCTCCTCTCCGCGGGGCATGTGGACACATTCCCCCTCCCCAAAAAAACCTGATGGTGGTGGTGGCCTCGTTTTTGTTTTGTTTAGGCTAATCTGATCAATATTTAATTTATTAGTGGTGTGTGGCTATGAGATCAGGGTGCGTGGTCTTTCTTGACATTCTAAAGCGATGGGTAAAAAAAATAATCAAACCTTTACAAAAACAGGTCTACCACTATATATTCACTCATATCGCATAAAATCGCGTCAAACTGTCATATCTTCTATATGCCTATATAGTTCAAAATGCTGCATGTGAAATTTGGGAATAAATCTCCAGTCTTCACAGATTAAAACATGTCATCATCATCATCCATGGACCTTGGCCGACCCCAAAAACTAAGCCCATATTAGCAGCCACAAACGACTCGTCAATATTTTCCAGGTTATTATAGCCTAATTTAATTACTTTTTTTTCTCCAACATCTTTAGTATAAAGTAGGGAAGTACTAGTAGGTCCTCACAAAAATAATCAGCATTTGTGACGATTAAAACGTGACCTTTCTTTTGGTTACGACTCGAGGCACACTGCTACTTATCTGCACCTATCATGAGGCGATCACAAAACGACATCACATATAGGTGTAAAGGGAAGAATCGCGAACTAAGTCTTCTTAATAAAATAAAAAACAAGTACATTAATTTGGCAAATCTTTTTTCCGAACCCTTTGATTAATTCACCCCATTCAGAACGAAAGGAGCGAGGGAGTGGAGGGGATGTGACCAGTGACATAATAGGCTGTCAAACGGCTCTGCAAAAAAACGCCCAAGCCATTTGGTGACAATCCTGACGCGGTCGGTCAATTCCATTAGAGTAGACCGCTATTCAGCCCAGAAACAAACATATGCCCATAGGCCTACTCCCCAAAAGAATGGTTCACTTTGTTGTCTCGCGGCAGGCTTGTGCTGATCGACTTGCTGATTGAGCATCTCTGTCATTTTAGATTTTATAGCGTTGGCTATTCAAAAATAGCAGATCTACAAGCTCACAGCGCGTCACTTCGCTCTGCGCTGCGAGCTTGCACATCTGCTATTTTTGAATATTTTTGAAAAGTCTTGAAAGTTTGAGAACTACTGATCTAGAAGGCATTTGTAGAATCGGCCTCAGGTCTTCGCACGGGATTCGAACCCGGGTCTCCCGCAGCATGGAATGCCAACGTAATATCCTCTAGACTAAAGGATTTTTTCCCCGTAGTTTGAAGGAGATATTAGACGTTTAGCTCATCAGGCTGAGGCTGTGTGCCACTCTGCTATTATGTCTAATGCTGCATATCTGGACGCGGCGGGGCTCACCGTGACACTGAGGCTGAGCGGAGCATTTTGTATCTAGGTTAGACTACCTGGTCTACACATAACAGGCCTATATTCTTTATTGTGACAATCCTTTGAACGGGCTTGTGGCCTTTTGCAAATGGAAAACCATGAAACCAGAGGCAACAAAGAGATAAAAGGAATAGAGAGGGAGAGAGAGAGAGGGGCTGCTGTTGATATTTTGCCTGAATTGTTTCTTTAACCAGAGTGAGTTCTGAGGGAAATTAACCGTGTCCTTCTTTTCCTCTCTCTACCAAACATGACCTTTTTATTCGTCTTCCTCGCTTGTCCTGATTTTCAACCCCCTGTTTGTTCTGGGAAAATAGAGGCAGGGAATTAAACACAGGCTGCCTTTTCTGGTCGATTACAAGCTGCATTCTTTTGAGAGGACTATCTACTTTAGGCTTTCAGTTTAATGTCACTCGCTTTCATTTCTTTTCCCCCCGTTTTTCTCTCCTTTTTAAAAAACCTATAGCCTGACTATGGTCCTTTGAAATAGTTAACGTTAAGGGTGCGGGTTGAAAGCGTCTTTGTTTATGTTGGCATAAGACTGTGGGAAACAAAAACCTTGCTTTGGCTTAAAGTTGAAGAGCAATTGTAAGCAGTATAGGCCTACGAAAATACATTTACATTTGAACAACAGCAACAACAGCAACAACAATAATGATATACGGTAATAATAATAATAATAATAATAATTATTATTATTATTATTATTATTAATTGTTATTATAATTGTTTATAACGTAAGTAGGCCTATAAATAATTGTTTGCAATAGGCCTAAAATACTACATTTTGACTTTGGCTTTTTGACTTTGGTTTTATTAAATGTTATTTTGATCATATTAAAACAGTTCATTGGGCTTGTTCAAAATTACATTTAGAAATGTAAAGCTTTAAGTTTTTAATCGTATGGCTGCGGCATAGATTCTTCGTTCTGTGCGCTGTTTATTACTTGTACAATTTCTGCCTATAGAAGGGACATATACAGCATGTCATCTATTTTCACTGCAAAAGACATGAAAATAAAATAAAAAAGCATTCCTTTCTTGTCTAGTCGTCAATTGGCAAGTCTATAATCTCTCAATGCATGCTTTATTGGGCCTATTAAAACACGGACAAATAATGTTCTCATCAAAATTCTAATGTTTGCTCTCTTGTGACAGGTAATGGTCCTCCAGGACATGATGATGCTAAAAACCCTGCAGGTCTACGTCTGTCTGTCTGTTGTATCATTTCCAGCAAGCTGATGCGTCAAACAATGTGAGCAAACCATAAAACAGACCCCCTCTATTAGCCCAGATTTTTAAAAAGACGGTCATTTTAGACATGATCAGACCCAAAGGATAAACGAAACATGTAAAAAAAAAAAATCATGCATCTTATGACGAGGTATAGCCTACTTACTCTGGCAGTCGAGTCTCAGTCCGGAGCTTTAATTATTGTCTACTTTTTCCAAGCGCAGATGGTGTCAAAAAACTTCTGCGACTATTTCTCGGGGATTCTCTTTAACAAGTGGAAACTTAGTGTCCTCCCTGCACCATTTTATACATGATGAGCCGTCAGTAATGGGATTATTAAACAAAAACGTTTCAGGCGCTGGCGTTAACCTTTTTTAATGCCTAATTAGGTTTTGCAAAGAAATAATTAGATTCTCATGGTGCTTACACTGCCTATATTTTGAAAATGATATCTGCAGCACATACACAAGCCATCTCGATTAATCTCCTCCCAATAACTTCCGAACTCTATGAAGTGGCATTTAGAAGTAACATTTTAAAACATGTTTCGACCAAATAAAGGTGCATTCAAAGCTAAAATAACAATCTACAAAAGGAAGTGGGCTATTATCTAACGCTGTTGCACATTACACACCATACAATGGTCGAGGGCGCCCTCCTGTGGTAGCTTCTTTGTGTGACATTAGATGGGGAATTTTAGCAGGAACTTTTCTCTATTTTCAAAGAGACCAGAAGCCTCTCCACCGACCACCGTCGTCATCACTATATCACTTTATTTGTGTTGCTTGCTTCTGTGATCTATAGGCCATGTCTCTGTGTGAGAAACCAGAAGAATCGTTACAATTTTCAATTCAAAGGAGTTTTATTGGCATGAGAAAACATATAGGCCTACGTTTACATTGCCAAAGCAAGTGTCAAAACATAGTCAAAACAATTTAAGAAAAATATGGGGAAAGTATGTGCCTACAGTTGGAGGGGGAGGGGGTACAGTATTGTGTTAAACAGAGCTGTGTATAAAGGGTATAAAGGTTTTTGAAACAAATAGCATTTTGCAGTCACTTTTGGGGCAATTCACAGAATTTCCCCCAAAACTAAAATAGTATACAAAAAGCCTCCTATTTCAAATGTGTTTAAACTTAAAGCAAAGTAGCAGCTCCGTTTATATGTGCAGTAGGGTTATGTCAGAGATTCACTCGGATTTACCTGTAGTCTACAGGTAAATACATGATCTACAGGCTGTTCATATGTCACACTAAACAAAAATGGTGCTAAATAGTGCTAAAAGTGGTTCTTTGAATCGTGATTATGTTCTACTAGGTAGCTACCCTCACACCTACGTGGCACCGCCGATCCAACCAATATGTTTGAGTCTGTGCTCAGGAATGTGTCAAAAACAAAAAAAAATCCATGAATTCAAGGCTTCATGGAATGTGTAATTGATAGAAAATAAGTAATTATTGGTTGAACCATTCTTTTACGTGTCTTGTTCAGGGACACTTTTACACACTGATGAGGCCTGAGATCGAACCTGGGATGTATGACTTGTAAGACAGGCTCTCTAACCATTCAGCTACGGCCACATACATCATCAGCAGAGATTCTTACGCAGTTGTAGTCTGTAACAGTAAAGGGGTTTCAGGGGAAACCAGCAAAATGAGGAATAATATAATAAAAGACAGTCTTGCTAATAAAGCGTCATGTCTCTCATTTTTTACAATGTATTTGATATTACCTTTATATTATTTAATAAATTATGCATTTCATCCTCTATATATTGTCCAGCAACCTTTATGATAAAGGCGAAAAAAGATAGTAGACCCATGGGAGCCAGATTGCTCAGATGCCGAGATTCCTGTGCTGGGATTCGATCCCATGATCTTGCTGTCTGAAGTCAAATCACTCTTTCAACTCCCAGTCTCCCACCCTCGCCAGGTCCAAAAACTTTATATTTGAAATCCGAACGTTTATGTAGATGAATGAACGGGTCAAAAATGGAGAAAGTGCAAACACCAGGTTGAAGTTCATCCATGACGATCATGACAGATCCAGTGTGTGTGTGTGTGTGTGTGTGTGTGTGTGTGTGTGTGTGTGTGTGTGTGTGTGTGTGTGTGTGTGTGTGTGTGTGTGTGTGTGTGTGTGTGTGTGTGTGTGTGTGTGTGTGTGTGTGTGTGTGTGTGTGTGTGTGTGTGTGTGTGTGTGTGTGTGTGCGTGCGCGTGCGTGCGTGTGTGTGTGTGTGCGTCACGCAGTGTGTGTGTCCAGCAGGAGTCGCCCTATACCTGCTATATTTCATTTCAAGTTTGGGACATACCGTTAGCTTTTTCCCTCTTCTTTTTCATACCGTTAGCATTTCCTCTGAATCAGGTGGGTTACGCGAGGTTACCGTTTCACAGCATAATTGCCTACGTATTTTTTTGGTCAAATTGAGATTTCTGCCTAACTCATACGCTCACGTCCTCAGCTTGTTACATTCCAAAATGACTTTCTGCCGTAGTCATTTTAAGTCAACTTTTTTACTTGGGCAGATATGATCTTGGAATGACTCAGCCAACTTGGCTGCAAAAAAAGTGCTGTAATTTTGGTTAAAATATTCAACATCTACAGATAGGCTTATGTGACAGCTGACAGGCATGTGAATGACTGCTGTTGTTTATCCCAGAGCAGGCAAGCCTCTGTGAGCCACCATGAGATTGAGGTAAACTCATTTGTTGACGTCCCTGCGGTTGTTTGCTTTGTAGGCCAAGTTCAAGTCTTAATGTCTGAAATTTCTGTTTAGCTGAGCAGCAGAAATTAATCTGATTTAAAGAGTGACATGAGTGAAGCCAACGTGTTTTAGTTTAGCCTAGATAGTCTAAGCGTACTCAGACTCAGAGGGATGTATAATTTCATAAATCATTTTTAACTGTAGTTTAGCGCCATATTAAAAAAATCTCACAGGCACAGAGAAAATACCATAATATCCTCTGTCTAAACCAGTGGACTTTTTCATGTCAAGGACCCCCAAAATGATATTTATTTGACCGCGGACCCCCATCTTAAAATGTTTTGTGCCAGGGACCCCCAGAAGAGAAGATTTGTGTTAAAAAAAAGTGCAAAATGATTTTGGAAAATAGCAGATGTAGGCCTACAAGCTATTTTTGAATAGCCAACGTAAAGGTGGGACCCCCTGGAACAGTTTACACCACTGTCTGTGAGCCACATAGAGTTTGAGATAAACTCATATGCTTGTCGACGTCCCTGCCTTTGTTTGCTTTGTAGGCCAAGTTCAAGTCATGGATGTCCGAAACGCTCTTTGAATTGAATTGTGTTAAATTGAGTTCAGCTGAGCAGCAGAACATTAATCTGATTTAAAGAGGGACTTGAGTGAAGCCAGACATGTTTTAGTTTAGCCCAGATAGCCTACTCAGAGGGGATCTCACAGGCACACAGAAAATACCATATCCTCTGTCTAAACAACCTGCCATTGTAAATGAATAGGCCTACTACATATTTGGAGAACGTTGATGTTTGACATATTTATCAACATGTGTAAAATTCGTCTGGTCTGTTCAGAAGTTCTGTTCACAATGTTGCCAAAAGTCAGTGGGCAAAGTGTCTAAGTACATTTACTCAAGTACTGTACTTAAGTACAATTTTGTGGTATTTGTACTTTACTTGAGTATTTCCAATTTCCAATACTTTTACATCCACTCCACTACATCTCGGATCCTACATTTATTAAAAAACTTTATTTACTATTACTTTGTAGATTTTGATTATCATTAGATTAGATTCATTACAAAACATACATTGCCCACTTCAGCCCTATACATTTTGGCCATTTGAAAATAGCCGATCTACAAGCTCGCAATGCATTGCGTGAGCTTGTAGATCTGCTATTTTCAAAAGATTCTTATACATTTTATACATTTGAAAATTGTGAAATGGGACATTCTGTATATACTTTTTTGATACTTTAAACTTTTACTCAAGTAAATTTTGAACACCAGACTTTTACTTATAACAGAGTATTTCTACATTGCAGTATTGATACTAGCCCCTACGGAACCTCTCCCTCCGCTAAGTAGCGGAGGGAGAGGTTCCGTAGGGGCTATATTGATACTTGTACTTAAGTAACAAATGTGAGTACTTCTTCCGTCACTGAGAAATTCTGTTCACAATTTTGCCAAAACTAAAGTAATCATTCATAAATCGAGAAATCACATCCACTGCACGCAACAGTATGAGCACCGCTCCACTCCCTTTATGAAGAATCTCGCGATAGAAATTAGGAAAAGGGTCAGCTGATCTCTCCCAGCGTTGCCATGTCCGCTTATTAAAAGCGACTTTGGGCTTATTTTTCTGTAAAGTTGCTTGTAAATATTGGTATTTGCAGGTTGCTGTGTTTTTTAGCTTGTTTCTAAAGTGTAGTTGCTTATTTGGGCTTGTTTACTAATGTTGTTTAAACCAGTGGTTCTCAAACATTCTCATTGCAAGGACCCTCAATATAAAAAAAATGTCCTCCCCAAGATTTATTTTTATGGCAGATCTTCAAGCTCACAACGCATGGCATCGCTATCGAAATCGGCTATTTTCAAAAGAGTGTTTATACATTTTGAACGTATGAAATGAACTTCAAAATAAATAGCCATAGTTAGCCTAGTCGCTTTGCCTCTTTTGGGCTTGTTTTCGTAGATCTGGTTCCATTTTTCTCACGGACAATCTGGCAACACTGTTCTCTCCACTCCAGTCAGAGAGCGCATGACAGCTAGTGCTACAGCCGCCCGACGCGTTACTTTTATTGAATGATATTGAGGTAGGCAATAAACACTTATATTTGTATATTATCCAATCTGACCGGTTATTCATATAACCAGGTATACATGCCACGGTGTGCCCCGGTGAAAGCTGTCTGTTGCACCCAAGACTTGATGCCGGTAGCCTAAGTCACTTCAAGAAGCTCAATGCTGTGGCTCGGTTTGCTATCTAGCTAGCAGCGTTGCCATGTCCGCTTATTATAAGCGACTTTGGGCTTGTTTTTCTGTTTAGTTGCTTGTAAATATTGGACTGGTGGTTGCGGTTTTTATGGGCTTGTTTCTTAAAAGTTGTAGTTGCTTATTTTGGGCTTGTTATCTAATGTTTAAACCAGTGGTTCTCAAATATTTTCATGTCAAGGACCCCCAAATTAATTTGTATTTGTCCACCGACCCCCCCTTCTGTAAACACTATGTGCCAGGGTCCCCCGCCCCCCCCCATACAATATTTGCGTTGTTTAAATATTCCAAAATATCCAATATGTCCTCTCTCCCCCCCCCCCAGATTATCTTTGAAAATATCATTTATATAGGTTTAAAGTGCTCATGTGGCTTCTTTTGGGGTTGTTTTCCTAGACCTAGTTGCTTGTTTCTCTCACAGAATCTGGCAACACTGCTAGCTAGCTAGCCAACTAGCTAGCAGCGGTGAGAATCTTCTAGACTGGTGTGTCCCTGATGCTAGCATGCTAGCATGCTAACATGTTCACTGAATAATGATCATTAGTTAAACTACACAGATCATTCTATGAAGTGTCTCCTTGACAGACTATGCGGTGGTCCTTGATTCACGTTTGATAGCTTCCTGTTCAGCTAATGGCACTAAAACTATGGACATACACAGTATTATACTGTACTGACAATCAGTTAGCCAGCTACCCAGTAGCACTTGATTGATTGTACAATGGTGCTAAAAGGATGACATCAAATCTTTCCATTGTGGTCCTGTGTATTCAATTCATAGAGACATTTAAAGACATACAATGATATATCCTAGACATCATCAACACTAGTAGCAATAAAACATACATGTACAGTATTCACAGCATACACTACTGTACGTCTAGGTAAAAAGCTATGGATATTTTGACCTTTTTCAAAGTGATAGCTTAGATATTGTGGCTTGGACATTGCACAATCAGTCAGTGCTATTGCAGTAAATGACATTATTGCATTGTGTTATTTTATGATCCCTTTTGGATCAAGACTATCATAATGTATTTTATTATTGATTAATATACATTAATTGATCAGCTCAGCTGGTACTGTAAATGCTTTGTGTTGAAGAATGGCTCATGGTTTGACTTCTCTTGCCAACAGGGTGACCAACACTCAAAGATGTCGGACGCAGACCAAGACCAACAACCAAGCCCTCCTCCCAGTCCCCGATTGGGGCCAGTGGTGAGCAATACAGTTTCTATTCTTTAAAGATTGTATTATTTCACATGAACAGACTGTTTATTTAGTTGGTTTCAGAAAGAGAGGGACAGAGAGATGGCATGTGTTTCCATGATACGCAAGCCAGATTCTGTCAATGTTACAATGAGGTCAATGATTCTGTGATGACAACCTACTGATTCAGCCACCAGGATACATTTACTTAAAAGGAAAGCAACTGTATTTACTTTGCAGTTAACTGAATTGAATACTACTTTTAATTGTTTCCTTTTAAAAATGAGTGGGCAGTCGACCTTTTACCGTATTTGATTTTTTTATTTATTGCCTCAATAATTAGTCAGATAAATATTTTAAAAAATACATTTCCTGTGTATTATATATAACAGCCCAATGTTGACAATCGTTGTAGCGCCACCAACCACACTTCACAAATATGGCCCAAAATGTACAGCACAGCCAGACCTTTGTTATAGCCTACAACAGCTACAAACAGCACATATTCACCTTAAAACAGCTGGAGGTTATAATGTTGAAAGGAGTTTCTGTGTACCAGCAATGAAGGTAAATGCTCAGGTGCTGTCCGCTTGATTGATTGATTGAATATTTTATTAGGCAAAAAATGTTTTTAATTAATTAATATTTAAAATACTTTGTCTAACAGGTCCGTTCATAAAAGTCCTTGCGGACTTGTTTCCAATGAGGGCCTTGGTATTCAATTCATAGGCATATATAGTGGCACCACAGTTCAAATATCATTAAAAAAAAAACAGCAAAACAAAATAACACTATGTACAACAAAAAAAATAAAAAAAGGGGAAAAAAATATGTACAAGAACAGGGGGGGGGAGGGTCTGCTGTCTAACGGGAAAATGGTACTACCTCCTCATTTGGCTGGCGCACAATAATGCCTAAATGAAACGCACACAATTCATGTCATCTTCTGCTGTGTTTCTGTCCAAATGTCTGAGGAAGGTACAGGTAGTGTTTCATCAATGTCACCTTATCAGTGTTTCACAAACCTTTTCAGCTCGTGATCCAAAAGAGAACTTGCACAACGTAGAAAAATGCATATTAATATGAATTTATTAACCTTTTAAGCCTATTTCAAAAATAGCTAAAATAGCAGATCTACAAGCTCACAACGTGTTACCGATCTAAGCTTGTAGATTGGCTATTTTAGAAATTTGTGAAAGAAATTATTTAAATTTGTTACAAATTCAAAGGAACAAAACATTTTTACTCTGGTCTGAAATTGGTCACCATTACTACTACTATTATCATTATCAGAAATCTATTTAAAGCTTAAAGACGATCATATTTTGAATTATGTCATTGGATGCAGGGGTCTTTTTTCCAGGATCAAGCTGCACTGTTGACAGAGAAATTGGGTTGGCCAAATTGAATCAATTACTGGCTAGTATGGCGTGTGTGAGTGTGTAGCATCGTAAGGGCAGCCCTACACACAATTAGAGTTTAATTAGAGTGGAGTAAAATAAACATCCCCTGAGAATGGTATGGGCAGGTTGAAAGTGCGAGAAGAGGACATGATTAGATAAGAGCAAAATAAAGTTTTTTGCTTGAATTTGCAAGTGGATATGATTCCAAGGACGGTCATCTTAAACCTCTCTTAACAGACTCGTCTGAGCCAGCAGAAGCAGCTCCCTGCTCTTGGTTCGATTGTCTACTTAGTGTGATCACAGTTCACTTGTATTGTTGTACAATCACATGTATCAATCAGATTTGATACTAAACACAGTGATGCACCCACTCCCTGTCTCATAACTACCTGTTGCCCATAGTTTAGACAATAAACACCTTCGATATTACAGCATGTGTTTTGCATTAGTCTTTATTGAGATGGACAGGAAGGCAGGACTCATCTACAGCCAGTATGGTTATTTGTAGTTCTGATGGGTGCAAGTTTGGACTACTCCACCTATCAGGGTGCACTGCTAGACTATACCAGACCAGATTATCAGCCTGGTGTCTTTCCTCCTCTCAGCTTCATGTCTCTCTACATTCTTACTGTTTAAAGTACGACTTCACCCATTTTCAACCTATCTTCATATAATAGATCCTCACTAATGCTCCTGATAAAATTTTGTCATTTCTTTCTACTCCGTCCTCCACAGGGCTGTGGAGGACACTTCCGTTCACCAGTGACATTTTCTTCTTCTTTTTTTACGCGAGAACAATGGCTTCCATTATAGCATGCTAACTTTCCAGGAACAGAAAGCCTGTAGTTTCTATTAGCTTGGATTCCCCATCGATGTCCACAGCCCGCCTCTGAGACACAGACTGAGTAGACAAAAATGGTACCATATTATCATGAGCATTAGTGAGGACCAATTGTATGAAGACAGGTTGAAAATGGGTGAAGTCGTCCTTTAAATACATCTGAAGGTGCTTGCTTAACCAGTTAAACCCCATATACCTCATGTGGTTTAAAAGAAAATGATCGGGTTAAAAGAAAAGTTTTCTTTTTCAGCAATTTTTATTGAGCAATAAGCTGGAGACGGCGATGTGGCTGTCCAGACTCTTCACTGTCTACTGCTCAGTCATGTTCATACTGCCATTGTTGGGGTAAGGATACCAGTTTATCGTACAATACCTATATATATCACCATTTGACTTTCCTCTTTGAAATATGTTGAGTTGTGCGATATTGGAACCGTATGATTTTATTTCCTTACTTTTATAAATTCAAATGGTTAACACGATGCAGTAGGGGGCCATTTGTACTCCCAACATTAGAACTAATAACCATATCTTTTAATCCTAACCATTCGGCTGTGGTTTTAGAACCCAAGCGGCAGCCAACTTCTACCAACGGGCTTTGCTGGCAAACGCCCTCACCAGCGCGCTGCGGCTGCACCAGAGGCTTCCCCACTTCCAGCTGAGTCGAGCGTTCCTGGCCCAGGCCCTACAGGAGGACAGCTGTCACTACCTTCTGTACTCCCTCATCCTCGTCAACTCCTACCCCATCACAAGTATCCTCGTCTTTAAGGGTGGGCAGGGAAGGCGTCACTCATTTTGCATTTAGTGGTTTTACATTTTAATAAAGATAATAATAATGAACTTCATTGGCATACTACCACCTTTCACAGATAAAATGCAACTCGAGGTGCTTTCTCGAGGCAGTGTTGAAAGTGCAGGAAATTAAATTTGCCATGTAGTCCAGGTGGAAATGTGCAGATTTCTAAGAGTGAACATATTTGGTGGCGAGAAAAACGTAGCAAATTTTTGGGTTCAAGTTATGCCAATTTAAAAGGGAAACCTAATTTTGTAACCCATTTTGTGTAGAAACACACTGAATATATAGGGCATCAGAACATTGGTATTTAGGTTGAAATTGAAGAGTATGACATCGTTATCCATTGTCTGAGAAAATAATGCCTATATTTCCACAAAAGTCCCATTATTTCAATTTGATATTTAGAATGTATTGTATATCATTCGAGTATGGCATTGGTGTCTCATTGGTGGTGGGCAAGAACTTACCCCTGCTTCACCTGGACAGATTTTCTGACCGTTGAACAAACATTTAGAAATGCATGGAATTTGTTATCTAACTGTTCTGCTTAATTTGGAGTCATGCACAGCACATGTCAATTGCACCATATGTAAGATGAACAACATCATAATAGTTCAGAATAAGCAAATTTGCTGTTAAGAAGTGTCATTTGGCTTGGCTGCAGGCATTGGTAACATGATCTCATATAGCTGTATTTAAATTATTTGGATGGCCTTACTGGCTGTGATTGACTTGGTTAGTATGGTGTTTTATGTCACTCCCTGTTGAAGCCTTAACCATTACCTCCAGTGAGCATCTTCCCAGTTTTCCTCTTCTCCCTGCTTCATGCTACCGCCTATACAAAGAAGGTGCTGGATGTAAGTAAACCAAGGCACTTGCCATGTATCAACAGTATTGCTATCTCACATCTTTCTGTATCCCATCTGTGTCCAATTACCTGTCTCCAATTACCTACGGTTACCCATATCTACAGGGGATTCATAAAGTTTGTTCTTGTGAAAAACAACACCACAGCCATTATACGCTGGTTAATACAGGATGCTAGTTGTTATTCATCCGTACGTGATGCTTCACTACTCATTTACAATTATTTACCAGTGTATATTATTTACCCGTATAGCTTATGTGACACTAGCAGCACCTGAATTCTTTACTTGCTTTGTTTATTTCATGTAGTCCGTGGGTCCCACAAGCCTAGCATTCATCAGAAACTTCCTGGACAAACTTACATCCAACCAGCAGAACATCCTCAAGTTCATTGCCTGCAATGAGATCTTTTTGATGCCAGCCACTGTTTTCATGCTCTTCAGGTATGCTCATTTATTCACCCTAAAGAAAAATAGTGAAAGTTGCTAGCATATTGACCATAAAATAGTTGGTATGAAAAAAAAAGGCTGATAAGTGGAAATGGTGGCACTCAAAGATGTAAGACTTTTGCACAGACTTAAATGTATTTATTAACTTCATCAGAATATGTTCTGATAACTATGTTCTGATGATATCTAAACCTGAATTTAACCAGAGATAGAAACGTATCTTAAATGCTCTTCAGAACATAGTATCTATTACTACTTAGGTTTCCCTGAAACAAGGTAAATCCTTAATATAATGCTTAATCTAGTGCAGTAATGATTGTTGAACTTACTTTGTTTCATTCACAGTGGCCAGGGAAGCCTACTGCAGCCTTTCATTTACTATAGATTCCTCACACTCCGTTACACATCCAGAAGAAACCCATACTGCCGGTGAGAAGTCACATTTAACTTGGCTGTACAACCTCCCTTGTTTTTATCTCCCGAGAAGCACTAATTCCTTGAACATTTAGTATAAAAGGCATTCATGCGTATCGTTGCTGTCGGGCAGAAACCCATATTTTGACTTTTTATGTTATTTAGTAAATTAAATAATGTGCTCTACTTCATCATACAAGAGTGTTGCAACACATTGTTAGCTTGTAGATCTGCTATTTTCACTGTTTTAAAATGTTTTTTTTAAATAAATAAAAAGAGGAATTGTTTTGGTTAGCACCCCACAGTAACGATATACCTTATCATTAATGGTGGCTCTGCGTCTGTCCCCAGCACCTTGTTCACGGAGCTGCGGGTTCTCCTGGAACACTTCATCATGAAGCCTCAGTGCCCTGCCTTCTTCAGGAAGATGTGCTACAGCAGCATTGCCTTCATCAGCCGCCTGGCCCCCACGGGAGTCTGACTTAACCACCTGACCTTATTCTTCCTCTCCTTCTAAAACCTAACCTCGATCTCTTTGTTTTTATCTTTTCTTTTTTTTTGTTCCCACTGTGAGGGGTGCGTTTATAAACTTCTGGTGGCGCAGACCTTGCCAACAACTGAAGAATGTTACCAAGTCTAAAGTCCTGCTTATCTGTATATTTGTGTACTGCAGCGGCGGACCAGGCTACCGTGCACTGAACCCCTCATAGTGCCTTTTTTGAGTTTGATTAGATTTTTTTTTATTATCTGACCTCATTCAGAAGCTGGACATTCCCCCTTGATCCTCTCTCCTCCTCTCTGTTGGCCATTGAAAAGAACAGAAGTCGAGTATGACGGTTGAACTCATAGCTAACGACATCTGTCCTATTATTACCTTATTTATTCATGAAAATGGCTTATTCTGACACTTAATAAAACATAAACTTTCAGAGATTAGTAATTTAAATGAAGATATACTATACAGTTTCAGATTTTTTTATATAATTGTTTTTCAAAGGAACGTGGATGAAAGATGTTATTGTGTGAAATATATACATCTTCCAATTCCATTTTTTATGTGCATAACATGTTGATGTTATGATTATGTTTTAACAACTACTATAAATGCCATTAACACTTAAAATTGTGAGCTAGAGGTGTGTAAAGATGGGTGCTGCATTTAGCAAAAAGGTATCTGCTGTTTTGTTTTAAGTCTATCTTAAGGTACCACAACATTGCATATGTGAATCAAACGTGCATGTTTTATGCAGTACATGGAAAGGGTGCTGCAAATGCATATTTGCATTCTCGATTTTGTTAAGGTTCAAAAATTTCTTGAATTGCATTTGATTCAGCCTCTTTGTGGCTTTTGTAGATATGCTTATTGCATGCCCAGGTATTTCTACCATGTCACATGTATTTATTTGCTTACAAATAAGTCATGTTTGTAGGACCAGAGTAAAATAGAATAAATAAATAAAATGAAGAAAATCGTACAAACAAAAAGGTGTATTCGTTGTGACACCACTGTCTTTTGTCTTCATGCATTTGGAACTTCTACTGTGTCTATCAATACTATAATTGTTAACTACAGTGGTGGAAGAAGTACCCATATTTTCTTTACTTTCTTTACTTAAGTAAAAGGCAAAGTATAAATACAGCGATGGTTAATGAAGTGGTTAATGTATAAATCTAAAACTACAAAGTAACTAGTAACTAAAATGTTCAAATCATTGTGATGGAGTAAAAGTACAACATTTTCCTCTGAGATGTAGTGGAGTAGTAGTAAAAGTGTTGAAAATTAGAAATACTCCAGTGAAGTAAAATACCTCAAAATACAGTACTTTTGAGGTATACCTCCATCCAGTACAGTACTTGAGTACATGTACTTAGTTACTTTCCACCACTGGTTAACTAGCCTATTCGTACGTATTCACAGACAAAATGATTCAGAAAGAATAACAGGAATACATCCCAAAACGGACAACATTTGAACACCTGCATAGTCATACCTCCTTCGAGTCGTCCTTACACTCTCCCCTTGACCTTATTTATGTCAACACCCCGTCCTCCAGTATGACGCAAGAGCAAAATGTAGTGTGACTGAATATATATATATGCACAGTGTTTGAATAAAGTATTGAAAAATGGAAATAGTCAAGTAAAGTAAAAGCAGTGCTGTAAAGTAACTATGAACTCAATGAACTACTTTACTGGAGTATTTCCAATTTTCAGTACTTTTACTTCTACTCTACTACATCTCAGAGGCAAACATTGTACTTCCCTAAAAAGGGGTCCACTACAATTATTTGAAAACTTCAGTTCTAGTTACTTTGTAGATTTTGACTAATATTACAAAACATACATTAACCACTTCAGCCCTATATACATTTCGGCCATTTGAAAATAGACGATCTACAAGCTCAAAAGATTTTTATACATTTGAAAACTTGAAATGGGACATTCTGCATAATGAGTACTTTCTACTTTAGGTACTTAAAGTACATTTTGATACCAATTCTTTTTAAAATTTTGAATACCGGACTTTCACTTGTAAACAGAGTATTTCTACATGTAGTATTGACACTTACGTTAAGTAAAACATATGAGTACTTTTTCCACCACTGAGTAAAAGTAAAAACCTCAAAATTGTACAGTGCTTGAGTAAATGTGCTTGGTTACTTTACACCACTGCATGTAGTGTAGGTCCAGGGCCCTGAACCTGCTGTGTTGGGAGTACATCTCTTATCTGCTCAAGGCTAGCATGTGGCCCTCGGTAGAAGGACGTTTTTTGTTGGCACTAAAGAACTTCATCAAGTCAGAAAATGCTTGCTTAACCAAACCAATAAACCCTATACTTGGTTGACCGGAGTACCTCAGGGCTTTATAGTGAGATAATGACTCTTTTAGGTTTACAGTTAGGGTAGTGTATCTTCAGATTCTCTTTATACAAGCAATTTTTCATATAGTGAAAAATATTGTAAATACATAATTCATATAAAAAGATTATCTTTGGTCAATCATATTTTATTAATCAGTTACTTGATTGATAAAGTTTTTAAAAATGCTTGTGTGCATGGAGACAGTAGGCTTGCTAAATAAAAACATATAGGTTTAAGTAATTTTTTTATCTCCAGCATACAGCTCTGACCTTTTCAGTCACCGGCTGCTGTTCAGAGGCTTCAAGGTCAATAGAATAGGTTTTTCTGGTATCACAATGAGCTCAAAGGTGCTCTCCACTTCCACATGCCGCTGTTTCTCCACTCGGAAGTTCTCAAGCATCTGTAAGAGGCAGAAGTCAATGCAAGAACATAGTTATAATACTGGCCTGTGCATATATACACATGTATTCATGTTTTTTTTCTTCACAGTGTATATGTGTTATAACATGTCTGGGGGCTACATCTCTGTGTGTGTGTGTGTGTGTGTGTGTATCTCACATGGATGAGGAAGATCTGCATCTCAGTCTCTGCTATCCTGCGTCCAAGACACTGCCGCGGGCCAAAGCCAAAGCTGAGGCCCTTGAAGTTGAAATGCTGTTGTTTCTGGAGCTCCTCTGTCCTCAGCCAGCGAGATGGCTGATACTGCTCTGGTCTGGAGAATACCCTGTGGTCTCTGCCCATGGCATACAAGCCTAACTGGACCAGAGTCTGTAAACACAACAGAGAGAGAGAGAGAGAGAGAGAGAGAGTAGCATGCAGAGTGCTGCTAAACACTAGCTCTACTTATACCAGTTACCACACTGAAAGCATATGAAATACAATACATTACTACATTATCACTTAAAGGGATAGCTCATAGCAGTATTGGAAGTCAGAGGGCCTACGGTCAAACTGACAAGCGTTCAGTACAACATATAACATGTAACATTTGTGACTCTACTGGCTCGCAGACTGACATTGTTGAATTGGAAGCAAGTGCAGGCTCCAACCCATACTGCACTTATGAAAGATGTAATGCACTATTTGCAATTGGAAAAGATTAAGTTTGAATTGAGAGGGAGTGAAGGCAAATTTTACAAGGCCTGGCAACCCTTCATCGACCACTTCAATAAGTGCACGCTGACCCCTCCTACATAATAGTTAAAGTAATACTAGGTAACTTTAAAACAAAAACTAAAGTTAAATTGTATATATTTTGTGAGTGGCAAATGTTTCACAACACCCACTCCATGAATGTCACCCCCGAAAGCCTTTTATTTATATATTTTCTATTGAACGGTGTCGGGGGGACTCTCCCGCCAAAATGACGTCATCCGGCCGGAAAATGCACCGGTTTCCTGTTTGGCCAGGAACTACCGCAGCGGTTTCCTGTTTGGCCAGGAACTACCGCGCTAATAACAAAAAGGAACCTCACGCTGATTTTAAGAGAATGTAGGATTGGAAGATCGAAAAACAACAGAAAAAGAATACACAGCTCATGGTAACTAATGCTCCACTGGCTAAGAGAAACGATCCGCAGATAGTATAAAACAATTAAAAGAACGCTTTTTGAAACGCTTCCGGCTTCCGGTGAAAACAAATGGAATTCTGGGTAATCGAGGACTACGGAAAATTGTATGCAGTGACGGTAGTGACCAGCAGAGGTTGCTAAAAATCGTTATTTGTGAACCTGCATTGTACAACTTTAACTTAAAAATAAATAAAAAAAAGGAACTGGAGTGTTTTTATTTTTCTTAATTTTCTTTTACAAAAGATCTGTGCAGGGAGAGTATGAGAGCAAGAGTGTCTGTTGTTCTGTTTTTTGTTTGTATCTGTATAACTGTTTGTTGTTGTTTTTTATGTTGTATATTTTATTTGAATTCATACCAAATTATCTGTCATTGTCTTTTCTTGTTTTATATTTTATAGTTGCTTATACTCTGATGTGTTTATCAATTAAAAAAAAAGGGATAGCTCACCCCCAAAATGACTTTTTTTCTAGCGATTAGTCACCCCATGGAGACTTGAATTAATGGATATATCTATTATAGCCAATAATTTGATGACCGGCAGCGGTTCCGGTAGGAGACACAAAGAGTCTCCTTAGTGTCTCCTACCGGAACCGCTGCCTACCGGTCATCAAATTATTGCCTTAGGA
This sequence comes from Gymnoscopelus braueri, assembly GCF_963280865.1. Classification (NCBI taxonomy): domain Eukaryota; kingdom Metazoa; phylum Chordata; class Actinopteri; order Myctophiformes; family Myctophidae; genus Gymnoscopelus; species Gymnoscopelus braueri. The sequence goes on from NC_137622.1 coordinate 30,644,116, forward strand.
ATGCGATAAAAACCAAAAAATATCCATGAATTCAAGTCTCCATGGTGTGACTAATCGATAGAAAAAAAGTGTTTTGTTGGGTGAACTATCCCTTTAAGTAGCCTCTTACCCCAGATGGTATGTGGTAGTTTTGAACGATGATATCTTCAGTTATGTATCTCTGCAAACTCACTGCCACGGGATGGAGCCTGAATGAGAATCAAGTCAATTCAAGCATTTATGTGTATACCACAGTTCATACAAAGGGAAACTCAACATTAAAGAAAGAAAGAAAGAAGCATTATCACTAGAGGTGTTCACTTAAAAGTATTGGGATGGAATACTGGATACAGGTGAATATTGACATTTCTTTCTTATTTTTTTCCTTTTTTTTTTATTTAGAGTAGCCAATTATGTTTTACCCCTTTTTCTCCCCAATTTAGTCGTTATGCCAATTGATTTCTCCACAGACACATTTCTGTGTTGTCACTGCTGTCGTATCCTACTGACTCACCTGCCAGCAAAAGTACATAACCGTCATCATTCCGGTTATAGAATCGCTTACATACTGTATATATTAAAAACAGGTTTCAAAGCTGTACAAACTGGGTGCTGCTCTTTATACTGGCATCATGTTAGTATGAATCAATTTTTTTTGTTAAGGATAATGCTGTGTGGTTTGCCTTGCCTCAGTGTCTCCTTCAAGGTTGCTTTGACCAGAGGGATCCTCTGCAGCGTCTCCATCATGTCTCCTTGGCTCGCTGCCCTGGCAGCGACCACCTCTGCCCTCAGCTCCTCCTGCAGACCGGGGTGTCTGGCCAACTCATACAGTGTCCAGAGCAGCGTTATGGAAGTCTGAACACCTCACAGAACCACACACAATCAAGTTTAAGGACGACTTCACCCACAAAAATTGTGCCATATTATCATGAGCATTAGTGAGGACCAATTATATGAAGAAAGGTTGAACATGGGTGAAGCCGTCCTTTAAGCCTGGTTTTTAATGTTGTTTATTTTATGTGTTTCCCGTTTCATCCTAGCCAAGTTCTATGCATGGTTTTTAACCCCTTAAACCCTCTCGACTTAGTAAACTGGACCTGAGTTGGCTCTGTACCTGGACCGCTTTCTGCCGATCCATAATATGGATCCATAATATGAATACTGGGGTTTAAGTGGTTAATATGTTATACCATTATTACTACTATTCATTATAATGTAACTATCAATAGTTATATTCTTGAAATCAAAATGTCTTATATTCAAAATCAGCGTTACGTTATTGACCAAATACTTGGAATTTGCTGGTGTCATAATGTGACAAAATGCTCTGTTCTGTCTATGTTTAGGTGGACCTGATTGCTTTGTCGGTGCAAGTTTGTTGACGTATCTGTACCGTGTCCACTCCCCCAGCCATCAGCTCGGTGACACTGGCCTTGACATCTTCGATGGGAAGTTTGTCCAGCATCAGCAGGTTGGCCAGGACCCCTGGGTATTTGTTTGGAGAGGTACTCTCCTGACGTAACTGTGTGTAGCATTTGTGGATGCATTGGTCCGCTGGTGAGCCACATAAAAACAAGACACACACACACACACACACACACACACACACACACACACACACACACACACACACACACACACACACACACACACACACACACACACACACACACACACAATTTTGAGGTATTTTTTACTTTACTGGAGTACTTCCAAATTTACTTCTACTCCACTACATCTCAATAATACTAATATTGTACTTTTACTCCACTACAATTATTTGAAAGCTTTAGTTACTAGTTACTTTGTAGATTTTGATTATTATTACAAAACCACTTCAGACCTATACTTTGGCTAATTGAAATTTGCGACGCGTTGTGAGCTTGTAGATCTGCTATTTTCAAAGGATTTTTTATAATTTTATACATTTGAAAACTTGTGAAATGGGACCTTCTGCATAATGAGTACTTTTACTTTTGGTACTTTAAGTACATTTTGATGCCAATACTTTTGTACTTTTATTAAGTACATTTTGAATACTGAACTTGTTCTTGTAACAGACTATTTCTATTTCTAAGTAAAAATAATTTAGTACTTCTTCCATCACTGGTTGATAGCATACCATGGTTAAATATAGCATCCCAGGCCTTCACATGGTCCTTCCACATCTTAGCACCGATCAGCCTCAGCAGCCGTGGGGGCAAGAACATCATTGGGGTGGTGGTCTTAAACATAAGGGTGATAGAGTCGATAAAATGCTGAGACTCAGGATCAATGTGATCGTGCAGCAAGCCCAGGCGTTCACCATACAGCACCGAGCTCACCGCTGCAGAGAAAAGATATGAACACAAACGTGTGTGACACGTATCAGCAGTGTGATAATAACATTCACAATTGTGGACAGAAAGATGTCAAATTAGAGTTGAATTAAGCCCAGTCTTACATTCCAGTGCATATTTGAAAAGTTCGTGAGAGAAATCAGCGGTCCACTTGTTCTTGCCACTTCTCCCTATCTTCTTATGGACTCGAGCCACAAAGTCCTGGCCAACCTCGTCCAGCAGAGGTATGAAGTTTCCCAGCACCTTCGGGGCGATCACCTCCTTGTTGAGAATCACCCTGTCCGATCTCCAGTCTTCACCAGTTCTTTTGGAATATTAGAGGTATAGACTTAGTAAAAAAAAAATATGAAAAATCTTGGTTGACTGCTCTTACTAGCAGTGAAAAATCCCCAAATCACACACTGGCCACACAAAATTCATGCAGGCTCAATAGTCTACTGGTTCTCAATGCGGGGGACCCTTATGGGTCTGTAACTCTGAGAGTGTACAAAAGGAATCCTATTTTTACACCCCAATGGAATTCCATTTGTACCTTTCCAGTCCATTTGAGCATCCATTTGAGCATACAAATTACATTTATACACTACATTTTACAGTGAAGATTGGGGTCCCATTAGTTATAAAAATCATATCAAATGGGGATCCATGGCCTAATGCATATAAAACTGATGGTCCTTGGAATAAAAATACGTTGAAAATGACTGGCCTGAAACACGTACTTGAGTAATACTCCATATTTGCGACTTCTGTAGTCCCTGTATGACGTCCAGGGCTGTACATCCAGCCGTTTAGGATAGTAGCCCTCTGCTTTGAACAGGATAGCTGCATCCTCCGGATTGATGATATTCACACTCTCATAATAACCAATTTTCTCCCTTTTTTATAGAGATAGAAAAGTTACTGCTATGTTGTAAATCAAACAATTTGTCCCTGTCAGTTCTTCTTTGCTAACAAAGCACATTTTAAGAGAACAAAGTCTGAACAAAGACTGTCACCACTCACCACCATCAAAAGCTTTGCAAGATGAAAAATGAGAAAACACAGAGGTTTAAAAAATACAATTTTTTTTAATGAATGTTATTTATATTGATAGGCCTTCATTTTCCATCAAAGTTAAAAACCATTATACACATGATTAAAAATAGAGCTACATTATAAATAGAGCTTTTCTATTATTTAAGAACCTCCAAAATACATGCTGGAGGAATCACATAATCTCAGAATGAACATTTGCCATTTCTTTCTGTCTATAATTGAATGGATGGATAGATATATAAAACTTAACAGATGGGTCCTGTGTGCTCATGTTGTCGTATAATCCATACTTGCCAAGCATACTTGTCTCGTCAAGGCCACGAGTGTTCTTGTTATTGAAAAAGACCCATTTGTTTATATAGACACGAGGATTCGAGGAAATAAATTCATATAGCCTTGCCCTAAACTAGAGTTACAATATGCAAGGTCAGATGCAACTTTTGTCTGCTAGATGTTAACAAGACATTTTAAACACTTTAAACAACAGTTCTTCTATTTAAGGCAGTATAGGCAATTCATGATGATGTTCCTTGCAAATGCAGCTGTCAAGTATAAGCCTCATACCTGGTGGAAAGTGCCTTTTGCTTCTTTTACCTGTAAATGGGTCCAAACGTGTTGAAGTTGTGGACCATGATGCGGTGAATGCTGCCGAGTCCACCCTGCTTCCAGAAACTGTACAGGCTGCCCAAAGCGCTCCTGTTCCCGGGAATCTCGCTGAAAGGCCTCACAATGCTGCTGCTGCTGTTTGAGGACACCTGTCTGATGGCTGCGGCGTCGGCGCTGCTGTGGCGCACACCAGGAGCCATCCGCAGATCTGTCCAGGATGTGGACAGAGTCCCAGCACATACTCTCCATCTGGCCATCCTGGCACAATGTGACTCCAGCTGCTCTGTGGCATGGTTATAGTGACTCCAGCCTTAAGCCCCCCCCCTACACACACATACAGACACACACACACACACGCACGCACGCACACGCACACACACACACACACACACACACGCACACGCACACGCACACGCACACACACACACACACACACACACACACACACACACACACACACGCACAGACTTGTTAACTTCCTTTCATGCTTTGCTGTTTGTTATTAGCAATTGTCTATCTACATGAAATCCAATGTGTCTCCAACTGAGCAGCACTGAATTGTATATATTTACATAATTGTAATTTCTCTTCAGCAGCTTTCATGGTCATGGCTCTCAAGGCCGGCATGAGGGAAAATCAAACAGGGGCTCATTCACTTGACTTGCACTTTTTGTCTTTACATTGCATGTGCAGTCATGCACATCACCCATAAAATCCTGAGGCTTAACTCTGAGAGTGTATTAATGTACGTGGCCATGGTCTTCTCCCTTCCACCTGGCCTATGTGCTATGTTCATACTGCCAGCCCAAATCAGAGGAATTAGATTGGTTTTGACAACTTAAGTCTGAACAGCAAAGAAACACATGGGAACTTACAATTCAGATTTGAATTACATATCTATATACATGTAGGTGGTTTAAAATGCCATTTAAATCTGATTTCTAAAAAATGTTGTCTAAGTCTGGAAGCATGCCTGATTTACTCATGACATGTCAATCGCGTTGTGAGCTTGTAGTTCGGCTATTTTCGGCATCACACCGCAACTCGTTCTGAGCTTGTAGATCTGCAATTTTTGTCAAACGACGCTGTCATGACAGAGTATAATTTAAAGCATTACTCACAACTATGTCATTAAGGTGTTACTACACCAACCTGTCTGGCATGCATATTATTGGAACATTCAGATGATTCTTTTTTTCCCCATCCAAAACATTTTCAGACACATTTTATATTAGATTGAGGTTAAGGTTAGGCATAGTTCTGTGTGGTTAAGGTTAGGTTTAGGCATAGTTTTACTGAGGTTAGGGTTAGGGTTAAGGTTAGTTTTAGCCTAAACCTAACCTTTTAGGCATAGTTTTACGGAGGTTAGGGTTAGGATTAAGGTTAGGGTAAGGCATAGTTTTACTAATATATAGGTGCCTAGTCTTCCCCCATAAGGTGCCCAGACTGCCCACTCTTCTCCCCCCAACTTTTCCTGGTGCCCAGCCTTCCCTAGTGCCCAGTGAAGTCTTCCCAAACAAATGGTGCCCAGATTACCCTAGTAGTGTGCCCACCTTTCCTGTATCCCCATGAACACGTAAAAGGGAAATAGACGATAAAGGCATTTCTAATTCGTTGCAAATAATGTTAAACTCTGGGTGGGTCCTGGGGTCACGGGGTCAGGTTGCTGATCCGATGATGAACCCTGTGTTGAACAGAATGAAATGTGTTTCATGTCTCTCTGATTGGCTGGTAGCGTGAACCAGCGAACCAATTCAGGTCCTTGTTGAATGTGTCCACGTCTGCTATAAGCCAATGACATGGAAGCTTGTTACCATGGCTTGTTGCTAACAGCTTGCTGTGTTGTCATTGGCAACGATTGTCCACCGTGATCAGCATCACATCAGATTCATGTGTTGTTGTTGCTGTCCATGCAATACATTGGAACAGGAGATGAAGTTCATCTCCAGTGTAGCAGCATTCTGCGCTGATTATGGATTTCATTCTGGATTCATATAATTCTCCCACTGTCTAGTTGGCAGTTGCAGCTACTGTAGCTGCTTTAGCTTGCTGGGCTAAAGTTAGCATGACAAGCTAACGCCTGGTAATCTCTTTGCCCTGGAGGATAATCCTGATCTGTGTGAGAGTCTTTTCATTCTCACTTGATCATTGCGTTGTTCCATAGTGAACGTAAGACACATTCCATTGCGTTATACTAAAGTATTTGGTGACTGTTGAGAAGATTGAAGATGGAGATCCATCTAAACCGAGTAGACTACATGCAGGTAAACCAGCAGTGGTGGAAGAAGTACTCACATTTTGTACTTGAATAAAAGTATCAATACGGCAATGTAGATATACTCTGTTACAATTGAAAGCCCGGTATACAAAATGTACTTGAGTAAAAGTACATAAGTAGTGGGATCAAAATATACTTGAAGTACCAAAAGTAAAAGTACTCATTTAGCTGAATGTCCCATTTCACAAGTTTTCACAATTTCTTTAAATAGCAGATCATCTTTTTGAAGAGAATTTGCACATTTGAGCATGAATTGAAAAGTATATACATGAATTACTACAAAATTAGAGAGGCCAAACAAGATCTCAAAGTGGTGGTCGGTGCAGCATGTGTATACATTAAATATGTGGGATGAAGGAGATTTATACAACAGCAAAAAAAAGAAGCTAATATATAAACATTATTATACTTGCTGATGTATGCATCTAACAATAAGGCAAGGGATATAAGTATGTGCGTATTGGCCAGATATCTTTCTCTTTTACATTATATCATCTCAGGTTGGTGTGACGTCCCAGAAAACAATGCGTCTTCTACCTGCACTGGGAAAGAAGGCAACCCAGAAGGTATTTTTTGGTAATAGCAGTGATATCCACTGTAGTGGGCAAAGTATTGAGTTTATATTATTCATTCATTAAACTTTTATTTCTATAGCTAATATTAGCTATAGAAACAAAAGCCTGAATCTTAATATAGCCTGCATTACATTATTCACAATGTGTTTCACAGTGTCTTTAGGTTGCACAGATTAATCTAGCTAGACTCTTGTCTTGCTGCAGGTTGCCATTGCAGACCATGATGGTGTGCTGACATGTTTTGGAATGAAGAAAGGAGAGGCAGTGGTAGGCTAATCTATTTACACATCCCATTTTCTTCTTTCTCATGCATAGGCCTGTCTACAAACTCACAATGTGTCGCATCACGATGCGTTGAGAGCTTGTAGATCGTCTCTTTACGCAATTTTTTAAATATTTTGAAAGTATGCATTTAATAAATGTCAAGCTTTTCCTTATATATTCAAGTTATATGTCATAACTGCCCTGTGCAAGTTTTGTTTACAAAGCCTAAAAAAGGAAAACAGAAATTAAAATTGTATTCACGTTCCAATGTTCAATGCCAAAAACAATTATTCGTATGACAATTAATTGAAGTAAGTAAAATTTCATATGTCACGATGACAGCCAGTACTCATGCAGCAAGTTCTTCTAGCTGGATAATGTTTTGAATTTGAGTGTGTACTGTCTAATTCTAAAACTAAAACTCATCTCCTTCAGCCCGTGTTCAAAACCCTTCCGGGACTGAAGATAGGCCGTCTGGACCTGGGAGGGGCCGAGGGTACTCCTCAGGAGAAGATCTTTGTGTGTTCTGGTTCTGAGGTCCGAGGATTCACAAAGAAAGGCAAACAGTTTCTCACATTTGAGGCCAACCTCACGGAAAGCATTAACGCCATGTACGTGTTACTGTACTTCTGTGCACTTTCATCAGGTTAACCACTTCCACCCTTGGTTGAGTCATAATAGGCAAAAATAGCAGATCTACACGATCACAACGCGTCGCAATGCTACACGTTGTGAGGTGGTACTGTAGATCGGCTATTTTTTATATTTTTGAAATGGGCCTTAACTCTCTCAGTGCCAAGCCACGAGTTATCCCGAGTTTTTTTCTTTCTTTTTTTTTGGAAAAGAATGTTCAGAACCCAAGATATCGTGATCCGACGATTTGCTGCTCCATTCACTTCTTGTTTAACTTATTACTGCAAAAGGCTGTATCTCGGCTCCTGAGCACTTTTTTTTCTTAAAAGATTTATAAAAAATTGCTGGCACAGTATGAACATATTTTTTTATTTCATTGGCACTGAGAGAGTTAGTGGTTAATGATGTACACTACCAACGTGTCTCACATATAGCACTGTGTAGTGTGTTTGAGCGGTGTTGGTGATCTGTTTTTTTGCAGGCATGTATCCGGCGCCGACCTTTTCGTCTGTGCAAGTTACATCTACAACCACTACTGTGACTGCAAAGATCAAGATTACTACCTCTCCGGAGACAAAATCAATGACATCATATGCTTGTCCAGTGAGAACCTATCTCGTGTAGTCCCTGTTCTGGCGTGCCAGGACCGTGTGCTCAGAGTCTTGCAGGTAAACTCAGCTCTCTATTATGTACCAATTTCAATGCAATGAACCTGTTGTCACCCCAACGGAGCAAGGCAAGAATGAGCTCCTTTTTCAACACGTTTCATATTCCATAGGGATCAGAGCTTGCATATGATGTTGAAGTACCTGGCCCTCCATCTGTCTTGGAGCTTTACAGCAGAGATGGAGGCAAGTCAGACTATGTTTTTCCTGTCCACGTTCTGCTTCTATGTAGGAAAGAGCCTTACAACTAAATAGTCTACATGCTCAACAAGGTATCGCGATGCTTTGCGTTGTAAGCTTGTAGTTCTGCTGTTTTTGCAATTTTTGCAACTTTTGGGAAAATGTTTATCAGTCAGTAGGGACATCAGGGTAAAGTGGTAAATACTATATTGAATTGCATTTTTGCTTACCATAACTCCTAGGATATGAATATTTCAATAAAATGTAAACCTCCTTTTTCTTAGACTTCCACAAGAAGACTAGGGCAAATAAAATAAAAATAACAATTTTATGAACATCACACATTTTCATAAAGGCATCTTGTACTTAATATAAATAACCCATCAACAGGAGAGGACATTATTTATGGAACAGCAGACGGAAAATTGGGTTTGGTGAAGATAAGTGAATCCAGCGCTGTGTCCAAATGGGAGATCGAAAATGACAAAAAGAAAGGAGGTATATTGGCTTTTCTAATCAAGAATAGGACTGATGTTTTTCTTGTTTTAGTTTTTTGACAGTTATAGCATTGACACTAGAGCTGATATATAGTTGACTTTGTAGAGTATCAGTATATGCCTGGAATGGAATAGAAACTTTGCTATTCTCTCATGGAAATTTGCATTTGGCTTCAGTGTGTTAGAATTAGCAACAGGCAAGATACAATAAACACACAATTAACTAAATCAATCTCCACAAGACACATCAACATAACAGCTCTCAAAATGTAATCAGTACATATTTCCCCAAAACGAGATTCCAGGTGTTGCATTACAAAAATAAAAGTTATTAAGAGTTCAGTAAGGATTCAACGGGAGCTCTTTTATTCCAAATCAGTTGTTTACAGTGCTATATCACCTAACAGGTGTCCTATGCGTTGACACATATGACATTATTGGAGACGGTGTGGATGACATCCTGGTGGGCAGGGATGATGGGACGGTGGAGGTGTACGGCTTGGACAGCTCCAGTGAGCCCACGCTACGCTTTGAACATGTGAGTCCGCGTATCTTCTTAAGTAATGTTGAAAAATAAATCGGGTATAACAAACTTTGTTGACGTGTGTGAAAATTAATTTCGCTCAATATCTGGCTCTGATGGCACATACAATTCAGTTGAAGTGATCGACACTGATTTATTTATTCAAACGTTTATTTGCCCGGGCCAGCGCATATTGACGAACATTACATACAACATTTGGTGTAAATACACCAGATTTGGCAAGAATGCAAATTTCTATCCGTACTACAGAAAACAAGCCACATTTCAAAAGGACACTTGATAAAGAGTACAAAAGGGTACAGAACACATGAGCAATTACGTCCCCTTATTGCTTGTCATTAAGGTTCTTTTGGTCCCTTTCTTCAGGTGTTGTCTGAGAGTGTGACGTCCATCCAGGGAGGCTGTGTTGGGAAGGAGTCTTATGATGAGGTCCTGACCGCCACTTATACGGGTCAGTCGCAGAGTCCTTCACGCATTATCCCTTGTCCTTCACTTCCCAGCAGTGATTAATAAAGTATATTTGTGTTTCTTTCACTCAGTCTATGGGATGACTTGACTATCTACTCTGTCTGTCTGTCTGGCTCAACTGTAACAAATACTCAGATACACAGAAATTATCTACATCACACCACTTTCTCCCTATGGCCAGTTTGGCCACCCCTGTATTTTATTAATGCAGCTAACATGTTTCTGTGTAAGTCGTTGATTGCATAATAATGTATTTTATGTAGTAGTACTGGTTATGCCTGAAGAAGGTCTCTATGACCCAAAGCTTGCTATATAAAACATTTTGAGTGTGTGGAGGCTGACTTTTAGTGTACTGGTGGAGGGGGGAAAAGCGCACTTAGGAGCGTCACACAAATTTGAATGTGAGCTTGAACATGTTTTTGTTTACTTTTGTATTCCAGGCTGGGTGACAGGACTGACCACTGAGGCCCAGAAGGCAGAGGCCGGCCCCGGAGACGAAGTCAAGATGAGCAAGGAGACCCAGTCCAAAGTAGCCTCCCTGAGGTATTAGTTAGAAATGCTATTTCAACAAATATTTTTCATGGTTTATTTTTGCCATGACAAGCCGCCATCTCAAGTTAAATGATGACATGAATGTGTGCATACAAGCCGTAAATGGTAATATCAATCTAGCATGCTTCCTTTTCAATGTGGGACAGGTAGATCAATAAATAGACAGATGGATTACATACAGTAAACCTAATAACAATCCTTCAGTATTCAGTATTCCCTTACAAGTCTGTCATTCTGGCATTACTGTCAGAGTTAAGGGCGGGTCGTTAGAATGTAAAGGTTTGAGAACCACTGCAGTATTTGACTGTTCTCCTACAGGGCAGAGTTGGACCAGCTCCAGGCTAAAGTCCTCCAGGGCAGGGAGAAGTACCAGCAGAGCTCCCAGTCCAGCACGGCCGTGTCCGCCGTGCCCGTCTTCAGTGTCAACGACAAGTTCACCCTCTGCCAGGACGACGCCAGCTACAGCCTCACTCTGGAGGTCCAGACCGCCATCGACAACCTACTGCTACAGGTCCAGTATAGCACAAACACAGTGCATGTCCCCTCGGGTGATCGTAGGACTAGTGGGCATTGGAGCCCACTAGTCGCTGTTCATTAGAGCGATCTTGAATATGTGTACGTTATCATTTTAATTTTGACAGTGTGTTAAATTATTTCATTCTTTCCTCTCTTTACAGAGCGATGTTCCAATAGACCTGCTGGATGTTGATAAGAACTCAGCTGTTGTGAGTTTCAGTGAATGTGACTCAGAGGTGAGATTTGTTTATTTTTTTGCTGTTAAAAAATAAATAAAAAACTTTTGCTGTGCAGAAGAAAAATACTGTATATGAATAATAACTAATAACGAGCTTTATTTGTATAGCACCTTACATGTCATAGCATAAAGCTCAAAGGGCTGTACAAACATGACTCAAGTGCTGTACAAAAACAGGGGTTATTATGAAAGAGAGGAATTGGTACATCAATGAGCAGAATTAGGTTCTGTATAGCTTTACAGCAGCTTTACAGATGTTCATTACAACGGTAATATTAGCAAATAGGTAAGAAAATATACATAAAACAAAGACCCCTCCTCTGCTCAGTGATGGATTGTTTTCTGTTGTTTCCAGCAGACTAATGGAAACTTCCTCCTAGCTACCTACAGATGTCAGGCCAATACAACCAGGCTGGAGCTCAAGGTACTACTGCTATCCCAAAGTTACAAAGTCCTTTTGATAGAAAACCACTTACGGTATGTTTGATTGATTTGATTTGACAGATTTGTCCTGTCTCTATATCATGGATATGTTTGAAAATACCTGGACCTCCTGTTCACTTGGAATGGAAATGTTGACAACTCAACTTAGTAGACAGTAGAGTAAACAGTATTGATTGATTGATTGAATACTTTATTAGTCAGAAATGTAAAGTGCAGTCAGACATTTAGGTTAAAAGGATAACACAAAAAAGTCCTGGGACTGGAGACTTGACGAACTACCCATTATTTAACAGCATTTGAACTGTATCTAGAATTAATTTCACTGCCCTGGAGTCTCTCATGGTCCCAGTGTGATGTCCCAGAAAACCTCTGTAGAAGCCATTCACAGTCAGATCCATCACACATTTGATATTCATGCACTTCTCATTTTCATTTGTATTTATTTAGTCTTGATTATAGTCTCGCGTAGCCACTAGCCAGACGATCGGTAGACAGACATATCTCCAATCATCTAGCTACGTGAGACTATAATTGTAATTATGTCATAGATAAATCAATAAACCAACCACCCTGCTTTTATTGTGTTCCATGCTCAAATGATGCTGATATCTCTTTTGATCGGGAAGACCTGTAGGGTTCTAATGTGAACTTGTGCGCCTTCAACGAATTGGGGTGCACGTCTACATACATGCCTGCTGCAGAACTAGGCCTGTTGTAAAATGACTTGTCTCTCTAGGTGAGATCCATCGAGGGCCAGTATGGTACCCTGCAGGCCTACATCACCCCCAGGCTGCAGCCCAAAACATGCCAGGTCCGGCAGTACCAGATCAAGCCGCTGTCCCTCCACCAGCGAACACACAGCATAGACCAAGACAGGTAATGATCCGAGCACTGACATAAACTACTGGAATACCATCTGAACAGGGGCGGCCATAGCTGAATGGGTAGAGAGCCCGCCTGGGAAACAGAATGTCCCAGGTTTGATTCGCGGCCACCGCAATGTCAAGGTGTCCCTGACTAAGACACTTAACCCCTAACCGCTCAACTTGAAAAGCACTCAGCTGGGTGAAGCTGAAAACTGAATTTCCCCCATGGGATGAAATGGGTTTAAATATTATTAACAGGGACTTCTGGCCAAAGAGGCTGGTAAATTCCAAAATTAGTACCTGAAGAAGACCACACAGGTTGAAACGTTGTACACTATTGGGAGCAGCAAAAACAGAGTGCAGATAATCCATTATTTTCTTAAATTCCAAAATTACCTAACTTGCTTTTCCAATTAGATTGTTTAAATAGAATAAGGTCTCAAAAGGACACACTCACAAATACAGATCTGCATGTGTTTGATTGTTTGTTTTTGCTTATTAACAAATACAAATGCTTAGAAATCATAAAGCAGATGAGATGGTAGAAAATGATGAAATCACCCCTTATGAAAAATGTACAAAACACAACAAACTAATGTATCTTGTCTGTATTTATCCCTCCCTCTCGTTCACACTCTCTCTTTTTGCCTCTACCTCTGTCTCCCCCCATGTCATGCAGGCCAATGAACAGGCTGAGTCTTGTGGGTCAGTTTAGTTTTGCAGAGATCCATTCCTGGGTGGTGTTCTGTTTACCAGAGGTACCGGAGAAAACCCCCGCAGGAGAGACCATCACCTTTCACTTCCACAACACCTTCCTCAGCACACAGCTAGAAGCCACCTACTGGTAAACACAGAGACCTGCTGGACCGGCATTTTCCCATTTATACCACAGCACTGAAAGATTACAGACCGTCTAGGGCAAATATGCCATCCTAATTGGCCGAGAAGTGTCACGTGGTGGTGCATTACTTCTTTATATCAATGAATGTACTATGTCAATGAATTTATATTACCATACAGTGTGGTCAGCTCCACAACGCTGGTGTGCGCTCCTTTGTTCTTGTTTGGATTACTTCTTTCTAACACTTTGTAATTAGCGACACCTGGTGCCAAAAATACATTACTGTAGCTACATTGAACAAAGAGCCATGGAAGACTTTTGAAATGTAACATTAAAAAAATCTTTTTAGCAATTATGGAGACTTTGAAAGTTAGCCGTGGTAAGCAGGTTAATACACTGTGAGCAAGTCATTTAGAAGAAAATAACCACACTTTTTTTTCCCCAGTTCACTATCCTTTGCATGATTAATATTAATATCACTGCATAATATTGAAGAAAAATATTAATCAAATTTTCTTGCAGATGTAGTGATTGCAATATGAACTGTGATTCCTGTGAACACAGTGTTTTTACATACCGGTAGTTTCTTTCTCTGTGGTCAAAGCAATTTTCAAAAAACTTTTGAGACTTGAATGCTAATGCCTCAAATGTCCATTCTGAAATAATTGAAAGATTTCTTCTGACATGTACTTGATTTATTCAACATAGTCTGCCTTACACCAAGAACACTTTGTTTGTTGAAGCTGTCCAAAATTTTTTTGCTTGCACAAAGAAATTGCAACCACTTGCGATTTGTATCTTGCACAAAGTGATGTTGTGATTTGAACATTTTTTACCATTAGTTTTCCGTCTTTATAAAAACAAAACATGAAGACTTTATTCACAAAATACTATGTATGCATTTTGAAAGTTTAGATTATGTGTCTAACATAGGATCTTGTTTGTAAATGTGTTCTCATTTTGTCAATGTTTGTTTTTAAAATGTATTATTTATAATTATTAGTATCCACATACTGTACATCATTGAAACTTTAACAATGTAAGAGGTAGCTTCATATTGACAAGTCAGCATTAAATACAGCTCTGTTTTTCTTGTGGCATCAGTAAAGGAGAAGCCCACTTCAGGTCAGACAACATCTCCACCATCTCCATTCTGAGTGATGTCCTCTCTAAAGAAGCCACAAAAAGGAAAATCAATTTGAACATCTCTTATGGTAGGTCTACTCTAGTTCTATTGCTGTTTTAATACAATTTACAAGCATCTAGTATTGTGTTTTATTTACTGGGACCTAAATCAGCATAAGCAACTTACCAACAGGTTATATATAAGAAATATCGATGTCAATGTGATCCTGTTCCAATATGTTTTGTAGATATCAACGATGAGTCTGTGAGCCACACTCTGACGATGATCCACCCAAAGCTGGAATATCAACTACTGCTGGCTAAAAAGGTTCAGCTTATCGACGCATTAAAAGTACGTATTAACTTGAAACATAATCTTAAAATCATCATAATCTGTAAACCTGTTGACCTCTCTCACTGTTTGTCTTTTTATTTATTTTCTTCTCTTTCTCTTCTCTGTCTCTCTTTTTAGGAGTTGCAGGTTCATGAAGGGAATGCTGACTTTCTCATCCCCGAGTACCGTAGTATTTTAGACGAATCCACGTTTCTCCTGGAGGAGTACAAGAAGCAGCCAGCGCACCTCGAGAGACTTTATGGTGTGTCACGTACCACCTGTCTTTAACTGACGTCATGTTACATTATATTTAATTTGTTGATGCTTTCATGTGGAGAACCTTACATTTCAATGACTGATATACGTTTTTGAAAAGATACTTGAAAATTACGCTTTGGGAGGAAACATTAGCCATGAGTCTGATGCTAATTTGTAACATCTCTGCCTATGACTTTGGTGATGTTGCTCCCTAATGCTAGAACACCACCACTACTCTTAGCCTCTTACCCAAAGCAGGGTTTATATCAGTTAATCTCCAACAAGTTTTTCTTAACCTCGACCCTGCTACTACCCTGCCCAGATCTGGGCTCGTAACCCACCTCAAACCCCTCACTCCCAATTTAGCACATAGGCCTACTATGTTATGAATTATTTAATTTGTACAAAGATTTTTCTATCAATTTCCTGTTAAGAACATTGTGCTTCTCTAAGTGCTATAATCGGCTTTGTGCACAACTGTAGTGTTCCGGTTCATTTCCCCATAGCTTCTTTTGATTGGTTCAGCAGCAGGTTTGAATCGGAATATGTAACCGATATTGAATATTGATTGAATACTTTGTCAGAATTATAACAGCACGAGGTACAGTCAGACGTTTAGGCTAAACGGATAACACAAAAAAGTCCTGTGCATTATATGACACCTTCACATAATGTTTCCAGTTCAAATGTGCTGCTCTGCCAATCAACCTAATGGGAATATTAACTGGAACAGGAAAAGTGTATGCAGCCTTCTGAAAACCTGGGACTACAGTGATGCACAGAGCCTATTGCTAAAGTGCTTTCAGTCAGGCAAGATACTAACTTTTGTATATGTACCCTTCCTATAGGTATGATAACAGACCTCTACATTGACAAGTTCAAGTTCAAAGGGCAGAATGTGAAGACAAAGGTGTCCTCGTTGCTGGAGATCCTGGATAACTATGACTTAAACTCTCTGCTGGAGTTTTTCAATGAGGCCTAATATTCAATGATCAGGCAATCTTATTTATTTGTACTAGATTTTGTATTGTAAATAGAACACTTGTGTTACTGTGATGTAAGATAAGGTTGGTAGTATAAAGTATATATTATCTGTATCTAGATAGCCTTCTGCTTGACACTGGATTGTAGGCAATACAGTATATCATACCATTTCATCACCAAATTATTTGGTTACAATTTTCCATTGTATATTCTCTCATACTGTCCTGAAACGGTAGCATTCAAAACTCACTGACAATGAATAACCCAAGAAGAGGAAGCCAAAAAACAGATTCCCTTTCCAGTCTTGATTCAATGTTAAAGTTTGAGGATTATTTTATATTTTCTCCTATTAAACCGGAGAAGGGCGCACACCAGTATCGCTGAGGTGCTGCTGACCTTGGTGCAGAAGTCTAAAAGTGAAGCAAACTTTTTCAGGGATTGAAGAAGACCATTCCAGGTCGAAACATTGGTTGTCATTAAATTATTTTGCATCGTGGCTATGAGTGTGCAGCCTTTTCTTCACTTTTATCATTTCTCCTATTGATTGGTAAAAAAAAAAAAACATAAAATAATGTCTGCATATATCATTTGTATACTACTGAATTGTTCTGATAATGATTGTGTAGTCCCACAGCAACACTTGAAAATAAATATTTTATATAGTTGGAGTGCTTCTTGTTTGGGATGATTCTAGGGACCCAGAGTGCAAGATTCATAGACCAAGGTGGAATGGTTGATGAATGTTTGTCAACATAAAATAAAAATACATATCATTATAAATAAACAGACTCGCTTGGACTGTAGTAGCATGCAGAAAAATGCTAATTATGAGCAACAGATTGGAGTAGAATTTGCATTTGGAGCATAGCTCACTCATGACTTATTTGCACTCTTATTTGAGTGCTGTGGTAACCATGGCACTCAAGTATGTCTATGGTATATAATAGGTAACTGGAATAGTGCTGCTGAGAACACTGGGCACCATTTAATTAAAATATATATATTTTATATTTTTATATCTTTAAAAAAATAAGGGGACAGATAAAAAAATGTAAGGCCCAATATTTCTACAAATAATACAATTGCTACAAAACCTGAATATATACAGAACTAGAAGACTAAATTTGCAACAAAACAAAGTAATTGTAATACATTAATCTCCATGGAATGCAAAGTACCTGGATTATTTGATTGCAATTTGGTGGTTATTCTGCAAAAAAAAATTGCCGATCTGCAAGCTCACAATGCGCGGTGTCGTCGATGCATCGTGAGCTTGCAGATCGGCTAAAATTTCCACGCGAGACACCGTCGCACGACGAAGTGTCAGTGTGTAACTGAGTTTTGAGTTCTCTCGGGTGCCGTAGGAGTGGTGCGTCATCACCGGGGCCGTCTCCTGATTGGTCCGTTTCAATAGTAGCGGGCTACTTGAACTGGGAGAGAAAGCAACACATCAGGTCTCACAGCCAGAGAGTGTGTTTAAAGTAAAGGGACGGTCACTCACTGCTGCAGTTAGGAGGTCATTGTTAGAGCAACTGTTTAGACGTTAGCTTTTTTTTTTTTACGCGCACATTAGGAGAACATGACGAGCTGAAATACTAAACGCAGCGTTGTTGTTAAACTTTAGACGTCGTTGCTTTTTAAATATTCGAGTGTTTTAAGTAAGAAAAAAAAAACCGTTGCAGCCGCGGACCGACGTTCTGAACAACCGACAACAAATCTGCATCTGATATAATAGTAAGTGATCTTCCCCCTTGTTGTACCCTAGGAGGTAGCAGCTAATGCTAGCGTAACGTTATTATTAACTGAAAACTATCTTGTTTTGTGTTTGAAAACGTGAGCATAAAAACGGAGCAGCCTGGACCTTTTTTTATTATTGTGCATTATTTAGTGTTTGGCTTTTGTATTTTTAATGCGTTATTGTGTAATTTTATTTTAAATATTGGAAATAAACATTCATTTCTGACTTTTTGCAGGAATCATCATGTCCCGTTTGAACCAAGGACGCGCGGGGGTTGACTCCGCCAACCAGGAGAACGTGCTGTCAAGGCTGAGAGGGCTGAAGCCCCGGGCCAACGTTACCACCACCACTACAACCGCCGAGGGGAACCAGGAGAACCAGGCTCCCAAAACCAACAGAACCGTCCTGGGACCGCTGACCGGCAACCAGTACAGCGGCAAGCCTCTCACCCAGCAACGCGGCACAAAGCAGGTCAGTTAGGTAGTATGTTATCATGGGTGTGGATGGATGGATGGATGCTAAGCTGGCTAATGTTAGCAACCATAGCTTGGACTCTGAAACAAGAGAGCGGCTAAACTTAGCTTAGCTTGTGATTAGCAGTTACAACTGCTACTTTTATTTTAAAACAAAGCACGTTAGGTTGACGTTAATAAGCTATCAAATCATGCTGATGTATTCTATGGCAGCGTCGTGGTTCTACAACCAAGGTGTTTTGATTGAATACTTTATTAACAGTTTGCAATAAAAAGCATAGGTACAGTTTTATACAAAATGATGAACCCAAGAAAGCACTATGGCTTGTTTCCTGTGTATATTCAATTAATCGAGATTTTAGCTGGTGTTTGATACAGATGCCATTGATTTTGTTGTTGTCCTACACATGTTGTCCGCCATTTTCACTTTTTTTTTTACTTATTAATTAGGATTGCATTATAAAGGCAGTCACACTAATATTATCTGCCCTTACCTGCATTGGCTTTTAAGAACAAGGGATTCCCCCCCAGTTACTACAGGGTTGCATATTCACTGCCAGTCACAAGAACAGTGTTGCTTAACGTGTGTGTGTGTGTGTCTTTCCAGACGTCCTCATTACAGGGGCTGTCCTGTAAAAATGAAGATGATGGCAAGAGCTGCTCTGAGAAAGTACCTTCCAAGCAGCAGCCCGCTTTCCAGATTCATGTGGATGAGCCTTCCAAGCAGGCCCCCTTCCAGATCCACATGGATGAGCCTGATGGTGCCTGTTTCAAGAAGCAGGTGGCCATCAAGCCTAAGCCCACAACAGAGGACTCCCCACTTGTACTCAATCATGCTGTAACCCGCCTGAGACAGCCCCTTGCCACCATTGACATCCCCGGCGCCATGGATGTCAGTTTTGGTAAGCTTTAATGTATGCATAGGCCCATGTATTTGCTTGATAAATCCTACTGTATTTATAACATCATTCCACGTTCGCAACTGGACCAGAAAATCTAACTTATGGGCACAGTAGTAGACGCTCATAAGAAAAAGGGAAAAATCTTCATTTGGCTGTTCTTAATCTTTATTCCCTGTTGAGGAGGGCTCTGAGTAAACGCATGCAATATGTATTGCCCAATTTAATGTATACTGACTTTTGCCTTAATAGATTCTCCCATGGACATGTCGGTAGTCGAGGCTGCGGACAAGTCGATCAATGTAAATGAGTCTCCAGACTACGCTGCAGAAATTCACGCTTACATAAGAGAAATGGAGGTGAGTGTTCATGGGGCACATAATGGCTATTGTTTAACCCTTTAAGACCGGGGGCGCAGCTGTGTCTTTTTAGCTACAACCTTTTATTTTATACTTTGCGCTTTCAAAAATAGCAGATCTACAAGCTCATAGCGTGGCACTGTGCCGCGCTATGAGCTTGTATAGCTGCTATTGAAAAATCATGGAACATTTGTGCAAATCATTGAATACATATTTTTGGGGATTCTTTTTTTTACTCAAATCTTTGCTGCTGAAGCCTGGAGGTCCCTTGAACAATATATAAAACAAATATACATTCAAAGATTTGCACAAATCTTCACGATTAAAAAAAATAGCCAAAGTATAAAATAATGGTTAAAATGAATGATATCCTGTGGCTCAATTCTTTTTTTTCTTTTCTTAACAGGTGAAAACCAGGCCTAAAGCTGGCTACATGAAGAAGCAGCCTGACATCACCAACAGCATGAGGGCCATTTTGGTCGACTGGCTGGTAGAGGTGGGAGAGGAGTACAAGCTCCAAAGCGAGACTCTCTACCTGGCAGTCAACTACATCGACCGTTTCCTCTCCTCAATGTCCGTCCTTCGGGGAAAGTTGCAGCTTGTTGGCGCCGCCGCAATGTTGCTTGCATCGTAAGTCTCTCCATAAGCTGAATTGCAGAAGTTAAAGGTGACACAAGTCGAGGTGACGTGAGATAAATGCCTTAATGCACCAACTGCTCACAAATGCACCAACTGCTCTTTGTGTTAATACAGGAAATTTGAAGAGATCTACCCCCCAGAAGTGGCTGAGTTTGTTTACATCACAGATGACACCTACACCAAGAAACAAGTGTTGAGAATGGAGCACCTTGTTCTGAAAGTGTTGTCCTTTGATCTGGCAGCTCCCACGGTCAACCAGTTTCTGACGCAGTACTTTGTACACCATTCGGTTAGCAAGCAGGTGGAGAGCCTAGCAATGGTGAGTTATGAATATTTTTAGGTAAAGCACATTTAAAGGTTTAATTGGAGAACATGGGGTCTGATCCGCAGAAGTTTTGTCCTCTACCAAAGGGAATTGAAAGTCCCAGTTGTAGCTTTTATTTGATGAAATTCATTTTGTGTTTTACTAGTTCCTTGGGGAGATAAGTCTGGTCGATTCAGACCCATTCCTGAAGTACCTCCCATCACAAACTGCAGCTGCAGCATTCATTGTGGCCAATAGCACCATCACTGGGGGCTCATGGGTAAGTTGAACATGTGTGTTCGTTGCATTAAAACGTCAGGCATTTTTTCTCTTGGGTTATATCTGCAAGTATACTTGTCTAGAGGTCTGTCAGAGTTCAGGTGGTGGTTGCAAAACCATCTCCTGGTGCTGGTTAATTGTGGGGTTCTTGTTTGCTGTGGGGGGGCTTATATAACCGTGGAAATTTTACACAATTGTCTGCATCTGCATTTTGCACGATGATTGACGTACGATATGCAACTAGTGGCTTCTAATTCTCTTTATTTGTCTCCCCATAGCCCAAGTCCCTGTTGGAGATGACTGGCTACTCGCTAGAGGACTTAACACAGTGTGTCGAAGATCTGCACCAGACGTACCTCAATGCCCCACAGCATGCCCAGCAGTCTGTCAGGGAAAAGTACAAGGCCTCAAAGTAAGTCTTTAGTCTTAGAGTAAATTCATACATGCTGTATGTACTATATATTGTCAGATGAAGACTGCCTAGTAGTGTATATTTTCTAAATCATGTTATTTTTTCCCCAGGTACCACGAAGTCTCCCTCATTGAGCCTCCTGCCAAACTGCTTTTGAAATGAGTTTTTTTTTGTTGCCCCTTTTATATTTTTATTGTCTTAAAATGCCACATTTCTAATAACTGAACATGTATAGCCTCCATTTTTGGCGGAGCTGCACAAATGTGTGCTTTAAAGAAATCAAACGATTTTACGAACCATCTTGGAATATTGTCCTTTCTTACTGGATATTGCCTCGCGCATCCGTTAATGCAGGATATTAATCAAGTGCAGTTTGTATTGTCATTTGTCTCTAAGACGAATGCACATTTAGTGGTCTTAACACCACACATTGTAAATGCATCTGTGAATATTTTCTGTCCTTGTGAGCCTGACCAACTACATTTTTCTAACTATTTTTATAAGAGCTTTGAGTAGTTGATCTAAAGAGCTTTTTATATACTGAAAGATGTTCTTCTCCACACACTTTTACCCATTACTGTGCTGGTTTAAATTTGTTCACCTGTTGTGCTGATGAAAGGTTGTTTCACCAGTCTTATCCAACAGGTCTTTAACACTTAAAAATCAATGTATCTTCTACTCTGTAAAACAAAGGAATAGCTCTTGTAAATAAAGTTAATTTAGACCTTCATTTCGTCGTTGTGTGCTCATGGGGGCAGCAGAGGGCTGCTTAGACGTTAAGATGAATGTATTCTGCAAATGTTTTTTGGATATTGAAAGGCTTTTCACACTGACTGTTGCGCACTTGGGTTCCACAAAAAATTATTTGTTACTTGCTCAAGATTTGGCACATAGAATATTACAGCAAATTTACCAGTTTATTTGAGTACATTAAAGGAGTAGTTCACCCCAAAAATTATTTAATCAATTACACACCATGAAGCCTTGACTCCATGGATTTGTTTGTCGCATTCCTAAGCTAATAATTTGATTCCCGTCTCCTACCGGCTAATGTATCCGGTAGGAGACACACAAGTAGATTCTTTGTGTCTCCTACCGGAAATACACCCGGTCATCAAATTATTGGCTTAGGAATGCCACAAAAATAAATCCCTGAATTGAAGGCTTCATGGGTGTGCAATTGATAGAAAATACGTATTTTTTTTTGGGTGAACTCCTAACAACTTGAACCCCAGCATCCATATTCTGTGGAACATTAGGCCCAAATGACAGATCTACGAGCTCAAACTGAGCTTGTAGATCTTCTATTTTTGGCAAAGATTTGGTGTAGATGGAGAAAAGCGGTCCAAGTACAGATAATTAGGGTCCAGTTTAGTAAGACTAGCAAGTGGAGACGTTTTTTATTTTTTAAATAAATGTGTGAAATCGAACATGCAGGAACCATGTTCTTGGTGTAAAATTTCTTGTACAATAGTTATGGCTTAATTCATTCAGATCCCCGTTAGC
This sequence comes from Gymnoscopelus braueri, assembly GCF_963280865.1. Classification (NCBI taxonomy): domain Eukaryota; kingdom Metazoa; phylum Chordata; class Actinopteri; order Myctophiformes; family Myctophidae; genus Gymnoscopelus; species Gymnoscopelus braueri. The sequence continues at coordinate 30,666,946 of NC_137622.1, forward strand.
TGCCAGAAAAGTAGCAACTACTCTTCCTGGGGTCCACAACAATACATATAACGCAAGCTGTACAGTCTTAAACATTTTCAAGACAAGTCAACATCGAGTTTCAGTTAATTAACATTAGGGTTATTGATGTCTTTCAAGGAGTTTCTTAAAACTTTACTGTCTTCAGTGATCATAGTTTGTAATGTGATCCATATTGTAATTGCAATTTGCACTATACATTGCAGATCTACATCCCACATTTGTTTTGGTATTTTGCTTAACTATGTGGCCCCTAGAGTGACTGATCTCTCGCATGTATTTGTGTGTATAGAAACCGGTTGTTTACTGTGACAAATATTCCTAAAGGAAACTCACTAAATTGCATGCCAACCTCTTTGAGCCATGAGAGACCTTCATGCAATCTCTCAGTACTCTGCCTCACACCCAATGGTTTATGCTTTATTCTGAGCTATGGCTCTTGCCATAATCAGTTAATGTGAGAGATGCAGCCGGTCATTTTTTTAAGCCTAAATGTCTGTGGGTTTGAGATCAGTATCCACTTATCTTTTTAAGTTGTAATTATTTTTTGGTTTTACCCCCTTTCCCCCCCAATTTAGTTGTTATGCTAATTGGTTCCTCCCCACACACTTGTGTGTTGTCACCGCTGTTGTATCCTACTGCCACTGAGGAGCCCCCACCGTGGCGACATAGAGCCTTCGTGCTACTCCTCCCATCCAACACTTCCTGCTGTCAGGTGCCGCCCCCAGCCCGTAGGAATACGTGCAATGACAATTATCACCCTACCCGGAACATGGGCCAATTGTGTTCATATATATACGCTTGACAAAGCCGGATGCACCACAGAATCCACTTATTGTCGCATCATATGATTACAGGTGTAAAAGGCTGTTCACAGCACTGTAACTAAAACCGTAACAATAGTTATAAAATGTGTCAAAGTCAAGTGGATGTTCACGGCATAACTATAACAAAGACAATGGTGAATGGTATATTTAAAGTTATAGTGCTTGGTGTGGACGGCCCTTAAGAGTGGGTAAAAATCCGGAAGAGAGAGGAAAGGAACAAATATACAAAGTACCTTCATACATAAGGTGCATTCTTAAAACATTTGCAATAGGTGGAACTACAGCAGAAATGCTTCCAGTATTGGATAATGCATGAGTAAATAAAGACTATTCAACACTTTGAATACACCCTTATGTAAGTTGTATCAAAAATCAATTCCAAGATAATGCCAGCACTCATTCACATGGTAATAAACACTTACCCATTTCAGCGCTTTGAAATATGTACAAACAATTAAGTTGTCAATAAATTGACCATATTTGAACAATTGAATAGCCACATTGATGTTTCCGCTTCACATTAACGCAGGATTTGATTTCCTCTCCAAAAGTGAGGTAAAGACAGAGGTAGCCAATGGCAGTGAAGGGGTCTGTCTATCTCTCTCTCTCTCTTTCTCTCTCTCCCCCCTTTCTCATAATAAATTGGGAGGCAGGGTTTCTACAGGGAGTCTGGGAGGAGAAAGGAGCGCGGAACCCTGCAGAAAGATTTCCTGGATTCCACCACTACTCTCTGAGAATGCAGAGCTTTAGCACCATGATCCCTCTCAGTGCGTTCTCATTGTCACTGATTTATCATACCTAAGCAATTTTGTAGAATTAATGGAGAACGAAAGGAAATTCTATTACATAGCTGGATCTCCACTTCACTGCAATTTGAAGATGGTGCTCACATCCTCAACAGCAGGTCCTGTATAACCATTTGAGGGGGTCCAACTTCGGGAAGCATCTAACAACAGACTACAGCTCGGAGAGACAGAAGGGGGAGGCTCTCTGACAAACCCCTCACCCATGCCCTCGCCCAGGAGGTACCTGGAGACTTCCACCTCGTTGCCCCTGGCACTGAGCTGGGGCTGGAACTTTTGCCTCTACCTGGGACTGCTGCTCCTTCTCCTCCTCCTCATGGTTCTTTTGATCTGGATGCTCGTCAGGCAGCTGAGCAACTCGGTTAGCAACTGTTCCCTACAGCCAGGGCGCTCGATGAGAGAGCCTTGCTTTCGTCAGAGATGCCACATGCTGTGAAACTAAATGGACAGTTGGTGCCAAAAAAATTAAAAGACTGGGACTGGATGGCTTGGTGACTGCATGGTTTCCTGCAGTGAGATTGGGGGATTGTTTGAATGTGCTGTGAAACACTGTTTCACAGCATTTTGTGCCAAAAGACTTGGTGGTACTCTCATGGCTTGTTGGGTCCTTAGAACACAGGGTGATGGTTATGAATTCTCTCTGGATGTGCCTCAGTGGGTTCACACAAGAAAATATATTTGATTTGTCTATAATTGCCAGCACAATGTTAGAAATTGAATACATTCATTAAATGTTCAAGCTTATTATTTAGACTGATGCTGTACTTTCTCTAGAGCTTGACGTGTAGTTACAGTGGGGTATATCTTCATCAGTGATGAAGTATCCAATCAACTTGGAATCCTGTCCTGTGTTTTCTTGTAGCTGCTGTCTTGCTGATGTCTCATCTTTAAGATTAATTGAACCCAGCACTATCTGAACATCATCTTAAATTGCCGGCTAAATCAAATATGCATGTTTATTCATGCTTATTAAAGCAATGCACACAAGGAAAGCAACTCCTGTCATTTGTGAATTGGAGAAGGTGGGTGAAAGGGGGGATGTATGGATGACCATTGACGGCACATCGTTGTAGAAAGCAAATTAGATAGACCCTTGGGGAAAAAGGTTAATAACAGCAGCACAAGACAGACGGTGTGTGTAAACGTATGCGTAGTTGGTGGCTGTACAGCTCAATCTACAAGCAGAAGACCCAAACAATGCATTATCTTTTAAGTTCTGTTTTTATATTTTCTCAACTAATTGCACATACAGCTATCTCTGCACATGTGTGGATATTCAAAAAGAAGGGCTCGGTAGTTTGTAAATTCATTTTGGTTTTTGATTTGTTTCTTCCCCCTCCTCCAGTCCTTCCCTACTAGGCGATAAGGCTGTCATTGAGTAGAATAGAATCGATCGAAAGCAGGCCCACACTAATCTATAGCCTCTTGGCCCCATGGGGAAAGTGTTAATTTATGGTTCAGCGTCTGACTTCAGCGTTACACAATAACAAACGCACACACTGGGCCTAAAGCATTACAATGGAATGCCCCAGCAATACTAATAGGTTAACAAGGCTGTCCCTTTTTTTTATTTGATTTATTTATCAATGTTACTTTTTCTTTTGTTGCTGGTTTTCTTTTATTTATTTATTTTACTTTTAGACAATACATTCTTTAACAGATTTTAGTTGCAACATCCAGTAGGTGTCAATTACTGTTTGTTGATCCTAATTATGTATTGATGTATTTTTTTCCCCCTCCATTTAGGTATTCTTATGACTTATTTATACCTGTGCTCATGGATACTTTCTCAACAGTTTTGCAAGGGTTCTGCAGATGCCATTTTTAGACTACAGGGGCATAACAGTTTGCTGGTCTGACTGGCCCCATTAGCAGCAGTGTCAGAATTTATAGATTAATAAGACCTGTGGATCACACACACATATACCCCCATGACTCTGCATGGACAGGATCATTTTTAACCTCTATTGTTTACTGTGAACAGGGTGACACACTGGCTGCCAACAGACCACCGTACAGCTTGCAGCCTGGCCAGAGAGAAAGGTGACAAAATGTCCTCTGCCGCCACTTGATCATCTGTGGGGCTTAATGAACTGGTTGACCTTTTAACAGCTAGCTCCTTTTATCACCTATTAAGAAACACCAATACAGGAGCACTGAACAGAAGGACCCAAACTTTGTCTGATAAATATTATTAAATGACCACTGTCATGTTGTCATATACTGTAGGGACCTACAGTATATTGTGTCTGTTTTCCTGTTGGGGGCTCAAGACAATGTCATTTTGTCTTTTATCATTGTTCATTTGGTAGGCAATATGTTCCATTGTTTAAAAAAAAAAGAAAAAGATTGCGATCTTAACAGGTATGTTTGAACTCATAGGTTTCTGGTCAACCGACATTCTGATTACAGAGGTCGAGGTGAATGAATGGAATAAAAAGAGGAAAACAGCATATCTCTGCGAAAAAAAACTCGGAAAATTAATTTTATTTATTTTAATTAATAATATTCAAATGTTCAATGTCATATCAACCCCATGGTTTCAGGTATACTACAAATGAGAGTCTGCAAACTAATTTGGTCGTTTCTCTCAGAAGAAGAATAGAATACACAATAGGAAAAAACTGACCTTAAAGCACAATGTTCTGTCATGGTGCATTGATCATGAATAAAAACTCGAATTGATTAGGTTTTAAAGCTAGGACTGATAGTGAATTCAGACTAGACTAGCTTCAGGCAAATTAAAACTATTGCTAACTATTTGAGAACCAAGGAGCTGCCTCGAAATCTGCATATTACACCAAACTTGAATTGAAAGAGTAAAACCCAGGATCTGTGGCATCTTCCTAAATTTGCATCCAATATTTGGCATTTCGAATTCACGATTTCATGAAAAGGCAATAGGCTACCTTCACCTTATTTTTTTATTTGAAATACTGAATTAGCCGTCAAAAGAAACGAGCAGGTACTAGTAGCATCTCGGCTGGATAATGGAAAAGTCTTGACCATAACAGTAGCCTACTACTAGACCAACAGTTCTCAAACTATGGGTCGCGACCCAAAGTGGGGTCGCGGGAGGGTGCCGTTGGGGTCGTGCATTGGCAACCAAAAAAAGAAGGAAAAAAAATGTATCCCAAATTATCCCCCCCCAAAAAAGTCTCGACCAACTTGAAGGGGACCGTGATGAATGCAATTTGTGTTCATTGAGTACAGCCTTGTAGTAGACTAGTCAAGCAGGGTTGTTATATAAGCCTGACCAGCTATATCTATTTTGCTGATTAACACAGTAAGTGGCAGAAGCCAAGGAGAACTGTGTGAGTTTATGACAGGGACGGCCACTTGACTTCTTCTTCGGTTTGGGTCTGGGTTTGTCCATGTAGTGATGGTCCATTGTGGAACCTTGGGCCGTCAACCTTTACTTTATAGTGTGGAGCACTGAGGTAGTGCTCTAGTCAGAAGGCAGGCCTTGATAGCCACAGCTTTGATATACCGAATGTTATAGATAAGAACTTCAGAATTCTCCATGCGCTCAAGTGAACGCTTGTTTGCATGCAGACTTTGATGTGGAGCGAATTGCCTTCGTGATATATCAGGTCGTATTGTTTTAATATCATTAATTTGCTGTTCTTTAATTCACATATTATAGAGGGAATCTCCCTTGTTTGTCAATAAAGATGCCTTGCTCATGTGAACGGAAATTTCTGTGTATGTCATTGTCGTCTATAAACTGGACTTTAGGGTTTTATTGAACCAAGAGTGACAGGACTGCCACGGCACATCAGTAGTTGACATGTTTGCTAATACTGTCTCATGTTTAGCGTTTTAAAAGATTGGCCTTGTGTCAACGGGGAGAGCTGTGAGATGAAATGGAGAGCTATTGTTGTAACTGGATAGGAGGCGATATGCACACACTCTCCACACTACTTCTCACAAGTGCCTCACTTTAATTAAGGCGTGCTGCCTGCCAGTCATACGTGATGTGAGATGTATCGACGACACATGCTGTCAATCCCACCACTATATCAAAGATCTACTGTCTAGTACCTGCCACCACATCATGCTTTGTGCCAGGTTTCAGCCGGATCAGATAAGCTTGGAAACATGTTTGTTTTTCTTCAGAGGTGTATGACACTGAAACTCATCTCAACAGATCTCACACACACACACACACACACACACACACACACACACACACACACACACACACACACACACACACCTACAAAAATGACCAAACACTTGAGGTCACAAACCTGTTTGAGTGACAACAGGTGAAAGAGAACACTGCCATAGATCAGGGAAGTGTCGTTCCCCTGTGACCACAGGCTGCATCCCAGTTATAGAGGCGTTTTAACTCACAGACTGTCTGTCCTTCACTGCATCCCTGGAGAGAAAAGAAAACACCTGTTGGTCAGAACAGAAGTAAGTAGCTAAGTGAGTAGCTAAACGTGAGCAGAACATTGATAGTACGTAGACATAACGTTCTTGTTCAGATATTGATTGCCTATCTCTTAACCTTGCCTTTCTCTTAACCTGTACTGACATTTCTTGTGACCATAGGATTATCACATCCGTTCCACATCCTCAGTTTGGACTGATTTATTCAACAAGAAGCATGGTAAGTGTTTCACCATGCATTTCTGACAACTGTCATCAAGAAGTATTTTTTTAAATGTGTCAGAAGATACACATAAGAAGACATTTCTATCTTTTTGCAGATTATGCATATTATCAAACATTGTTATTTAGTATGAAGCAAATTCCAACATGCATATTAGAGATTGCCACAGCAACAGATCTGACCTTCTGTTAATGGACTGTGTCTTGACCTTCCAAGGGTCACTGGCCTTTCAAGCTGATTTTGGGATAGTACTGCATTGGTCAGTCTTAAACAGAATATTACCAATATGTGTCAACCACAAAACCTGATGATTACAGCAGTTATTAGATAATTTTTTCCTCCTCCTCTCCACACATTTAATTGAAGTCTCATTTCATGGAAAAAGATCGCTGTGAGGATGCATTCATTAGTGGAAAGTTTAGTATCCACTATCCACCGGCTCACTAATGGAGCATGCAAAATAACGAAAAACAGCTTCATTTGATTACCCTTGATTTGATTTTTTTTCTTCTCTGCCTCGCGCAGAAAAAATATTCAGGTGGTTTGATAAGGTTGATGATATTGTTTTAGAAACAAAGCGACAAAGAGTCCACAGCTTCATTGGGATGGTGGTCTAATTTGTGCCATATTGTGTTACCGTTCTCATGGAAACTGCTGTTTGCGTGCATCTCATCAGGATAGAATTTCATCAGGGGATAGTGAGGACAGACAACGTTTTCTTTCAGGTCTGTTGGCTGAGAAGATCAAAGCACATGCAAACTTAGGCTGGCTATAAATGCCTTCCAAGTTCCAAATGTTGTGGGAGGGACCTATAAAAAAAGAAAGAAAAACGCCATTTAACATGAACACAACGGTCAATCAACCCAAAATGTGAATGGCATGTTGAGGGGCTTCTGTAGAGCACACCAGAAAAGTGCTTCCTCAAGTCCAGACGGCTGCAGCCCACGACTTCCGTCGAGAGTTAAACAGACATTGCAATTTCACTAAATTGTTTGTATTACTTTCATGGACTCTGGACTGACTCAGAATCAGTTGGTTGCTGCGTTTGGCTGCCTGCTCTATAACTACTTCAATATTTTTTATGTCATTAATATTTGGCCACGGCCACTGTCATTTACATTCCTGCTTGACTTGTATGTGTGCATTGACAAGCCACATAGTTACACCCTGTATAATCTTACCCAGTGATCATCTACAATCATGCTGTTAGTTGTCCTTTACCATAAACTATCTAGCAAGAGTGCTGATCCAGATCAGCTTTCTGTAGCTTTTTGTAGCTTTCATAGTCCTATGTTGTATTCAGTCACTCAATAGCATGGCCCCTCAGCCACATCGCTTACAAAGTAACTAAATATGTATCTAGCTACTTTTAATAAGTCATTTGTAGTGTAGCTAGCTATATTTTGAAAGAGTTTTTAGTGTAGCTCAGTTACCTTTTATGTATTTTTGAGCAAACGCAAAGGAAAATAAAAGCCTGGAGATCGAGGCTACCTTTTATGAAGAATAGTAGCTTAAGCTTAGCCTTAGCTAGCTGCATTTTTAAATTAGCTTGCCCAACATTGATTATGTCACTCCTATGCTCCATTGGCCCCATGTGCATTTTTGATTAGTGACTGCTCAAAGTTCTTTATTACTTATCTGTCTGTGTAGAGAAGATGGGAGTTTAATTCAATTCAATTTTACTTTATTATAGTGTCAAATCACAACAAGTTGTCTCAAGACACTTTACTTTTTAATGAGAAAAAAGAAAAGAAAGATTTAGACACATCAGGGGCTATCTGCACAAGCTTGGTGTGGCTATCCCAGTCTCAAAGAAGAATGTGCCTCAAGGTATATAGGCCTATTATCTATGTAGCAACCAACAAAAAGTTTCCTGCAGGACAAAAATATTAGATAAAGACGGTGCCCCTTTGGTGCAGAATAATACTTTTTTTAAAAGCTATTAAGACTTTTTGTGTTATACTTCTTTTGTTATGCTGATGAAGCCCTAGGCGGATCGCTGTGAGTACATCATCATGAACAAAAGCAGTTGAAAACAAACAAACATGAGACATAAATAAATAAATAAATAAATCCAGAGAGAGGAGATTATAAGGGCGAAATTGTGGTTGGGGGGGCGAACACAATATTCTCTGTGATCTCGCACCTGAGCGGGCCAAGGCAGTTGTTTTATTGCTTTTCCCTCAAATTATATTTTCCCTTGAGAGGAAGAATCCAAGTACCAGTGAGGAGAAGGCCGATCTGTGTATGTGACATAGTGGCGACCAAATTCATTGTTCTCCCACTTTGCCCTCCTGAGTTGTCTTGGCTAAAATGTATTTGATTACATGATCAGTGACATCATTTGTTCGACCTTATGTGATGTTTTCATCGTTTAAATGTATTGATGTAATTAACCACCTTGACCTGATTGGTTATGTGTTGAAGTCTGACGTCAACAGCTGAAATGCATTCTATGTGATCATGTTGATTGTATAAGAAGGGTGTCTCTCAGTTTTCATTTCAGTCTGATGAAGAATGCAAGCAGCAATCTGGAAATGTCACAGCACTTAGTAGGTGCAATTTTTCAAAATCCATATAGTAGATCCACAAAGGAAGGTAGTCCGCATAGGGGAACAAAACCACACAAAGGGATACTTCAACATAGGAAAAACAGTCTGTCAAAGGAAAGTATTTCAGTATGGCAGGCCAGCCTGATGACAGGCTGTGTTCAGGCCTTGATAAACAGTTTGATGAATACAAAAAGTACATAAAGGAAAAGCATAGAAAAGGTTTGTTTGACCTATAATTAAAGGGACACTATCACAATTTTCAATATTATCTCTATATATTTTTTGTAGAGCTATTCTTTATTTGCCATACAGCTGAGTAGTCATCTCTGTGTCTCTGAAACGCTGCCATGTGAAAACTATAACCCTCACTTCCCGGTTTTTAGCCACTACCCTCGGTGCACTGACAATCTCAGGTTGATAGAATGGTAACTATACTAGTGCAGACCGTATGGGTGTGCCAGGCATGGATGATGCCAGGCCGATGCTTGCCTGCAAACTGTATCATGGGTATTGTAACACAGAGAATGGCCAAAACAGACAGAAAGGTGTGTTTCCTCCATCAATATGGTTTCTAGGATAGAGGGGGTGAATAAGTGATTACGAATTATAGGACAATTTATAGAACTGTCTTTGAATTTAAAGTGGGAGCGCAATTGTGACCAAATCTTAAGGGTGGCAATAACCACTGGGTTTCGGGTAAATTTAGATGGTGACAGGGGTAATTTGGAGTGGATTAGCACTGGGAGCAAGGTTGAGTGGCAAGACCTAGACTCCAGCACACACCAATCAGTCAAAGAAGAGTGAAACCAATAGGCCATCTTCTAAACATTGGCTGCCCAATAATAATATGTAAAGTTAGGCAGAGCTAAACCTCCATTATCACGGCATCTTTGCAAAACAGAGTTCTTAATTCTGGGTTGTTTACCTCCCCATATAAATGATGAAATTGTTTGATTTAAGGACTTGAAGAAAGATTTAGGCAAAAATAATGGAATACATTGAAAGAGGTTAGAGAATTTCGGGAGTATGGTAATTTTAACAGATTGAATTCTGCCCACTAAGGATAGAGGCAAGCTATCCCATCTCTGGAGGTCTAATTTCCATCAATATGTAATAATGTAATGTAATGTAATGTAATGTAATATGGTTTCTATAGACTGAAAGTTTTACAGCCTGACAATCGTTTCCCTTTAACATGTATTTCTGTTGATCTTTCCTCTAGGCTTACAGAGGCAGCGTTCAACCCTTTGTCCACTTCAACGCCAAGCATGATGCAGAGATCCTCCATAAGGCCATGAAGGGAATCGGTCAGTTCCTTTCCTGTAGCTACGTGGTACACTCACAGCATTGTTTTCATAGGCCACACGTTTTTCATAAAGTCAGTCCAAGGAATACAAGAACGCTCGCCCAAAAACACGCTCGTGTCAAATCCGGTGACCTCAGATTCAGAACGGTCGCCACCAGGTATTCCTAGACGTAACCTCAGTAAAACTATGCCTAAACCTAACCTTATTCCTAAACTTAACCTCAGTAAAACTATGCCTAACCGTAAACTTCCTAACCTTAACCTCAGTAAAACGAATACAAGAACCGCTGGGGGCGAGCGGTCCTCTGAAAAAATTGGGTAAAGTGTGTTTTGGGGCGAGTGTTCCGGTTACCAGTCCAAGTATTTGTGAGGGAAGAACACTCTATGCTCATTCAATGTATACAAACTTAATTGCATGTACTTTTACACTGTAGATTTTAGTAGATGGATAATTCTGCAACACTTACTCATCATAATTTAGAGTATACTCACTATTTGCTCTTGTTTCTGTTTTTTGCCTTTCTTCACAAAGGTTAGTACATTGGAGCATAATACAAAATATGTTATACCTAAATTTTATTTGTAATGTACGGATGCATAATCTAATTGTTTTATCAATTTTCATTTGTCCACTCTCATCAGGTCATTAACATCTACTGTATATATTCCATTTCCAATACAGGCACATTTCACATATACAGTAGATTATTTGGAATTTACCCCAATGCTGTTACCTACAGTAGTAGACAGACTTGCTGTACAAATTCAACCATGCAATCTAGGCTAAATAACACCATAAGCAATCAATATTTAGGAGTATATGGTCAGTTTATATTGTGATCTGCTGGGAGAGTGGAAGCAAAAGACAAGAGATCATAAAGAGTTGTTCAATGTATTTATTTTTGGTCTTCAAAATAAGGACAAATTCTGATTATGATAATGAGTAACATTAACCACCAGGCCACCAGTTGGACAGGGGTTATGTTTTTCACCCCACTCCGTCTGTCCGTCTGTCCGTCTGTCCGTCTGTCCGTCTGTCTGTCTGTCTGTCCGTCTGTCTCTCTCTTTATATAGCGCTTTTCTGAGTACTCAAAGTTGCTTTTCAAAACAACAAAATAAAACAACTTTATTATTGCATTTGTACATTTGAAATGGTATCCCTCTTTAAATTTTCCCCCCTCACATTGTCTCTCTACGTAAAACGACAACAACACTGTTATGCAACAACACTGATTGCTTTTATAGTGTTTGGCCTTTGACCTCTTCATCTCTCAAGTGACCTAATGCCCACTACAGCATACAGAATGGGCCATAATTACAATATTTCTTCCTTTCACCATTACACTCAATCAGCTGGCCCCCACAGTGTCATAATCAATGTGGCAGCTTTGAGTACATGCTATTTCGCAATGCAATGGTGTACTCACACTGTTGGCATATAATGATTCATAGTTTTGCTTCTGGGGCCTGTAGCCCATATGCTTTAACCCATTAAAACCGGGAAAGCGTCTGTGTCATTTTAGATTTTACCGTTGGCTATTCAAAAATAGCAGATGCACAAGCTCACAGCGCGTCACTTGTACATCTGCTATTTTTTTTTTTACAATTTTGAAAAATCTTGAAAGTGTTTAAAAAAAAAACAATAATTTTGAATTATTAAAAAGTTTGAGAACCACTGATTTAGAAGGCATTTGTTGAATTCACCTCAGGTCTAAATGATCCAATCCCTTCTGTAACCTCACCTCACCCAATACTGTCAAATAAAGTATAAAGAAATCTGGAAGTGAATGGGAGAAGATCGCAATCAACCAGTGAGCCGTCTCTAGACCCCATAACAACACCTCTGACCCCAGGGTCTGACACAGGCTCTGTGGCATATCTTATATAACACAGTTTGATCCCCGAGGGAAATGACACATGTTGTCATCGGCTTGTTTTTCTTTTCCTCCGCCGTTCTCAACAAAGGCGGTGGTGACTTGTAGGCGCTATTGATCTCTACAGTAGGTCATCCGTTTATCTCATCGTTTCACATGTTGGCCTCCTGCTTTCAGAGGTCAGGTCTTTGTTTAGATTTTTTGCACGTCGTCTGTCAGTAATTTGCTCTTATTCTGCAGTCACTGGGGTAAATGGATGCAAAGACAAGGTGTTGTCACACAGTGTTTCTAATACCTGTGTAAGTACAGAATAACTATACATGTAAGTATGTGTTGTTACAGATTGATAACAGCAGAACAGCGTATTTAAATACACAAGGAGTTAGCGGCACCTGCTGATATCCCTTTAACAATTCAAGTTTAGTTGCTGCCCACATGATTTACTCAGTCCTCCACTTGAAGAAGACGAAAACAATCTGGTTTCATGACTCCAGTCTCTTTACTTAACCCATTAAGACCTGAGGCCGATTCTAAAAATGCCTTCTAAAATCCTGACCTGTTGTAACGTGGGTCAGAGATGCCATGTGAAAACAGAGACACATACGATGTGTTTAAAGTTTAGACAACATTTGGCGGCAGTTCAAGCATTCTTGAAAAGCAGCACTGGATGGCCCATCATCATCAAGCTAGACACCCACTTAAGCATGTGTCCCAGGAGGATCAGCACTGGACAGCACAAAAAGGTGCTTAGGCCAGATCAATATGTTCAGCACTGGACAGCGCCATGGCAGCTTGATCCCGGACAAGCCCCCATATGTTATTGCCTCTCCATTAGGCTATAAGGCTCAATAGAGATTTTAGTATACGCAAAGCACGCCACAACTAGAGATGCCAACAAATTCTACTTTTTTCTTTTTAACAAAAAGAGAAACAAACATACCAAAGGTATAAATAAATAACCCAAACCAAAAGGGGTAGGAGACCCCTGCCAAAAAGGACATAGGATGGGGAAGCTAAATATTGGACTTCCCCCTTTACCACCAGAACAGAAAATAATCTAAACTACCAAAACTAAACCTGAAAACTACATTACTGCAAAATCACACCCAGAACTAAAATAGCAAAACTCAACATAACAGAGAATGTTCCCTAAAGAAATTGAGAGAGAGAGAGAGAAAGAGAGAGAATGCCACACTCACAAGATGTGCAAGAGTGTACAGTCTCACCCAGTCACATGCAACAAACACACACAATGGCCATTTCCTGCCCGGTTACAGTATACAGTAACTACTTTACACTAGATGTAATTACACACATTACATTACAACAAGTCAAGAGAAAAGTCCTGTTGGAAAACAAACAGTTCTCACCCGAGTTCAACACCTGAGTGAGATAGGTCCATGTTCACACGGGCAGCTACAAAGCTACAGGCAGTGCACTGCCATTTCTTTTTTTGAATACATGAAGATACAAAGCTACAATCCAAGTTGAGCTGGCTTCAACTGCAGCTACAAAGTTACAAAATGACCAAACGTTTAACTATTTCCACTCACCTTCTCTCTTCACTAACTAACTTACTAATTATTTCCGTCAGCCAGTTCCTTGTTCTCTTTAACCTGAGGCATTTTTTTTTTTTTTTTTGCCATGACATATTTTTAGTATGGGTCACCCAGTGAGGAATCCTGACTCCAGTGAGCCTAACAGGACTGCATATTAAATTTAGATTATAAACTGTAAACTCAATTTAATAATGTCTTTATGTCTTTTGTTTTGTTTGCACCATATTCATGCCTGTTTTAATTCTCTTATCAGGCACGGATGAAGACATGATCCTTATGCTTCTGACCGCTCGCTGCAATGATCAGCGCCAGCAAATTAAAGCAGCGTACAAGAAGGCGTACGGAAAGGTAAGATGCACCCTCTGGGGCTGGAACAGGTCACAGGTCACATCAGCTACCATGTCCTGTCTTCCACTCTCAATCAGCAGCACCTGGATGACGCATGGCCTGAGGGCTCAGCCTGAAGCTGTCCCGTGTAGTTTGCTGCTTTATAGGCTGATGTCTCCTCATTGCATTCCAAAGGGCTTGGGTCAGCTTTCCTTGACACCAGAAATGATTGAATCATGGTTCTGCCTGATGTGCTTATTCACACACACACACACACACACACACACACACACACACACACACACACACACACACACACACACACACACACACACACACACACACACACACACACACACACACGGCTCTGGCACCATATTTAAATATGTATAATGTGATTATTATTATCTTTTTAATATTAATCACTTTCAACCTGATGTCCCTATTTTGTGAAAATGTAAGAAAATAATAATTAAATATTTGAGCCTGTAGATAGGCTATTTTCATGATTGTACGATAAAGAATAATAACAGAACAGACCATTCAAGGGGAATTAGACGAAGTACAAATCCAAAACTGCAGGTTCAATGAAATGTGAACGTGAAGTGTGTTTTCCTTCAGGTATAAAAGCTCCAAGGAGATGACTATTGGATCATTGCATTGATTTGACATCATCAGTCTTCAGATTCACAACAAAAACACATATTTTTGTGCATGCCCACATAGTACTGTACGCACGCACGCACACACACGCACGCACACACACACACTCATATGCATGCAGGGACACGTGATTCTTCCTCACTCTTTTCTTTGAAAACACTCACCACCTGGAATGCCCAAATCTGTGATTAACTGTACATAAAAATCGATTTTAGACGCAGCCCTCAATGAGTGATGTGATGCTGGGTGTAGTTTATACCCCTAGTAAATTTTGTTATGGTGCCATTTGTTATGCTTGTCTTAGATGGCAGTCAACAAATTATGTCTGTCTGTCTGTGTGTGTGTCTCTCTCTCTCTCTCTCTCTCTTTGAACCTCAAACCTCAAAACCTTTGATTATTATCTTTTTTGAATGATAGCAATAGATAACTGTCCAATAATGTTTAGAGACTGACTACTATTGGTTGTGAAGGACACTCAGTAAAAGCCTCAATGTTAATTCAACTTTATTTGTCTCTTCTTGTTTTTGTTTTGTACCAGTGTGATGGAGGATTCATTTTTTTAAATTATTCTTATCATTTAACTGTTATTTAACCAGGCAGACAAGTTAAGGGGAAAAAAATCGTATTTACAACTATGGCCTGGGGAAAGGGGGAGGCGGGCAGAGCTAATTTAAAGGATGGAAGGATGAAAAGGGACGTGATAATGTACTTTTTCCACAAGTGATCTCATATAGTATTCTCCTTCTTCTTCTTCTTAGTATAGTAGTATTAGTAATAGCAGCAGGATTTGTGTTGTTACTATTACTTGTATTATACAGTATTTAAATTAATCATTAATCTGTCCACAGGACCTGGTCGCTGCTCTGAAATCTGAGTTAGGAGGACTGTTTGAGGACCTTATTGTGGCCTTGATGTTACCGACCATCGCCTATGATGCTGCTAAACTGCACAAGGCTCTAAAGGTGACTATTAACAGTAATGCTTGAATTATACTTAATTGCGTGCCTGTGTCACTCACCGAATATAGCCATCCTACAATGCGTTGATTGAGGCTTGTGGAGAGGCTATTTTCGGCACATGACAACGGCACACAACCACGTCTCAATCAGGCTTATTATGTTCTTCAAACTGCTCTCTTTTCCAGGACTAACACAGCATGTTGCCTTATTTTATTCCATGGAAAACATAGAAATGAGTGCAGGCCACAAATGAATCGCAAAGTCAGAATCAAGACCTTTTTATTTTCCAAGTAATATTTACAGAAAGGCGTGTTGGCGTACGTGCAGACAAGCAGCAGATATACATCGTCATTGTATTGTACTGTAGTGTATTGTACTGCATGCTATTGCTCGCTGAACTACTTTGGCTCTGTCCTTTAGAGGTGCCAATTCATTTCTGCTATATAACATTTAAGAAATACCTCTTGTGGGAGAGATGAATAAGTGAAGACAGTGTGCGGGACTCCCTCTCCCTTCTCCCTTTTTCTTCCATATTCAGCATTCACACTCCGACACACCTGTCCGTTCGTAGGTGTGCAAAAGGACATATCCTAAAAGGAGAGATGAAGGAAAAATCCATAAAGGAATAAAATCTGCAATATACTGCTGCATTGGTAACAAACAATGCAGCACAGTATCGTACATACAGTAGTGACATTAGAGGGATGACAGGACTTCACATGTGTAATGATGATCCCTCTTCCCTCCAGAGCGCTTTGTAATGACAACCATTATTCATGTCCTGTGCTGGGTTATAGTAGGTCAGGCAAGTTGTTTTTCTTTGAGCTACTGTATTATTGTCTCTGTGTAGTTTAGTTGGGACTGATGGGGATACCTGTGTTGGTTGGGTCCTACAGTATGTATTTATGAACCCTGGGAGGTCCCCCCCCCCCCCTCTTCTTCTTATCATTATTTAACCGTTATTTAACCAGGCAGACAAGTTAAGAAAAAAATCGTATTTACAACTATGGCCTGGAAAAGGCGAGGCCTCTTATGGGAGAGGGGGGCAGAGGCCAAAATAAATCAAACAGATCAACATTCAGGTTAAAAAAGCTAATAAAAAAGAACCAAAGCAATGAAATTGGTGGAAGGATGAAAAAGGAAGCGATAATGTTGTAATGACAACCATTATTCATGTGCCATCATTACGTCCTTCAGGACTATATGCTGGGTTATAGGTCAGGGCAGCTGCTTTTCTTTGAGCTACTCCATATTATTGTCTCTGTAGTTGGGACTGATGGGGATGTGTTGGTTGGTTCCTACAGTATGTACTGTATTTATGAACTCTGTGACCCCTGGGAGGTATAGAGATACCGAAGTCCTGACATCACTCGTTCATCCCCTGGGTCACGGAAGTAATTTCTCTATGGAATAACATTGGGTCATCTTAGAATCGTCTCGTATAAGAATTGTGGTCCAATAATGAACAAATTGTCCCGGCGTATTGTCAGGGAGGTGGCTCTGTAACGTTTACTTATTTATTTGATACAGTCTTGATTATGGCGAAAATGTAATTAATTAGCCGGCGGTAACATTAGTGCTTTCTCCTGGTGCTCATTTGTTTATTTTTGGAACACAGTTCTTATATGACGCGATATTAAACACGTCTATTGGAATTCAGAATGGGGGGGGGGGGGGGATATGTGACCCAGGTAGGATTATGTCACACCCCTAATATTGCCCAATTTAATTAAATGTTGCATCAACAAAATCCCCAGGCAGCACCTGAGGTTTTTGTCATTTTATCATCTAAACATACAGTACACTACATGATTTGTATATTGGTACTGTATTAGGCAACACCTGCTGCTCTTTTTTGCTTGGTATGTTACAGTTTTGTTGTGTTATGTTATGTTACAAAAGGTGAATGGACTGCGCCCCCTCTCCCTTTAAAACCTCTGTGTCTCAGAGGTCGGCTATGGAAACCTGTTGATGACATCATTGGCAGGGATTTCAAACTAGATTTCCACCTTTCTTTGATTCAACAACCATGTTTAATATTTTAAAATGTTAATGTTGCAGGAAGAGACTGATTGTAGTTTCCATTAGCTTGAAGTCCCTGCCAAGTGCCAACGATGCATTTTCGAGTTTTCGACTGCTCACATTTGAGACGCAGGTTAGATAAGTACAGAAATGGTGCCATCTAGTAAGCATTAATGAGGACCGAAATATGGAGATGAGGTTGAAAAAAAGGTCCCATATGACTCACTCTAGCAAACATCCCAGCTGAAGCTCTGCAGATTTCATCCAGATGTTGTGCTTGGTTCTCCAGGGAGCAGGTACTGATGACGAGGTTCTGATTGAGATTCTGGCTTCAAGGACCTCAGAAGAGATCCAGGCCATCTGCAAAGTGTACAAGAAAGGTAGGGCGTGGAAACTGAGGCGGCTGTTTTTTTAACTAGAAAGTGGTTACCTAGACAACATAGTTTTTGTTTGCTGTTTTCCTCAGTTATGAACATTGTCAGGTTTCTTTTGCCTTTGGTTAAGTCACCAAGGTATAAGCAAGATTATGCACTCTGAGATGCCTGATAATAATAGACTTGACAGAGGGAACTCTTCATCTCTGCCTCGTCCATTATTTTTTCAATATCGGGACACACAATTGCTGTGAATTATCACTTACTGTATATTGTCTTACATGTTAAATCAAAAATTATTCCGAACGGTAATTCGTTTTATACAACTCATCCTGTAAAACTGATCTGTCCAAGTGATAAATTCAGCAGGCACCTGAGACAAGACAATGGAAGCAGAATGTACCTGTACAAAACAAGTTTCTTCCCAAAATTATTAATTCCCTAATATTCTGCGCATGTAATAATAGGCAAACATTCAACAAAAATAGGCAAACATTTGGCAAAAATAGCAGATCTACAAGCTCACAATGTGTTGCAAAATTGTGAGCTTGTAGGTTGGTTATTTTCAGTGAAGAGATTTGGTGTACAGGGAAATAAGGAGTGGACCAATAGAGTACAGAAGTCCTGACGTCACTCGTTCATCCCCTGGTTCGTAAAGTAATTTCTCTATGGAGAATAACATCGGGTCATCTTAGAATCGTCTCATATAAGAATTGTGGTCCAAAAATAAACAAACTGTCTCGGCGATATTGTCAGGGTGGAGGTTCTGTATTGTTTATGATAGTCAGTCACTTATATTTGAAACAGTCTGTTTCTGGCGAAAGTGTAACTAATTCGGCGGAAGTAACATTATCGTTTTCTCATCGTCAGTTGATGCTTCATATCCATAAGAGTCAAACCGCCGGGATCATTTGTTTATTTTTGGAACACAGTTCTTATTTGACGCGATATTAAAGACGTCTATGGGGATTCAGAACGGGGGTGGAAAACTGCGAACCAGGTAGGATGTGTAAATTACGTCAGACTTCGGTGCTCTATATAGACCCTATAGGGTACCCTGGTCAACAAAGTAGTTGAATTGATCACTGGCATGAAAGTAAACTCGTGATGGATTATTATTGAAGTTACTTTTATCTTAAAGAGAAACTCTAATGCTTTTGATGTGCATTTCAATAAATTGTTGATCACGCAGACATTTCCCTTTCTGTCTGTGTCAAGTATCGACCAAAGTAGTTTTGTCATCACACAGAAGTACTGCACAGTAATAGCCGAGTGTAAAAACGGACTCTTCAAGAAATTAACACTCTGGATTTGACTGTGTATACCGTTTTGGGCCTTGTTTGTGTCTGGCACGATATCAGCATCCTTTTATTTTCCACTGGAACACTGAGCAGTTATGTACGTCACTGGCAAATCAGGAGTGTAATGAAAATCTCAAATTAGCATCTTGGGGCACTATCATAAATATACCTTACGTATATTGTATTGAATCAAGCTCCGGAACACGTGATGGGCAATAAAAAGAACATACGATACTGTACCATTGACTTCTAGTGCTTTTATGCGCTGGGGGAAAAAAGACACAAACCATAATAGCAAAAACCAAGGCACGAGGGGCCAAAGGCAAAGACTTGGGCTATATGAGCCGGACAGAAGAGAAGGCCAGGCCATCCGCTAGCCTGATAATCTAATATGTGCTGTCGGAGACCTTCTGAAAAACAGAAGCTTGGCCACTTGGGTCGATTTCAGACATTAATGGCTGCCGTTAGCGAGAAGTGTAAGCAATCTTCCTTCCCCTCTTCTCTTGTTTCCTTCCCAGAGTATGGTAACAAGCTGGAAAAAGATATCTGCGGAGACACCTCAGGCCACTACCAAAAACTACTCGTGATCCTATGCCAGGTAAACAGGGAGAGTGACAGCAAGAGGGGGGGGCAGGGCGGTAAGAGGGAGGGGTGGAAAGCGGGTGGGTGACAGAGATTAAGAAGAGATAGAGGGGTGAGCAGGAGAGGACAGCTGGAACGACAGATCTTTCCTTTCCTGTTAATTAGAGTCTCTAATCAGGATGCCATTAGAAAGCCATTTGAGGTTTGGGTGGAAATTAGGGAATGAAGGAGAAGGAGGGTGGAGGAGTGAGACTATAACTATGACACTACGTCAACACAAGATGGAAGAGGAGGGGTAGGGAGTAAGGGGAAAGGAATGATTAGGAGATGGCAGAGGAAACCCGAGGGTAAGGGAGCAGGGAGAGAGTGATGCGCTACATACCACGTCTCAGGTGTGATGTACTTTAGAGGCAGAAATGTAATCATGGGTTACCACTCAGTAATGTAATCTCCCTGGGTCGCCTGATCTGACAAGCATGAGATCACCACGTTTCCATCACGTCTGACCTCTTTCCTGCTTTCTGTACATCTGTCTATCTATGGTAAATCTGTCTGTTTGTGTCTGTCTGTCTCTGTCTGACCATCTGTCTCTGTCTGTTTGTCCGTCTGTCTTGTGTATCGATTTGGCCATCAAGGGGAGCAGAGAGGAGGAGGTAGAGGAAGACAAGGTTGAGAAAGATGCTAAGGTAAGAAAAACTAAATTCTGCACTTTTCCCCCGCATTTTATTTTTGTATTTTTCAGTAATACTTCCTAAAATGCAGGAAAAAAACTGTAGGGTTATTTCTAAGTTTTGCATAATCTGACTCATAAAGTCACTCATTATGGGTAAACAGTGCCCCCTGTCACTTGTGAGAAGCAATAGAAACTCAATGGCCCGATTCACTATGCTAGTATGCTGGTCGTAAATAAGGTGTAAATAAAGTTACTAAAGGAGGGTGTATTTTCTCTAAGCTAAAACTGACGTGGAATTCGCAAAGGGGTGTGTAAATGCCTCAAATGTGCGGATCACATGGCGTATGTCATGATGAATCTGGACGGCTGCCAGCTGGTCGTAAAATCTCAAGCGCGTTCCCTAGAAGTTATTTTGCATCGTTCCACGCCCCTTTTCGCACCATGAGAGGCAACAGGAAATGAAAAATCCAACTTCAACTTCACCAAGTTCACCTTTGTCTCTCCTCAAAAAATACAGATGTCGGCGTCACATCGCCTTGACAGACAACTCTGTTCTGTCTGGAAGCGAGTCCCTCAATCGTACGATGGATCAGAACGTAATTAATGCTCTCATGTGTAATGAGAATAAAGAAGTTTACAACATTGATGACCAAATGACCAAATTAAAGGCTAATAAAACGTTGAAAGGATATTATACAAGCCTTTTCTAATGAACATTGCTCACCTTTACCGAGGTAAAAAGATGATGTTGGAATCCAGGGCATACTGGAAGTGGAAAGCTTCTATCCTATAGATTATGGAGCAGAGCTTATTGATTACCGAGGGGAAATTTGTCTTTTGGATTAATATATCACTGTCCTACTCGGAATGGGGAATGGATCTATTCCGGACACAGCTTTCATCCACTGTTTCCTCATCAGATAGTAAGACTTATTAGGCTATTGTGTGTGGCGTTCATGTGATCAATATACAGTAGCCTACAGTATTATAAATTAATACCGCGGACACTGGAGGTGCGTCTGTGCCTCCAGCGACATTAAGGCATGATAGTCCATTTTCATCATTAAGTGAAACTTCGGCTGAGTTGGCCAACACTGGTGGATTTTGCATCATGTCTATATTATGCATAGGCTACAAACAATACATCGTTTGACATATTTTTTATATATGTGTTGACAAATGATGGGCATACATATTTTATTTGAGGTTTGGCACTGTTGTAATAAATTTAGCATGAAGAATAAAGCATTCTAATGACATACGCAAGCCAGGGGGCGCTGTCTACCTTAATGAATGATTTTACTCATGTTTCACAAAACCGGGGTTACATACGTAACCTATAGTTAAAGGATGCTAGTTTACAGGATCTGATGTCACTATCCCCATTCTAATTAGGATAAGCATCTATACGGGAACCTACTTTAGGTGCTAGATAAGTGGGAGACAGTGAGAGTGGGTACATTATTGTTGTTATCAAGTACCACCAAACACAGATGCTTTATTGCATTACTTGCAAGGGAGCTCTTTTAAAGAAGAGAAAATAAGTTTTGAAAAGGGCAAAACATAATCACAGCAGGGAATATAACGATAATAGAATAACCAAAATAATTCAATTGGAAACTCAAATTGGAAACTTTTAAATGTCAACATGTTATCAGTAGTACCAGAAAGCTGGTCTCCAGAGAGCTATAGAGAGGCAAAGGCCATGGGAGCTCTGAGCTCATCACAGTCCTCTTCGATTAATGAGAGATCAATTGATTTAGAGACATCCTCCTGGAATGGAAAATCGTGTTTGTTCAGAACCATTCTGTGTTATTGAATTTTGATCTGGCTACAGTACAGACAGTGATGACCATGTTTAACGAGCTCATGTCCATGTGACCCTCCACTAACAACACGCCAATCTGCTTTGACTGGTGACATAATCATTCAAGGGCCACAATATCGCCAATTTGTATACAGTTCATTTAAAAAATCTGAAAACGTTTTAACATTCAAATCTTCTCTCGAACATATCTGTGGTCATGGTCATGGGTTTGGGACATGAGGCCGAAAACGCTAAAACATTAAGAAGGCGTCCGGAGTGTCCGGATATATAAAGATCAGGCTAATTGAGTTTAAGATACTGCATCATTAATACAAGGGTCAGAGCTCTGAAGGAACACTTCTTCACTGTGGGATTACCCCATAACTGAATAGAAAATAAGTAAACTGAAGAGTGTGTGTGTGTGTGTGTGTGTGTGTGTGTGTGTGTGTGTGTGTGTGTGTGTGTGTGTGTGTGTGTGTGTGTGTGTGTGTGTGTGTGTGTGTGTGTGTGTGTGTGTGTGTGTGTGTGTGTGTGTGTGTGTGTGTGTGTGTGTGTGTGTGTGTGTGTGTGTGTGTTTCATTTCAGGACTTGTTTAAAGCTGGTGAGGGCAAGGTTGGCACAGATGAGGAGAAATTTGTCAATATCCTTGGCAACAGAAGCTTTGAGCATCTTAGAGAAGGTGGGTGTATGGTTGTGCATGCATGCGTGACATTGATTGATTGGATAATTTATTGACAGTTTAAAAGTACAGCAGTACTTTAAAAAAGCCAAATGGATAATTGCAAAAAAGGCCAAAGGCTTGTTTCCTGTGGTCCGTGTAAACATCTAGACCAGCAACAATACAATAAACAAACGATACAAAGCAATAACACATCAAACATATACAGAATATGCATCTCAATCAATTCATGACAGTATATTGTGGAGGACATTGTTTTGCTGTTAGCTTCACTCTTAAATAGGATGTGTCACTTGTGATCGCATGTATGTCTATTGTGGGATTTCACACATGACATTTGTGTTTTCAACAGAGCATGTTTTTCTGAAAAAATGGAGGAGAGGGCGCTTTCTTCTCATACAACAAATAGAGAAAATAGCTACAAGCAAAAAATAAATTTAATTCGTTTTTTTTTATGTTTTTGAAACTTTTGCCCAAAATAGGGACATCAGCGTTAATGTGGTTAACATGTTCTCTCTTCTGTATTTTTTAAGTAATATTATCAAAACATTAACCACATGAACCCTCGCTTCCCTATTCTGGGGTGAGCATTCAGCAAAAATAACATACGCTCCCAACACGTTGCAGCATGACGTTGTGAGCCTGTAGATTGGCTATTTTTGGTGAAGATATTTAGTGTAGAGTTAAAGTCTGGTGATTAAAAAAATGACCAGAAGGCAGGATATCAAAAGCAGAGGCACAGATTTGCCCCAATCACCCCTAGCAAATCAAAACTTAATAATTTTTTGTTTAGAGTGCTCAGTTTGAGTAACACCCACCCCCTTGTCTCGTTTCCCCACAGTGTTTGTTGCCTACAAGAAACAATCTGGTAATGAACTTATAGATGTTATTGAAGGCGAGACCACTGGGAACTTGGAGAACTTGATGCTTGCTATTGGTAAGACCATTGTTGTACTGGGATCATGGTAGAGCGATTAAGTTTGCATATTTGAATGAAATACAGCAATAGGGCATAGCAGTGGAGGCCATTTTGTTGTGCCACAGATAGAAAGCCCATAAATGTTTCCCATAGAGATTTTTATATAAAATGTCTATAAAAATATTTATATAATATTGCCTGGAACCAAGCCATCCAGGCTCTTGGTGAATCATGACCATAAAACATTTGATTGTGTCAAAAAATTACTAATGAATTAATAACCCTTTTTGCGGTTTTCAAATATCTTTTGACACAGAATCAAACCACTTTCAACCCGGCCCTGTCACAAATTTGGGCATGTTGTGATTTTTTTAAATGGCAAAAATAGCAGATCTACAAGCGTTGTGAGATCGTAGATCAGTTATATAGGTCTACATACTGTAGGTTAAAGAGAGGTCAACGTGGCAAACATTTTACATTCAGTAATATGGTAACAATGGGTCTTCTCATTCATTAACGTATTCATTCATTCAATCATTCACATTTCTCACAGTGAAATGTG
This sequence comes from Gymnoscopelus braueri, assembly GCF_963280865.1. Lineage (NCBI taxonomy): Eukaryota > Metazoa > Chordata > Actinopteri > Myctophiformes > Myctophidae > Gymnoscopelus > Gymnoscopelus braueri. The sequence goes on from NC_137622.1 coordinate 30,691,374, forward strand.
CAAAGAGTGTTCCAGCCTATTTTGCAGAGGAATTGCGTGGATCTATGAGGGTAAGTATCTGTTTCCACTGTTCCTGTAGATGAGACTACTTTTGACCCATGTGCTGCACTTGTTCCAAAGTAAAGTTTAGTCTGACGAAGCGAAAAAATAAAAAAAGTTGTTGCTCAATCACTCTCTGATTGCATAATTTATTGATTGTATTCACTCATCTTGTCTTGGTCTTAAACCAGAGCTTGTGTTAGGTTCAATAAATGATAGGAACATGAGAAGTGGAATTGAGTGTTAAAAAAACAAAACAAAAAAAAACTTCATTCTATCTGTGAGTAACACTCAAGGACATTCTCAAGGCTAAAGAACAAAAGTGGAAGATAGCCATGATGGTTGGGAGGATGTTCAAATCTAGTCAAAGCTTAGCTGAGTAGAATTAATTCAAGTAAAACTGTACTGTGCAATAGTCGTTAAGTTTGAAAACAAGCACCAACGCCTCTCAGCTTACCAACCCTATTTTATACTTTGGCTATTCGAAAATATCCGATCTAGAAGCTCACAACGTTGTGAGCTTGTAGATGAGCTATTTTCAAAAAGGATTGGCAATTTTTGAAAAATGTTGGTACTTTTAAGTATATTTTGATGCCAATACTTTTGTACTTTGTATACAGGTCTTTTACCTGTAATAAAAGTAAAAAGAAAAACTGCTCCCTCTTTCCTGTCTACTCCTTTCCTTTCCACTTGATATACTGTCAAATAACAACTGCTTCCAGCTGCTGATTGTGTTGTGTTTTGTGTGTGCAGCGTGCCGGGACCGATGACGGTACTCTGATGAGGATCATGGTGTCCAGGAGCGAGAGGGACATGCTGGACATCAGAGCCGTCTTCACAAAGAAGTATGGACAGTCGGTGTATGCCTGTATCAAGGTACTGTACACCAGACGACAAAGTAATGATGGGTCTTAAATGGTATATCTCCAGGTGCAGTAAACATTGAATGCAAAAGCATTTCTTCATATCAACAATGTCACAGAATTACAGAATCAGTCTTTAAAACCACTATGTACTTGATACAGCGGCTGGCATTGCTGCATAACCAAGTGCTTTACAGACAAGGGCAATAAAAGTAAAATGAATAATAATAAAATAAAAACACGAGAACAGAAAATAAAAGCAGAACCAAAATAAATTTAACTGGATCAAAAAACTAAAAGTATGTTGTAAGAGGTCAACCATATAGACAGAGCAACATATAAGACAAAAGAATAACTAAAGAAGAAGCATTTTTTGCTACCATCACTTTTCCTAAGTGCCTTTCTGATCATGTCTTTTGGGAATTCACTGTAAAAGTGAGTGTTGGGAGTAAAATGGCAAAGGGGTGTAGAATCTCTATTCAGCTTCTTTTCCCCCCTTGACTTCCTTAACATCATCCGTCATCCAACCAATGCATTTCAAATCACCTGCTGGATATATGGATATGCTTCCACACCATTCATGTCAGAGCGCTGATGGAGAGAACAGTGAAGGAAATGGGGATTTCCTTCTAAAGCTTTGCTCAGATTTATTGGGATAATTTATTTGTTTTGCACCCAAGATCAGTGCAATATTCATTTTTTTCTTTTGGCCCAGACTAACACGACCATCGTCAGCCATAACAGTTCAGACTGTAAGTGAAGGGCTTGACTTCGAAATATCTCTCAAAGAATCAGAGAAAATAATAATACCTGGTCACTTCAGGAGAGACTACCCAAATAAAATATACTGGAGCACTCGACTGGTCTGCACGTGTTTTATTGTTTTGCAGGGGTGACTTACCCTGTAAATAAAAATGAGACTTATGAAAATGAGACTTATGGCGGATTGAAGATCTTAACAATAATATTAACACTACTCTGAATCAGATTTGCCCTATTCTTGCAATACTGACTCGATCTGTGGTAGGCAGTGGTAGTAACTACTTTATAAAACGGGCTTATAACTAAAATAAATTAAACCATTTCACCCGCCATGGCCTCCTCACGTTTCCGGGGGTTATATTTCAAACCTTATTGTAAGTCACCCTTCCTTTATTTTAACTATCATTGCAGAGATCCAGTAGACATTTCTTAGTGCCAGCTCCACAGTTGTCCCTTAAACCTCAACATGTAATAACTAAATATAAAAATAAATGTGAAATGAAGAAGAGAGCCCTGCTTTCTCATTGACTCTGGTGTATCTTGAAATTGTATAATAGGATTTTGTTAGCTGTCAACAGCCTACAGAGACTGCCTCGACACATAAATGGCCTTGTTTGTTCGTTCTGGATTCAAAGTAGAGAGAGAGAAAAGAAGAAAAAAAACGTAGCAGATCTGTGTTTTTACCCGTCAACACTGATCTACCATTTCCCATCATAGACGCAAAGCCTCTTGGGACTCATTAGATGAATCTGTGTCACATACCAGCACACTGAAGACTCAAATATGTGACAGGTATTTTATTCGGGTCAGTCATAGCGCAGGGACAAGCAAGTAAGGATATTGTGTAGGCTGCACCTTTGCTTTCCTAGAAATGTTGTATACACTTATACAGTACATGTTTTTCCTTGGAAATAAACCAAAACACAAGTTCATGACAACTCGAGATTAATCATATTTTGGCAGTTGTCTGTCATGAATTCAGTTTGCGCTACTTTACTGCTCTTCACAATTACCGGATGTTTTACCTCAAAAATAGAGATACATCACTATGTATCAAAATCCCACATTTGTGAAGACATTATTCTCGGAGCTGACAGCATGTCTGTCTATCAAACTATTTAGCTCATTTTCTCTCCACAGTTGCACAACATGTACTACCGTAGAAATAAAGTCTGTCTCAAACACCCAACATCATGTATCTCAAACCCGGTTTGTGACAGCTTTTGCAAGACTGATCTTATTTTTAGTGGTTGACAGCATGTCTGTTTGCTATATAGTTGGCTCCCCTCATGTACCAGAACACGAAATGATGTGCTACACTGGAAAAACAAACCTAAAATCCTAGTTTATTTATATATATATATATTTTTTTATAGATTTTGTCAGACAGAGAAGACAAAAACAAACAAAAACAGTAGACACAACACAAAACAAAACACCAGATTATGCACAATGAACTCAACATTAAGTAGCCTATTATGATGATGGTAAAAGTAAGTACCAGACACGATTCCAAAGTTGAGCACAATAACAATCAGCAGAACAGTCAACACGCAGGAGAGACCCGTAATAGGACCCCAGATGTTCTCAAATATTGCTGAATAACCTTGTTTGTTGCTGCGTCGCCTCTCAAGGTGTATTAATGATACAAACTCGCTAAGCCATCTAGAGAACAAGGGACGGTGGAGGTCTTCCACTGTGTTAGAATCATTCTCTTTGCTACAAACATACCATACATAAGGGTCTGTTGAACAGAGTACGATAGAGCAAGAGAATCTTCAGAGCAACCAAACACGGAAATGACTGTAGTGCATCAGTTTCAATCAGTCAAATCCTGGTTTAACACAGCTTGTTTTTCAACTGTTTCTGGTAATCATGTTTGACAGGGTGTCAGTGTTTATGTCTTTGGTACACCTTTATCGCCTTACCCACATGGTCTATGTCCATCCCGGTTTAAGCCCAATATCAACCCTTGCCAATCAGTCAGGGTCCATATCTGATCTGCCTGACCTTTAAACCTCACCTCCACATGCAGATATGTGTCCCCATCATTTGCAAGTAATTACACCATTGGTCGGCTAGTTGGCCTAATAACGAACTAGACATTCACAGCACAATCGTCCCTCCAGGCTGTGGGATGTCATTCCTCCAGGCTGTGGGAAGTAGCCTATATCCTAATAAATGACCCTTTCTTATTCGATGGATTGGTTTAGTACATTTCTCCAACCCTTGGTTTCAGTCAGCCATGGATAAAGTTACCCCCGGCTGAGTGTCGCCATCTCCTGTATCCGTCGTTTCAAAATAAGGGCTCTCCAGCAGTTCATCGGTGTTGATTTCGTCGACTAAAACTATGACGAAAAACGTTTGTCGACTACCTTTTTTCACTGACGAAAACTAAATAAAAACTAACTAAAAACTAAGCTACAATGACTGAAACTGAGACTAAATATATTGACAATTTCGCCAACAAATAAAAACTAGACTAAAATGTTAGTGAGGGACTAGTGGAGAAGAGATCCAGTAGAACTAAGAGACAAGTCATTTTATGTTTGGTTGCGCTCGGGTGTTGCGATCTACAAGCTCACAACGCGTCGCAGCGCGACGCGTTGTGAGCTTGTAGATCGGCTATTTTCAGCATGCAACCGAGTGTAAAATCAGCCATCACGACGCCATCAACATTTCAGATGACTAAAATATATACTAAATCAAAATGTGCTGTCAAAATCAACACTGCAGTTCATACACAGTCCAGCCATGTACTGTACTAGGTTTTGACCTAGTCTTGGTTTCTTTCTTCTGCAGGAGGATACGGATGGAGACTATTGTAAGGCTCTGTGCTACCTCTGTGGCGGACAGGACTAATTACCACTCGCTGGCTAACGATACGTACAGTGATGCTGAACGATGACCTGTGATGGCGCTGCAAGACAAAGCTATATGTGAGATGATCACAAATAACTAGATATGATCATAATTGGTAATACTCTCTTGAGTTATGCTGTTGATTGAATAAGGTACATTAGTTGCTTATAATGTGTTATGTATGTTATCAGTAGTTAGAGTGCATTCTATTAAACTCTCTTGATGTGTACTTTATCTTACAAATAAATCACTAAACCTGCTCTACACATCTCTGGGAGAACTGATGAGGACTTTCATTCCAACTATGAAGCAAATACAATTTTTATTTATTAGTAACATAAGTTGTTTGGCATTTGTTCACTCATAAAGCTGCCATAGCTGTGGGGCCACTTATTCCACAAGTGAATTGTAGCCTGGAATGGAATCCAGACTGATTTCGCTCAGCATGCTTTATCATAGCCTTTACCCCATTGCCGCGTGTGCCTTTTCATAACACAAAACCAAAACAACGTCATCACATTCTCCACACAGACACAATCAATGACGGAGGGAGGTAGGGGCATGCGTCCTAGCAGTGATTTATGCTCCACTGAGTGCCCTTTCTTGTTAGCATTATGCAATAAAACTACTGCATTGGCCCAGTTCTTTCATACATCAATATATGTATGCATACTATAAGGCTTCTTAATAATGACCCTGGCTTGTACACTTGTATGGATGCATGTGTTAAATGCAAGTTAAAATACGATGCTGCTGTTGAATTATTAAAAACCTCATGTCATGATGTCAACACTGTTCCGGGTCTTCATTAATTACAAATGAAACCTGTCCAGACTTGAATTGCAGCGTGGCTGTCAGTGGTCAATAAGTAATGAGACGCTATTTGAAATGGTGGCACCTTAATTGGCTTCTATTGCCTCTAATTGGGAGCGCTTAGTTGAAGTTCAACTGATGTAAAATGACACCGCTTTCTTGACGCTGTTACCACAAGGTGGCAGGAAAGTATGAAGCAATCAAAAAGCATTTGCTTACATGGATGTCTTCCATTTAGTGTGGAAAAATCGTCCAAGATAGGACATGATTGTTGTTAGATTACCATTATGCTGAACATGTATTTCATTATCTTACATTACATTACATTACAGTCATTTAGCAGACGCTTTCATCCAAAGCGACTTACAATAAGTGCATTCAACATAGGTAGGGAGCGAAACTACTAATCACCAGAAGTCTTAAGTGCATTCTCTTCTAAAACAGGCAACTAAGTAGCCTGGTAAACCCTCCCTCCGGAAATCTCAATTCCATTTCATTCCTGGAGTGAGTCTGGCATGAACCGCCTCTCTGCAATATTGGCTGTATATGCCAAACGCCCGCGCCTATCAGCGTCGTCGCTCATTGTTCTGTGATTGACAGCTTACGTTGGCCAATCAGGTGGCGAGTTCGAGTGAGCCCAAAACACGATCGGCAGCCATCTTTTTCTTGTGCGGCCAATTGTCCGCTATTTTTTTACTTCAAAAAGCTCTCTAACTTCTATTTTGAGGCACGGAATTTACTTATAAGATATCGTTTGGATAGAATTTAGTTGTTTAACTTCATATATGTGGTCAATTAATCATGACAAAGCCTATTTAAAAAATAATAATTAGAGAACCGGTAGGGGCGGGCAGTGACACCATTGTACCCGAAAAAGGCAACCCATTTTGGGTATGGCTGTCTCAAAAGTCCCGTCGCGTCACATTAAGACTGGTGAACTGCTGATTGGCTGAAGGGGGAAAATTATCATTGGCTGAAGGGGTTGTCAGTCAACGGTATTACTCCCGCCCAACTCCAGCACAGCCAATATTGCAGACAGGCGGATCAGGCCAGACTCACTACTGAAATGAAATGGAATTGAGATTTCCGGAGGGAGGGTTTACCAGGCTAGCAACTAAGAGTATACCTAGCGCTAAGGTAAAAGTGCAATATATCAGCTACCTTAGGCAGGTAATCTTAGGCATTAATTAAGTTTTCGCCCCTGTGTGGGGGTGTGTGCGCGTGCGTGTGTGTGTGTGTGTGTGTGTGTGTGCGCGTGCGCGCGCGCGCGCGTGTGTGTGTGTGTGTGTGTGAGCAGCATTGGACCAATCAGCATCAAACTTTTCATGCCAATAGGCCAAGGAAGAAGACACAACACCCAAAAGCCGATAAAATGGAGTTGTTTGTAGTATCATGGCCCCTGCTGTATATATGATGCAGTGTTAAAATGGAGTTGTTTGTAGTATCGCCCTGCTGCATACTGTATATACATGATGCGGTGACATGGCTAAGCAGCCATGGCCAACAATCTTGGCAACAAGATCTGCAAAATCATGCACACACATTTTCCACAGATCACAAACACCCCAAAATAATTTGACTAATAACAAAACAACTCCCATACATGCTCGTTGAAGTATGTATAGCAATGCGCAAACAACAGCAACCAGCAAGATTTGTGAGCTGTTGTGACAGGAAAAGGGCATCCATTCTAATAGCCACCATACAGACAGTCAATAATCTGTGTATTCCTGCACTGTGCTGATCTTGGTACATAGAACAATAAAAACATAGCAGATACAATTTCAAAAAGAAAATGCTATTATTTTTTTTATATTATCTATGTTATATATATATTATATTATATATTTATATATACTCCAAAAACAAAAGAACAATTTTGTAGTTTTTAATTTTAAGTTAGTTTCAAAGTTTTATTCCCTACTATAGTTGGTTGCAAAGTTGCAATGATACACAGCTCTATTTATTTAGCTTTATTCTAGTATGGCTATATCTTTAATTGCACATGCATTTCCTTTTTTTTTTTTACTAAGGCGATCGCAACAAAAGCTATTGTACTAAGTGAATGTGAACTACAGTTGCACATGCCAGGAGTTAGAAGAAGAAATGCACATCTTCTTTTCGTGTCTACAACAGGGCAGTTACAGTACAGTATATGGCTGGATGTAGTTGAGCTAAAGCTGAGCATAATTGCTGAGCCTCATAATTAAACTCTGCCAGATCCGATTCTGTGCAGAGCTGCTACAGCAGGGCGCCTGTCAGGAGATGCTACGAGTGTGTGGTTCAGTGCCACAGTCACACACAGCACCCCAGTCATTTAAGTATTCCCATTTGGAGAGGCTGACTTTTGTTCGATCCAACAACACCATATCTTAGTCTATTCAGGAATCTCCACATTGTATAGCTTGAATGTATTGCATAGCTCTGCTCCAGCGGGGAGCTCCTCGTTGTTGTTCTCGGTGGAAGTTTGCTCAGTCCTTCTTCCCACTGAATGACTCTTTCCCTGCTTGTGCTCAAGGGAGGTGACACACCTTAGGAAGCTCTTTCTAGACTTTAGATGGCTTTGGGCTGGCATATGGCCAAAAGAGAGGATGTCTTTTATCTGAAGCCTGTTGTTGATGCTCTTTCTTGCTGCTGCACTTCGATGAATTTAGGTCAACATACAGTACTATAGATCAGGTCAAGATTGGAGCGTCCTCGTCATACCCTGGGAGTATCAACAAGATACTGCTAATCCTATCACTACCACAAGCAACAGCTACAAGCTATGCTACAAACTACAAGAAATACAAGTTCAAGCACTGAATCAAGTAAGAATACAGTTAATATGTAAGCCTTAAAAGCAACATCTGGCAGAGATCTGCACTCCTCGGAGCACACCTTTCTAGTTGGTTGATTAACCATATTGTACAGTAGTTATGTTAAATAATCCTGAATTGTCACAGCTGTACCTCAGTACAGTGATGATTCTTATTACTACATTCAGTCTTGACCTACAGCACTTCTCAACCGAGAGTATGTTAGCAAGTTTCATACTAAATGAATGAAAATATGGATTTATAAACTGCTTTAGAATAAACAGGATGCTCCGGGAACACATCAGTGCTTATGGTCTCTCTTAATTTAGAAATGCTATTCCTATATAGAGACTGCATTTCATTCATGTGGCCTATTGGTTAAGTCATGGTGATTATATTTATATATAAGGGACATTCTACCAGAAACGTACATTATCTGTGGAACTGTTACAGTGAATAAAACGTATGAAACTGATTAGATGGTTGGTTTCAATGAGTTGTTCTGTAAAGGAATATGCAATTAATTAGGTTTTCAGATATTTTTATTCTTCATTAAAACAGTAACAAATCCTGAAGAATGGCCTGTCCTCAGCCATAACGGACCAACCTATCGTTCAGTTTTGTCATTCTAAATGCTGTTATTTAGGGGAAAGAATATGATTATTATCAAGGTTAAGTTGTTATCATGCCTTTAAGGATGTGAGTTTGAGGAAGTGACATCATTTGACCAAGGTGATACCAGGACACTGATTAAAGGTGAGTTTTCTCATTAAATTAGGCTATATGATTTTAAGTTTATTTTTGCATGTTTTCTTTTAGGAAGACAAACTAAAGCGTCAGGCCCTGTCAAGCCAAAATATCCCAAAAAGGAATAGAAAAAAAAGGATTACTGATTTTTTTTGCTAGCATGCTAACAGTTTTAGCCATAATTATGTTCAACCACAAGCTGAGAAATGTAGTTTAAATGGCCAACCGTCAGGCCTGTGTGAGAGGCCTTGACAGCTCTGTGACAGGGCCTAACAAATGAATGACATTGTTCCTTTTTATTAGCTTTATTTGATATAATTTGTATTTAACACCTGATGCCATTGTATATTATTTGAATCAGAGACATTACACTACTTTTGAGGTTGCACTAATTCATTTAAACTCCTGATGTAAGATGGTTCCAGTTAGTGCACCTGAGAGACAGGCATGATAGAATGCAGATCCTGACAGAGCAACTTAAAACACAAAGGGAGAAATGGAGGCAGAAACTTCAAGGAGGAGCGAGACCAAAGACCAAGTTGCAAATTCTGGAGAGAGCAACAATGATCTATAGACTTACTATGCGTTAAAGTAATGCACAATATGCGCTTAGGATAAAGGCACTATATAAATGCAATTTTTTACCATTCACACATTAACGGTGAAGGAAACCATGCTAGTAACCAACCTGCGCATCAGGATCAGTTAGTGTCTTGCTCAAGGACACTTTGACACACAGCCAGGAGGAACCGGAGATCAAAACGGAAACCTTCCGGTTCCAAAACGGCCACTCTACCTCCTGAGCCAGTGCCACCTGATGTTTTTATATAGAAATAATTAGTTTAATGAATGAAAATTATATTTGGACTACATTAGTTGGCAGTCATATTGTAATTAATTAGGTCCATATTATGTCTTTGGCTGAACCATATTAATATTACATTAACATTCAAATTATAATTTAAAACAATTATAATTAAAAATAGTAATGCTTACCAAATCTTAATTAAAGAATACAAAACATTGCTTGTTCGACATCAATGAAATCCACAAAGTCAGTCCTGTCACAGCTCACAACACCGTCAGTCCTGTCAGAACTCACAACACCGTCAGTCCTGTCACAACACTGTCTTGTCCTGTGACAGAGTCACAGAATATTTTGATATTGAAACCCGTAAAGCACAACTTGTGCTCACAAGAGAGATAATGTCCAAAGATGTGGGGAATGTGGCAGAGATTCCTAGGGATTATTCAGAAACACCTGCCTATACAGTACCATTACATAACTAGTTGTTCCTACACATCTCAGGGCCCAAGCTGGAAATGTCTTTCATGTTTTGACAAGAATCTTCTGCTTGTGGTTTAGAAGACAGATATGTACTGTGATTCAGGCAAAGTAATGTTTCCATGTCACATTGAAATAATAAAGGATGAGATGGCACAATACTTTTGTTTTTGTTCAGTTTTTGTTTGGGGGGGGGGGGGTCACTGAATGTCAGTTTATTACAGCTATTGATATTAATTTATTCTGATATACACAACTCATTTTCAGATGCTTACTGCTGCGAAGTTTTTGAGAGAGGAAAATAAAGGGGTCATACCTATGTTCCCCGGACCTATGTTCCCCCACTAAGGTTATGGTTAGGGTTAGGTTTAGGTTAGGTCCTATATTCCCCGCTCTCCTAGGAAAGCGGGGAACATAGAACGGTCCCAAAATAAACACACCAGTGACAATGACAGCACAGAAAGCTTTGAAAAGAGTCAGTGAAGAAATGTCTGAAAGAACCCTGTCCAGCTAAAGTTTTACTGAGAAATAGTCTAAACTAGAAAAAGTGCTCAGCACAGGTCTCCGCCAGGTCAGGTTGGTTAGACCTGGATTTTTATCTGTCTCACTGACTGTGACAGCATAGGCTATTATGCTACAGTGGTCATACAGCACTAGCAACAGTAGCAGCAGCAGCAGCATACAGGTAAAAGTGCCTTTTATTTTCCACAGAAACGCCACTAAACACATAAAACATTGTGTGTTAAAACTGACAGATTTTTATTTGGTCAGCTTTGATCAAGGGAGAACCATGCTAACGAAATTTAGCGCGTTAGCATTGTCTATTTAAATAAGGGTTTAAAGGCTCTGTGAGGCAGTTTATAACATGGTAAAGCAAACGATTTTATGCTCAAATAACCTGGTGAGTTGGTGAATACAGTGGATTCGTTTTTAGATCGACCTGGGATTTTATAATTGTGTACTGGGCTGTCTCTGTCTGTAACCTGCAGCTTGAGCTTAAAGTTGGGTCATCCCTATGAGGAAGGTTTTGGGACCTAAAAAAAACACTTTCACCTAGAAACCCCATTCACAGTTCAAAAATTCCACCTTACTGTGGACATGCATCCTTGAGATGTTTTACTTTGAAATGATTTGTAGTTTTTGAAATATTTAACTTTAAGCGCCCAATGCAATGGCCATTTAAAAAAAGTACAAACTTTGGCAGGCTACCAGTCCTACAGTGAAGAACACACACGTGAACAGTCTAAGGAAGAACCACTGTGGTGCAGTGGTTTAGATAAAGGGCTTGCAACCAGAAGGTTCCCAGTTCAAATCCAGCCAGTATGTTTATCCAACTTTTTCTTGGCGCTTTTACGCTTTGTATTTTGATGACATTAAACATCCCTCTGTTTGCTCTCAATGAAAGAGTAAATCTGGGTGAAGAGAATAATGTTCCAACAGATGTTTTTTTTTAACAATAACTGTTGTGTTTTCTTGTTGTGTTCCTTGTTTCTTAGTTATGCTTGGTGTTTTACAATGCAGGTGTGTTTCTTTACATATTTTAGAAATATATCTTCTTAGTTCTAGTTTGAATTTACACAATTGTGTACCTTTTGTTTTGTAGTGATGTCTGAGTGTTTCCTGTTTGCTGCTACCTATCTGTCTTGTCTCACCCTGTCATTTGCTAATGTTGTTCACCTGTGTCTTGTTTAGCCCTAGCCAATCATGTGTTGATTGTCCATAGATAAGCACCTGTGTCTCTAACATGTTTCTGTTTGCCCTTCACTCCCAGTCTGTTTGTTGTATGTAGTTGTCTGTGAGTATCTTAGTGTTTGATCTAGTCTCCTTGATTCGGTGTATGTAGGCTATCTTCTTGTGCTTTTACAAGTGAAACTTGCAAGTGCCTTCCTAGTCCTGTACCCTGTTTTTTGTCATAATAAAAAAAAGAAAACTCCTTGTATCTGAACTAGTCTGCCAGACTCTGCCTTGGTCTTTCTGTCCTGCACTCTCTCCTGACTCGCATAGTGACAGCAGTCTTCATTACTCTTGGAGTCTCTCATTCTCCCCTCTCACATTTTGGCTTCTTTGTCTTTTGGTTTGCATCCATCATCCAACTCCTTACTTCTAAGACATTTTAATTTCAATGACCCCCATATCTCTGAGAGTGTACAAATGGACCATTAGGGGTCCATTTGGTTCCATTTTGTACACTCTCGGGAGTTACAGAAATGTAAGGGGACATTTAGAACCCCCTCAAGAAACCATGAGGGTCCCCTGGACCCCACTTTGAAAACCACTGCTTTACACACATCCACTACAGATTCTGCAGACTAACTCACTCATAAACAATTAGTTAATTAGCCTTTGTCTTTATATTCATAATCCATTAAGTGTATTGCTCTTATTTTGTTTGAACTCTGAGCCAGGTTCACACTCTTGACTAAAACTGCTAGTTTTGGTCTTCTGAAATTGATAAATGACTTTAAGATATGACGAATATGTGTTTTGATAACATTAAACATCCCTCTGTTTGCACTCCAACCATCTGTTGCATTTTTTTTTTCAACAGATGGTTTTTAACAATAACCTAAAACTCAAAAAAGTTGTGTCATAATGAACCCTCATCAGTGAATCTAGTGGAGTCAGTCATTCTGTCAGGGGGAGAGGTGTTTGCTGTAGACTTTCAACTTTTGACCTGCCACCTCTCCCTTAAACTTCAAATATTACCTCGAGTTTCTAATTAGTGTGAAAAGCCTGGTGGCGCAAGAGAAAAGGAGAGGCCTCACATGTGGAAGGTTGGGGGTTTGAATCTTGGTCCTGGTAAATCTCTATCTTTGCTCTTTTTAAGGCAAGGAGCGTGGAATCAGCCCGCCTCCCTCCTCACGCCCTCTTTTAGCTCCGGTAGGAGGGGGAGGAGCATGGGTAAAGCCCACCTCTAGTGGGAGGAGCTTAAAACATTTACATACTAAGTAATGCAATTTGTGTTGTATGTCATTGACATTATTAGTATTATAGCTGACTTATTTGTTATTTTTTGGACCACTGTTTTATGTTTTTTATTGAAGCGCTTTGAAGTTTTGTATTGATTGTTGTTTTGGTTGTTTGAGATATTTTGTATTAGTTGTTTGAGTTGTCTTTTGTATTATTTGAGCTTTGAACCCTGAACCTTTGGATTATAAACCCCTGATTCATCTATTGAGCCACGCTGGCATAGAAGATGCAATTGGGGATGTAATACTTAACTCACCTTTTACAATTTAGATGGAAAGTGAAAAATGCTCTTTGGAAGCTTTGAACCCAGAACCTTTGGATTATAAACCTCTGATTTATCATTTGAGCCATGTTGGCATGGAAGAAGAATTTGGGAATGTAATACTTAACTCACCTTTCACAATTTAGATGGAAAGTGAAAAATGCTCTTTGGGAGCTTTGAACCCAGAACCTTTGGATTATAAACCCCCGATTCATCTATTGAGCCACGCTGACAAAGAAAATGTAGTCAGAAATGTAATATTTAACTCACCTTTCACAAGTTAGATGGAAAGTGAAAAATGTTCTTTGGGAGTTTTGAACCCAGAATATTCAGATTATGAACCCCTGATCTATCATTTGAGCCATCCTGGCATGGTAGAAGCAACTGAGAATGTAATAATTAACTGAGAACGTCATAATTAACCCACCTTTTAGAATTTAGATGGAGAGTGAAAAAGTTCTTAAGGAGTTTTGAACCCTTAACAACTGGTTTATAAATCACTGATTTATCTCACATGCTAGCTGGCATGGAATATGCAACTGGGAATGTAATACTTAACTCGTCTTATAGAATTTAGATGGAAAGTGAAAAACAACATTATAAATCACTGATTTATCTCACATGCTAGCTGACATGGAAGATGCAATCAAGTATTACTTCACCCACCTTTGAGAATTTAGACGGAGAGTGATTTTTTTTCTTCTAGAGTTTTGGCCCTTAAACTTTCTGTTTATAAACCACTGATTTAACGTTTGAGCCACACTGGCATTGAAGATGCAACCGAGAATGTAATATTTAACCCACCTTTTAGAATTTAGATAGAGTGATGATAATGTTCTTGATGAGGTTTGATCCCTGAACCTTTTATTTATTAAACCCAGAATAATACCTCGAGCCACACTAACAGGGAAGACTCACGTAAGAATGCAATACTTATCCAACCCCTTCGATTTTAGATTGAGAGTGATAATTTATATTAAGGTGTTTCAAACCCTAAACCTTCATCTTATAAATCCCTGGTATATCTCCTGAGCCACACTGATATGGAAGATGCAACTCTATTTAATGACTATAAGATATGACAATAACGGATTTGTATTTTGATGACATTAAACATCCCTCTGTTTGCTCTCAATGAAAGAGTAAATCTGGGTGCAGAGAAAAAATGTCCAACATATGTCTTTTAACAATAACTGTTGTGTTTTCTTGTTGTGTTCCTTGTTTCTTAGTTATATTTGGTGTTTTACAATGCAGGTGTGTTTCTTTACATATTTTAGAAATATATCTTCTTAGTTCTAGTTTTAATTTACACAATTGTGTACCTTTTGTTTTGTAGTGATGTCTGAGTGTTTCCTGTTTGCTGCTACCTATCTTGTCTCACCCTGTCATTTGCAAATGTTGTTCACCTGTGTCTTGTTTAGCCTTAGCCAATCGTGTGTTGATTGTCCATAGATAAGCACCTGTGTCTCTAATGTGTTCCTGTTTGCCCTTCACTGCCAGTCCGTTTGTTGTATGTAGTTGTCTGTGAGTATCTTAGTGTTTGATCTAGTCTCCTTGATTCGGTGCATGTAGGCTATCTTCTTGTGCTTTTACAAGTGAAACTTGCAAGTGCCTTCCTAGTCCTTCTCGTGCTCCTTGTGTTCCCTGGTTTTTGTCATAATAAAAAAAAGCACTCCTTGTATCTGAACTAGTCTGCCTTGGTCTTTCTGTCCTGCACTCCCTCCTGACTCGCATAGTGACAGCGGTCCTCATTACTTTTGGAGTCTCTCATTCTCCCCTCTCACATTTTGGCTTGGTTGTCTTTTGGTTTGCATCCATCATCCAACTCCTTACTTCTAAGACATTTTAATTTCAATGACCCCCATATCTCTGAGAGTGTACAAATGGACCATTAGGGGTCCATTTGGTTCCATTTTGTACACTCTCGGGAGTTACAGAAATGTAAGGGGACATTTAGAACCCCCTCAAGAAACCATGAGGGTCCCCTGGACCCCACTTTTAAAACCACTGCTTTACACACATCCACTACAGATTCTGCAGACTAACTCACTCATAAACAATTAGTTAATTAGCCTTTGTCTTTATATTCATAATCAATTCTGTGTTTAAAGTGTATTGCTCTTATTTTGTTTGAACTCTGAGCCAGGTTCACACTCTTGACTAAAACTGCTAGTTTTGGTCTTCTGAAATTGATAAATGACTTTGAGATATGACAATAACGAATATGTGTTTTGATAACATTAAACATCCCTCTGTTTGCACTCCAACCATCTGTTGCATTTTTTTTTTCAACAGATGGTTTTTAACAATAACCTAAAACTCAAAAAAGTTGTGTCATAATGAACCCTGATCATCAGTGAATCTAGTAGATTCAGTCATTCTGTCAGGGGGAGAGGTGTTTGCTGTAGACTTTCAACTTTTGACCTGCCACCTCTTCCTTAAACTTCAAATATGACCTCGAGTTTTTAATTAGTGTGAAAAGCCTGGTGGTGCAGGAGAAAAGGAGAGGTCTCACAGGTGGAAGGTTGGGGGTTTGAATCTTGGTCCTGGTAAATCTCTATCTTTGCTCTTTTTAAGGCGAGGAGCGTGGAATCAGCCCGCTTCCCTCCTCACGCCCTCTTTTAGTTCCGGTAGGAGGGGGAGGAGCATGGGTAAAGCCCACCTTGAGTGGGAGGAGCTTAATAAATGTACATACTAAGTAAAGCAATTGGTGTAGTATGTTATTGACATTAGTAGTATTACAGCTGACGTATTTGATATTTTTTTGACCACTGTTTTATGTTTTTTTATTGAGGCACTTTGAAGTTTTGTATTGATTGTTGTTTTGGTTGTTTGAGATATTTTGTATTAGTTGTTGGAGTTGTCTTTTGTATTATTTGAGCTTCAAACCCTGAACCCTTTGGTTTATAAACCCCTGATTCATCTATTGAGCCACGCTGGCATACAAGATACAATTGGGGATGTAATACTTAACTCACCTTTTACAATTTAGATGGAAAGTGAAAAATGCTCTTTGGGAGCTTTGAACCCAGAACCTTTGGTTTATTAACCCCTGATTCATCTATTGAGCCACACTGGCATAGGAGATGAAATCGGGAATGTAATAGTTGACTCACCTTTTACAATTTAGATGGAAAGTGAAAAATGCTCTTTGGGATCTTTGAACCCAGAACCTTCGGATTATAAACCACTGATTTGTCATTTGAGCCATGCTAGCATGGAATAAGCAATCGGGCATGTAGATGCAATGGGGAATGTAATACTTAACTGGTCTTTTAGAATTCAGATGGAAAGTGAAAAACATTCTTTGAGAGTTTTGAACCCAGAACCTTCGGTTTTTAAACCCCTGATTTATCATTTGAGCCATGGTTTGTACTCCTGACTCATTTGCCATCCTAAATATGGAAGATGGAATTGAGAATGTAATAATTAACCCACCTTTTAGAATTTAGATGGAGAGTGAAAAAGTTATTTAGGAGTTTTTAACCTTTAAGCGTTAAATCAGGAGTTTATAAACCTAAACATTAGGGTTCAAATCTCCTGAAAGACATTTATAACTCTCCATCTAAATGATATAAGGTTGGTTAAAGGGGAAAAAGTACAAACTTTGGCAGGCTACTAGTCCTACATACTTACGCCTAGAACCCCCATTCAAACTTTAAAATGTTCATCTTAATTTGGACATGTTTGCCTGAAAAGGAATCTTTGAAATGTTTCATAGTTTTAAATTTATAGGCCGATGGAAGATTTTGGGACCTCAAAAAAACACTTTCACCTAGAAACTCCATTCACAGTTCAAACATTCCACCTTACTGTGGACATGCATCCTTGAGATGTTTTACTTTGAAATGATTTGTAGTTTTTGAAATATTTAACTTTAAGCGCCCAATGCATTGTCAATGGCAATGGACATTTAAACTGGGGAAAAAGTACAAACTTTGGCAGGCTACCAGTTCTACAGTGAAGAACACACAGGTGAACAGTCTATGGAAAAACCACTGTGGTATAGTGGTTTAGATAATGGGCCTGCCACTAGAAGGTTCCCAGTTCAAATCCAGCCAGAATGTTTGTCCAACTTTTTCTCTGCGCTTTTACCTTTATCTAATCTTTGACTTCAGACCACAATAGTGAACAGAGCAAGTAAAATAGGCGACATACTGACCTACCCGCAATTTATCAGACCATTCATTGGGTGTTATCAAGACATACTGACCTACCAACGGAGATGACTTAAATAGTTCAGTTTCGGTTTTGGTTTTGGTTTCGGACCATGACGGAGGCGCGCAGTCACAGGCGAACTGTCACCCCGTGAAGGACCACCGAGGGAGCTAAAGCGACCGAGTTGCCGTCCTGAACGGTGTGACGTTCGCCTCTGCCTACTCAGCGCCGTTCGAGTTATGTACCGATAGGCACAGAATCGTAAATATTGTTGTGGGGACTGCTCCACCTCCAAGTAGGTCAGTAGCTCCTGATTACGCCCCATGAATGGTCTGACAAATCGCGGGTAGGTCTAAATCGCGCCTACTCGTCGCCTACTCGCCCATTTAAAGGTCTGATAAAACATGATAATCTCCCATTCAATGCATTGATAGCATTCAAAGCCGGTGGACCATTGTGGTGCAGTGGTTTAGATACAGGGCTTGCAACCAGAAGGTTCCCAGTTCAAATCCAGCTAGAATGTTCTTCCAACTTTTTCTCTGCACTTTTACCTTTATCTAATCTTTCAGTCCATAACAGCAAGTAAGAACCACTGTGGTGCAGTGGATTAGATACAGGACTTGTTTCTTTTTTCCCCTATAAGTGTGTATTCAATTTCTTCTGTAAAACTTTAGCTGGGAAGAGTTCTTTCAGACATAACCCCCCACCTTTAACTATCAGGAAACAGGGGAGGGACGCAGTCCCCCGATGGTCCTCCGTGTACATTGATGGCATGGGACTTGAACCTGCAACTGTCTGTAGCAGAGGCAACCGATCAAGATCAAGATAAACCGAACCCTACCACTGCGCCAACACACCTTTGGGCCCTCAACAGGTGTCTTCTAGTGCTTTTGAGTTGCTCTTTTGTATTTTGGCCTTGAAAATGTCAAAGTACTACAACATTGAAGTATGGGACGACTGGGCTTTGAACATGGTTAAGCACAGAAGGTCCTGAGTTCAAAACAAGCAAGGAATTCTTTCCAACTTTTACCTGGCGCTTTTACCTTCATCTAATCTTTCAGTGAAACACAAGTGAACAGAATAAGTAAGAAGCAATTAGCTAAAATGGGTACAGCTCAGGCACATCAGGGTAGATGTTTTGAGCTGGAATCTGACTCACATCAGTAAAGATCAATATTTGACTGCAGGCCAAATGAAATAAATACCATCTCGGTGTAGGCTTGGGATTCTCCTGAAAGCTTAAGAAGCAGTCTTTTTGTTGAAAGTGGTTTTATGTGGTGCTGAGACTGAGCAATCCTGAGATTTTATAATGGGATACATTTTATAATGGGATACATGTATCCCATGTATCATCCATAAAATAACATTGGCCTTGGGTTTACAGCATCATAAATGCAAGCATTGTGACCACAGTTCGACCAATTATTTATCATTTGACTAACACTAACATTTATTTTGACACTCAAATTGTTAAAATAACACTACTGTCTAGGTGCTACCAAAATAATGATTACTTCATGTAGGCACTTGTCTGAGACAGGGTGGGGTTATAGCAGAGGTATTTTTTAAAGGTCAGTCCATACTGTCTCCAACCGCCGAACATACACCAAAATAGGAGCGAAATGAAAGATTACATGAGCTGTCAAATAAATCTGTATGGGTCCCCCCCCCAACAATTATTTTAGGCAAATATCCCAATCCATCATTACTGCATATTAGAGCAGGTTCATAATTTTGTGGATTTTTCTAGATTGTATCAGCAGTGGGTGGTTGGGATGGCTACATGGAAATTCAGTTCACAACAATGAAGACTATTTTCATTATAAGTTTAAATGAAGAGTATACAAGCATTTTGTTCTTCATTAATTTAAAATACCTATCCAGTGTAATGTTTTTATTAAGATGGGTGATTTTTCTTCAGCCCCACACAGCTTCTGTACTCATTTGTAATTGGGAGCTGCCCAGGCCAGTACAACCATAATCAGCATACTGTGCAGCTCTACTGGAACAACTGGGGTCATGCCTTTTAGGAAGCAGCTGAAAGAGAGGATTTTATGCATTTCACTTCAACCGGATTTTCTTTGCTGTTCAGATGATTCAATCTAGTAACCTTTTTCTGGAAACAAGCCAGTTTCACAAAACTTTCAGATATTGAACCACGACCATCATCCCACATTAGTGGGTTTCATATAAGGCTAATACTATTACTGCACGGTTAAACTGTATATATAGTTTCTCCCAGCAACATATTCCCACAAATAGATGTCCTACAGTGACAAATGGTGGAGGGAAAATGACAGAGTTGCAGTTGACTGGATAGAAATGTAGATATTGTGTTGGGACAAGTCCCGGTACGTTTAGTGGGTCAGTACAGTTATCAAACAACATTCAGCATTCCTCCAACTCATACATCAGTCAGCAACCAGATGGCAAATTACCTGTGTGTGGAAATGTCCTACTAATGGAACTGGACAGCTAGTCGACCCAACAGGTAGGCCATGCAGACACATATTGACTGCTAATAAGTAATAATGTGTTCATGCTGCGGCCTATGACACAGTGAGATAAAGGGTACACTGACAGCAGCGTAAGCAATATATTTTAAATTATGTCACTGACCAACAGTTGTCAGTTAAGTAGTTATGCTCTGAAGTTGAACCCTGTCTGTGTGTGTCTGTTGTTTCTTACTTAGTGAGATCCAACACTATATCATAAGTAGGCTACCAATATCAAACTTGATTTAGCAGACCATGCCAAACTAGGTATTAAACATTGCACCCAGCGAATGTGGATTCCAAAGGTTCATTGGTGCCAAGGAATGTGTTAATTCTTTTACTGTGTCATTATCCAACATGCTCTAACTTCTAATCTCTTGGCACATGTCATGTGTAATTGTTACAGTCAGAGCAGGGAGTGCTTTCTTTGAAGGATGATGGAAAATTACAGTTTCTGCACAAACATATAATTAATAATCTGTGGCAGCACCCATGCCCTTCTATTTACACGTGCTTTGGTAAAGTAAAAAAAATAATTATGTTTTTTGTGTGTGAAATATCATTCCAACTATAGAAGAATACAAGCCTAAAGTCGCTCGCCCCCAAACTTATATCCCCGGGTCAAATCCGACTATAATGCCTAAACCTAACCTTATTCCTAAACATAACCTCAGTATAACTATGCCTAAGCCTATAACCTTATTCCTCAACTAACCTCAGTAAAGCTATGCCTAATAACCCTATAAACGTATTCCTAACCTTAACCTCAGTAAAACAGCTACAATAAAACAAGAATCACTGGGGGCGAGTTGTCTGCGAAAAAAATGGGGGTGAGTGTGTTTTGGGGTGAGCGTTCTGGTTACCCTGTAGAAGCCTATACAGAAGGGACATCAGGATCAATAATTAGAAATAGCTTGAAACATTTATTGAGAGGTAGAACCAAACACCATTAACATTAGGATTAAATAATGCATGTGCACAAAGCTGAACATTGTTTTTCAACTAAAAATATATATTTAATCCCAGCAGCAGCGAGGCTATAACATGCCCAGCCCCACACTGAAAACCATCATTGCTGTAGACCTGAGCAGTGGTGTAAAGTAACTAAGTACATTTACTCAAGTACTGTACTTAAGTACACTTTTGGGGAATTTTGACTTTACTGGAGTATCTCCAATTTTCAATACTTTTACTTCTACTCCACTACATCTCAGAGGCAAATATTATACTTTTACTCCACTACAATTATTTGAAAACTTTAGTTACTAGTTACTTTGCAATTATCAATTATTATATTATGAAACATACATTAACCACTTTAGCCCTATTTTATACATAGGCATCACCACGCGTTGTGAGGTTGTAGATCTGCTATTTTCAAACATTTTAGTACTTTTACTTTTGATACTTTTAGTACATTTTGTATTTCTACATTGCAGTATTGGTACTTTTACTTAAGTAAAAATGTGAGTACTTTTTACACCACTGGACCTGAGGATGGGCTACTTCACCTATTTCCACAGGTAACAAGTCAACAGGATGGGTGGGAACCAAGGAAGAGTGGGCACCTATGTGTTAAATTGGCTATTTTTTCCCAAATGAAAAAAAACAACATATTTAGATGTTTTAAGTAAAGTAAAGTAAAGTAAAGTAAAGTATACATGATTAGAACAGGCTTAAACATTTGAAAAAATATTTTTCAACATTTTGGACAAAATAGCCCATTTTACATCGAGGTGCCCAGATGTCCCTAGTAGTGCCCACCTATCCTGCATCCATTTTCTCTCAGCAGTCACCATTCTGCACCATGGAAAATAAGAAAACACAAAGACTCGACCATGAGCCCTTGCAGTGTTCCTCTCCTAGTGTCCTAGAGTCTGTTTTGCAAGCCTTCAGCCCAGCAGGTCGTTGGGGAGAAGGTGTGGTGGAGGTAGTCCTGGCCCTGGGTGCATTGTTGAGTCTGAAATGAGCATCCTCCGGAGCCTTTCTGCACAGTCCGGCTTTCACCAACGCGCCGCTGTCTTGGCACAGCTTCTTCTGTTTGCCCAGAGCCCGTGCGATTTGCTTCCAATACAACTTCATCTTTGAGGCGTACTGGGGACACGCGGCCGGTTGGGCGACGTACTCGCAGTTGAAACTCTTGCTTCCTTTCTTGCAGGTCACGCCGAGGGTTAAGTCGTGGATACCTGTCGCGACCCAGGTGCACTGTGACTTGTCTTTAGCGGTGAATTTCCCCTTGACCGGAGACTTGTTGGGACTTTCCTTTGCTTTCTCTGCTGTCGCCCTCGGTGCGCGACAGCTGGCCAGCATGAACTGCTGGGAAATACACGCGAGGACCAATAATGTGGTCACATTGGTGAGACGCGCCATGAATTCTCTCCAAAAAACCTGCAAGAAGTAGAAAAACTATAAATGAATACTTTAAGGCTTGAATTCTATGCATTTCTGATTGATCGATGGATTGAATACTTTGTTATCATTTTGCAAAAAAAAAGCACAGAAAGTAGGCCTAGTTCTATACAAAAGGAAGCTAAAGGGATTAAACCCAAGACAGCACTATTGTTTCCATTGGGGTCCTGTGTAGGCCTACTGAATTCAATTCATCGAAACATTTAATGACAGACTAATATACAAAACTATGCAAAAAACATCATATAAACGAGTAGGCTAGTAATCAAAAAGAAAAATATGTAAAGTAGGCTAAACAGTTCAGTAAACAGTTCATTAAACGTTTGTTTAATTCAGAAGAGTAGGCCTATAGCTAGTTTTAACTTCAATGAACCTACCTGTTCTTTTTCAAGTTAATTGCGGTTAAACTATGTTCTGTTCTGGTCCCTAGGGGTTGAGTTTGTGCTTTACCGTTCATGCAGTTTCGTTCCCCTTGGCTAAGCTTTGCTGCGGAGAAATGCTCCTCCCCTCGTTTACGCACACACTCGCAATGCCTCACACCACAATGCATTGTGAGCTTGTAGATCCTCTTTTGTCTTTTTTTTAAAGATTTAAAACTTGTGAAATGGGACATTCGGCATAATGAGTAGCCTACTTTCTATTTTTTTTACACACACACACACACACACACACACACACAGACACACACACAGACACAGAGAGAGAGAGAGAGTAGCCTATGCATGATGCATGTGCTTTAAACAAACAGCTGACATTTTATTTCACGTCGATTGTTATTGGATTTCTGATTTATTATAGCCTATTCTTAGACGGCGTTCTAGATTTATCGAATATGCTGTAGGCATACATGGGCGAAAAATAAAACATAGCATCAATAGACTAAAAAGCCAATACAATTAACATGATTTTGAAATTGTAATGATAAATTACAGATACTTTTAAGAGCATATTATTTTTTAAATAGCCTACGATTTAACCATGGGGAACATGTAGTCTATTAGTACAAAATCACGTAAACAATATTAAATAACCAGGGGGGAAAGCTACACTTCAGGCCTATCCAGAAATGTTTTCGTTTAATATAGCCTACAACATTGCCATCCACTGGACAGAATAAGATGCTACAAATTTCTCCTCCAGTCCAGCCCAGTGGTTCTCAAACTGTGGGTCAGGGGGGTCCCCAAATTATTTTGGTGGGGTCCCCAGATGATTTGCTTAATGTGCAGCATTGTTTTCTCACTCAACAGAAGCCTAAACAAGCCAACATACAGTATAAGTGTAAACAGGGTATCTGCGTATTTCTAAAGTTGACAATTTAAGGACTTTAAATACCTTTTTAATACCTCTAAAATGAAATATGAAATAAGACCATATGTGTCAAAAGTAAACTAGACTCTAAGAAATTGTCAAACATTGGCCAAATTGTCAAATATTACTAAGAAAGTCAAAGAAAACTGGATGCCTCAACTCCTACAATTCCCCAGGGTCCGCAGTACAAATATGATTATTTTGGGGGGTCACGGCCTGAAAAGTTTGAGAACCACTGCTCTAGCCTATAGCCTATATGTGCCACCCTTCAACATCCTTTCTTTGGACAACAAAATCAATTGAAACAACACACAGCAATTAAGAACGCATGTTTATTCATTGAATAAAAAAAATCTATATTTGTGTCAAACCCTCATTTGCTCAAAATGAAAAGGAAACCATCCTCAATAACATAGGCCCAGGCTTTTGTAATGTAGGCTATATGATCCAATACATAATTTATGTTAGCCTATATACATACAAAAATAAAACACACAATACAAGGACGTGAATCTGTATCCGTTATGGTGTGTCGGTCTATCAAAGGGATACAAAGAAGAGCACTAGGGAAGAGTGGGCACCTCGATGTAAAATTGGCTATTTTGTCCAAAATGCTTATAAAATATATTACATTAATAATACAATATTTGAAAAATGGTCTTAAGTAATGTAAAGTATAGGCCTACATGATGTGAACATGCACGGTACATCATTATCAGACTTATCCTTCAACTTCTTGTTTATGCCCCAAAATGACTGGATATAGGCCTACAGGTTTTGTAGCAATTTCTAGCAATTGTAGAAATATTAGACCTTAATTGTCGAATGTTTAAGCACGTTCTATTAATCATGTATACTTTACATTACTTTAAAACATTTTCCAAATATTTAGCTTTTTTTACATTTTGGGGGAAAATAGCCAATTTAACACCATGGTGCCCAGTCTTCCTTAGTGCCCACTCTTCCTGTCACCTATCAAAGGTTTGGAACTGTTGAGTAGACTAGGAGGCTAGGCCTACTACCTGACAGTAACAGCAGCCTACAAACTCAGCTATTATTGCCTAAACATGTTGTTGCGCCAGCTATAGAGACAGTACCAACCCCAGGTAGTAACATTTGGAATGATGTTCTTACAAGCACATCAGACTAATATAGCTCTCAATAACATTTTTGCACAGCTCGGCGTAAAATATAGATTACGCCCGGTTGTTTTGGCATTCATGGTGATGTTCAACCCTCCCCTGTAGGGGTCGCAAGAGCTCTTCGATTCACCAGCAAGCGCCCTTTAAAGGAATTTCTCTCCAGACGTCGCACTACTCCAGTCGCACTTCTGCAGTCATCTCCAAAAGAAACGCAATCTGTGGGGGAACGCATGTGGAGATGATAATAATTGATAAGCAAAGTGAGCATCATAAAAAAAGGGGTACAAACCTATAGAAAACAATTATATAATAATATATAAGTAGCCTACTCAACCCCAGTTGAGTGAAAGTATAGATAGCTCTGGTCAAATATTAGGCCTACACGCTACACTACAAGTCAAATTTTACTTGAGTTAAAGTAGCCTCTTTTGCTCTTCTTTGCTTTTCCTGTTTTTGTTGTACTATGTGTATGCTCTTTTTATTTTCCTTGTCTTAAAAAATAAATGAATGGGACACTGGGATCCAATGTTGATACAAGTAAGTATGTTTACTTATAACCAGCTGTGCCCAAATAAATACATATATATATACAATAAAAAGACTCTAGCTGTTAAGAGTATTTTTTTTTAAGAAGGGAAAAAAAGGTTAGGGGGAAGCAATATGCTGCAGATTTACTGCTCACCTACCTTCATCACTAATTTTTAAACCAACCGAGGACATAGCCGCAGACGCCTTTCATGGACTTCCAGCAGTACTCCTCAGCTATCTTTTTGGCCTCACTCGGAGAGGTGGTTGTAGTAGCAGCAGTGGTAGTAGTAGTAGTAGGCTTGGTTGTTTTCTGCGTCCTCCTTCTCGGGGGAGTGGGTTTCACCACTACCGGCTTGTTCCTCTGGCGAGGGTTGGGTCTCGTCGGTTGTGCAGGTGCTGATGATGGCGGGGAGGAGGGGGAGATGGACGAATAGGCGAGGACCATCCTAGCTTCTTCTGGCGCTTTCCTGCACATCTGAGGCTTGACCACCTTGGGGAGTGGTGGATAGTGATTAAGTACATTTACTCAAGTACTGTACTTAAGTATAAAGTTTTTAGTTTTTTTTTTACAGTACTTTCACTTCTACTCCACTACATCTCAGAGGCAAATATTATAATTTTATTCCACTACAATAGTTTGAAAACTTTAGTTACTAGTTACTTTGTAGATTCTGATTATTATTTAAACATACATTAACCACTTCAGCCCTATATACATTTCGTCCATTTGAATATAGCCGATCAACAAGCTCACAATGTGTCACGATGTGATGCATTGTGAACTTGTAGATCTGCTATTTTTAAAAGATTTTTATACATTTGAAAACGTGTGAAATGGGACATTCTGCGTGCATAATGACTACTTTCTGCTTTTGGCACTTTACATTTATTTTGATACCAATACTGTTGTACTTTTACTCAAGTAAATCTTGAATTCCGGACTTTTACTTGTAACAAGAGTATTTCTACATTGCAGTACTGATACTTTTACTTAAAGGTAGGGTAAGTGATTTTCGATGGTCAAAATAAGTGTTAAATAGCTCTATATTCTCATAGTACTCATTGCTATAGTGTTTGTTCAGTAACAGGAGTCTCCATGTCTCTCCAGCTCTTTATTAAACAGATTACCAATTTTATACAATCAGGATAGAGAACTCAGTCAGGAATCAGGATACAGATTAGTGAAATTGGAAGTGGTGACACAAAGAAATGAGTTGAACAAATTGGAACTGGAACACTATAAAAATGAAACTGATAAATGGGTACTCTCTGCTGATTGGCTGAAATGTTGTCATCTACCTGAAAATGTATGCTCTGTTTATTAAAGGGCTGGAGAGAGGACAAGCCGGGGCGCTGAGGGGAAGGGAACTGGTTGGAATAACGTGTTCCTTCCACGCGCTACGTCCAACCAGGGAAACTTTCCCCTGTCAGGTGACAAGAAGGTCAGTTGGCTCTCATGCATTGAAGGAGGCATGAGCTCAGCCCTGGCCTCCCTAGGTTGGCAGAGGGAAGGTAGTGCCCAGGATTACATAGACAATTGGCACTGGGTGTAAAAAATAGGGTTACAAAATCGTGGGATAAAAATTTATAGAAAAAAATAATAATTAAAGGGCTGGAGAGACAGGGAGACTCCTGTGACCGAACAAACACTCTATAGCAATGATTACTATCAGAATATAGTGCTTCAACCTTTTAATACAAAACATTTTGTTTTAACCAAAAAATATCACCTACCCTACCTTTAAGTAAAAACATTGAGTATACTTTTCCCAATTCCCACCCACCACTGACCTTGGGCCCCTGGCAGGCGTTGTGCAGCTTCCGCAGGCCCCACATCATCTGCGTGAAGTAGTGGCGCGGGTTGTTGTTGTAGGTCCGACACGTCTGGGGCTGGCCCACGTAGTCGCAGTAGTAGGTGCGCTGCTTGCCCCAGCACGAGATCCGCAGACGGGTGTTGTCGCCCTGGCCGGTGACGGTCATCGTGCAGTAGTCGTTGCTCTTGCTGTTGAACTTGATGGGTTCGTTCCAACTCTGAGCGCCAACGGCCGCCGGGTAGAGACAGCAGCAGGCGAACAGCAGCAGCAACAGGACAGTGAGCTGAGTCCACAACATCATGGTGGCTGATGATCTGTGCGGATGCTGAGAGGAGAGGAAAGTACCGGAGCCTCCGATCCCTCCCCGCTATTTATCGTCTGACTCTGTCCTTACAAAGACGGAACACAGGTTGGGGGAAGGAAAAAAATGAAGAAAAAACAACTAGAAAAGCCTTCCTTTAAAAGGGGAGGAGAGTAGCCCCTTCACTCTCACACACTCACTCACTCACACACACACACACACACACACAGTCTATGCACCCACCACCATCACACATGAGTCAGATGTCAGACCATCACTCACTGATGTCTGGGGACTGCCACTGCCCACTGAAACATCACACAAACATGTTTGGCACTGGCAGGTCTCAATAAAAACACTGAATGAAACACCAGCTGACAGACTGACATTTAAGCACCAAGGGGGGGGGGGGATTACTCTTTGCTTTTTAACCAATTACTATGTAGCCTATACAGGCCAGTGATTCTCAAACTTTTACATGTCAAGTACCCCCAATTGATATGCATTTGCCTGCGGACCCCCATTTGAAAATATTTTGTGCCAGGGACAAACATTTTCAAGAAATTGCAGCTCACAGCATTGTGAGCTTGTAGGTTATTTTTGGTTACACAGATTTGTAAGATATTTTAACAGATTTAGCTTGGGGGCCCCCTGGAACCTCCTCAAGGACCCCAGGGGGTCCCCAGACCCCACTTTGAAAACCAGACCTAGGCTACTGTCAGCAGTATGAAGCTGCAAAACGTTAAATTAGATATTTTTCTTTTCTTTTCCTTCTTGCTGCCATGCTGACGTGGTTGGTGTGCGTTTCAGTCAAGATGCTTAGAATAAGTTCATGTGCAGACTGCCAACTGCTGCTGATGTAGCTTACAGTACAGGCAGCACACAACGTCTATACTTTTCCCCAAAAACTTTAAAATGCTCGACCACGAAGTGACATGTTTTAAATCGGCTGCTCTTGAACACACAGACAGGGGCAATCACTGTCGAGCAAGGGGAAGTAATTACCGTGCCCATTAAGCCAGAACAAGGAACAGAGGCTTCTACGAATGTGCCACGCTTGAGCCAGAGAGTGTGCCTGGAACTAACACAGGCGTGTGTGTGGGGGGTCAGTAGGCTACATGTCTTTGGCAGCTTTATTTTCACAGCAATTAGTCATAATAATGAGGAAAAGGGTCTCATTGTGAGTGACGTGGGGTCAGTGACAGAAACCTCCAACCTATTATGGCAGGGGAGTGAGTCAGATCATTTAACAGTTGTATTGCTCAGAGCTCTTCTATAGCCATTCCATTTGGATAGATGCACTGGCCGCAAGATAAAACAAAATGCTCATTTACACTTTGTAAACTTGTCCATGAATTTAGATAGGCCTAGTGTTCTCTTGAGTCTCATGTCAACACTCCAGCACATGTTGATTAACGGGATTTTCTTTTTTTCTTTTTCAAAAAGCATTAGAACAGAACGTTTTCATCAGTAAACAATAAAAAAAAGCCAGTCTGTGGACCACTTCCTCTGCTATACCCCTCTTAGTTTGCTTTAAAGCCAAGCTGATTTAGATGTGAGGAATGAGTTGGTACGAGGTTTCTGTGGCTGCGTTTTTTGTTTTGCTATTTCATGGGTAGCTTGCTGAGTGGAGAAACCTCAGAGCTGCGCTTATAGGCTACAGAATAAGATAATCATCCCCTATTGAAAATAGCTCACACCCGTAATGCAGCACAGTGCGTTCTGCCCGCCGATGGCAGCACACCATAACAGAGAAAAGAATGCGCGGTCTTGAGTTATAAATTCTTACGGCGCTCTATGCGTGTGCCAGCTGTCATATGGTGAACGCTGTTAGGGGAATTTCTATAGGACTGGTTTTGCTTCACACACATACACATAGTAATTTAACAGCCCTAGGCTACATCTCACTCTTTTGCTAAGAATATATGGCTGTATATATCTGTAAATGCACTTGCATGCACGCACACACCAATATTGTTGTTTTTTGTTGTCTTTTTTTGTTATGTTAATGTCAAAATAATTCTGTCTAAAGGCCTAAATCTAAATCATGTCACCCCGCAAAACAATCTATTGGAGCTTCAGAATTCTCACAAAACCTCTTGAAAGTGTGAAAAAAATGAAAAAGGCATAAACAAGACTTCAATTGAAATTGAATGTATATTCACAATTTGTACACTCACATAAAAAATAAATTCTCTCCATCATCCATGCCAATGCCACAGTTCCACCCATTGTGTCGCGCCTAATAGTGTCCAACTGTCCATCGCTAAAAGTGTGTTTTCAAGCACTTAGTAAAGAGTGTAGAAATCATACATTTTCAGCGTCTTATGAAGACAATGTAAGGTACTACTACATCATCGATAGTCCTGTCAAAGTGTGCACACCGGGAAGTTAAGACTGCAAAACATTTGCTGATCTTTATCAAGACAGAAAATCTGTTCTTAACAAAAAGGTAAAATCTGGCGCTGCGATTACATTACTGCCAGTTCCCAAAGCAACCCAACTTCTTCGAGGCAATTCTCTTGCATAAAAAGGGGCATTACTGTAAACTTGATAACCTCTGACATACAGATTTCAAGAGATTTATATAAAAACATTACCTAGATTTGTTTTGTCATGATAAAAAGCTGATTTTAATAATCAATGCACGATCAAACCTCCCATTACAATGGTCGATATTTCTTTGCAGTATAAAGGCGTGTAAACCATAAAGCCTTCATTGGAGTTTCTGCATTTTGATTGACAACACATTTAGCTACTTGTTCCAAGTATGAGATGAGATTGTCAAATGTTTTCTCATTATTATGCTGACAGTTATAGTGAATATATATTTTAGTCTGCAAAGTGAGTGGAAGATGGGTAAAGTCATTGGAATGGCCTGGTCCAGTGTGTTGGAGATTGCCCAAAGTAACTCGGACACCGGTGACCACCAGACATATTAGCAAATACACATATCACATGTACATAGCTGCTGAATACATTCATCCTTTTCATGGCTTAAAATGTATCCATAGCGGGGATTGCAGAAAAGCTGAAACAATATACAGTATGTATATAATTGAAAGACAACTATGACCTGAGACCTACAGTAAAAATAGAATTTGGCTTGGAAAAGGTACTTCTCCGCTTGAAAAAGTTGGACATTATCAAAGCAAGAAATATCTTGATAAAGATGCCATGTTAGTGAGATTAACATGATAGTTTGTGTTACTGTTAATCGATTAAACAACTAAAGAATATTCTATGATTCTGACACTGGTGTCGTGTGGTTAGACCGTTTCGCTCCCGATTGAAATGTGATTTGAAATGTGAAGGGCCACATCGGTTGAAATGCTATGGTAGACAATAGACATACTCTGAAAGGCATCTAGTTGTTTGCTTTGTGCCCTGAAACCAGCAAAGATGACAAACCCTGGCTGTCATACGATACTGTAAACATAAAAAGCATAAAAAGCATGTTATATTTTTGAAAGTTTCTTTCAATTGATCCCCTTCTGAGCTCAGCTGTACCGCACAGCTTTCAGCTCACTACACTTTAATGTCAGAACAACTTTGTTTGACTTTTTAAGACAAAATAACATAAGTCACAACATTTTCCATCACTATATGTTGCTATAGCCAGGAGTGACCACCATCCCACAACGGACAGATTCCAGGTTCTGTTCCCCCCCCCCCCCCCCCGCAACAGCTGTGTGTCCTGACAATTGTCCTTTAGCAACACAAGAGACTCCCACTTGCTCCTCGGGTACAATGAGGAAAATATCCAACGTGAAAAATGCATTTTGTTGCATTGAAAAGTCACTCAAATGTGTGCTGCTCCGAACTATATGTCTGCCTGTGTCTGAAAATGACACATCGTTTCTTAGAACAAAATGGTCAAGTCTCTCCTCAGTCAATTTGCCACGACCCCGCAGCCACTGTTTCCACGGCACAAACAAGTACAAAAACAAAAGTTAAAAAGAGCCTTGATGCGTATTAGAGTTTTGTCATGTCCTCGCACTGAATGTCTTCTCAGCCTCTTATTGTGTCCAAACTAATGTAAACGCAGACACCACAGTCTCTCTAAAATAATAATAAAAAAGACCACTGGCTCAGATTAATGCCATGGAGGGTGGGTGGTAGAGTGGGGGGTGGCAGTGTCCAGTGGGCGGAACTTTTGGGGGAAGGAAGTGGGCAGGTGTACTACAATGTGATTTTCTTTTCTTCAGGTGATTATTGAAGACAGTGGAAAGAGAGCGAGCAAGCGAGGGACCAGCAGAAAGGTGGGTTTGGGATGGTTGTCTTCTTCTGAGGACTGGGTGGGTTCTGTGGAAGCATCATCTGGTGTCAAGGTTTCAACATGAACCACTGTAGACAATGGGGGAAATGGCTTTGGTTAATAAACCCAGAAAAAAAAGATTTTTACAGAACAACAAGTTTATACCATTACCTTCCTAGTTTGCGAAAAATACTGTTTTGCAGGGTAAGCGGACAACTGGGAGAGTACGCACTAAATCCTGAATGTTAATACTCCATACAACCACCTCTTTAGTTAACCACTTTCAGCCTCGTGTCCATATTTTGGCCATGTATACAGGCCAAAATTATTTAAAGATTTAAAAAAATGTGCTAAATGAGCTATATAGGGCTTAAGTGTTAGTTATTTGATGTGTGTTTGGTTTTGGTCTTGTCTATTACAAATATGTATTGTATTTTATGCACTGCTATAAACCACAGAAGAATAAAATCCTAAACTTGAACGTGAACAAAATAACAAGAACAACTTACTGTCCAGTTCAGTTCCAGTTTTCGAGGACACTGTGGGAAGGCAAATTGTGGGTAAAAACAACACAAAAAAAACAATTTAATCACATTCATATTTCAGAATTGTTTTGGCCCATTGCTGTGTGTAATGGCACAGGAGATTGAGGGTGTTCTGGCTTGGTTGTGAAAATGAAACATATGCAATTGCAGTGAGTTATTATGTATTAAAGATGGAAAGGGTTTTCAAGGAGAACATTCTTATTCACTACACATATCACTACTGTAAGATGCTTCCCACTGGAAAGAAAGATGCTTCAGTATATATCTGTTTTGGGAAGAAGCTGATGCACCAATGCACCCAATCTACTCAACAAAGACCAATTACTGTCATATAGTAATATGGTTTGGACAGTTTAATGTTTAGGATTTTATTAGTATAATTTAGGTTGTTATGGAAACTTTAAAGACAGCTTTGCGACAGAAACATGTAACTGTTTAAATGTAAAAAAAAGTTTTAAAAAAAAAGTTGCAAAGTTATTTCAGTTTTACTTTCATCACCCTATCCAAAGCTAATCCTAAAGTTAGAACAAACAAAGGACTAATCATTGTCTACAGCACCATGACAGAAGAGTCACGAGGGGTCAGACGAGCTGTAAAGAAAGGTTAGAACAAACATATGGGGGGGGGGGTCATAGGCAAAAGTCCAATGGAGCGTAAGTACAGATATACCAAAACATAACGGGAGAAAGGTATTGATGGAATGAAGAAGGCACATGACAAACAGCGAGATGAGACGAGAGCTGTGTGAAGGAAGTAGGTGAGTACAGACAGACGTCAGTCATTAGGGTGATGCAGGGCAGATGGAGGAAAAGCAAACAGATCCGGTGTGATGGCGTAGTTTCTTATAAAGTACCTTTCAGGAGCAGATGTATAAGGACAGCTCTCTGTCACCAGTCAATATGCCTCGGTGGAGCAGAAGCCCGAGGGAACCTGTTCATAGTGTCATAGGCAGGGATGCTACAGTAGTAACATCGACACACACATACAGACACACACACACACACACACACACAGGGGACACGGTCATCAGCCAGATGGGGAATTCAACTGAACTGCTTTGATCGTTGTTAGGGCAGTCATCATGTGATAATTGTACCAGGCACGGAAAAATTGTACCGACTATATCATTGACGGTAGTTTGTCATTCTAAAATGTAGATTTTAGAGCCCGGGACAATTTTCGCATCACACACCAGCTGCTCTCCCATGAGCCTCAGCGTGGTGCAGCTGTTACACAGGTCAGAGAGCAGAACACCTGGTCTGTCTATTCTGAGGGCTTAATAGTGGTTAAACAGCACCTAATTCAAATTGGAATTATTTTGAGGAAAACCGTGCAATTAGGTTTCGTTCCAAAATGCCATACTCCGTCTTCTCAAATGTCCTGGATATGAAAGGCAAAGGTTGCAAGAAGAATCCAAAAGTCCCCCCCCCCCCCACCACCACCACCACCACTTTCCATCAGAGCAGACATTGTGGAACAAATCAAATCATGCAATAAAACAAAAAATGTCAAAACGTCCAATTAGTTGAAGTGATGAAATATAATTAAGGGAGCAAAAAGCATCTAGTGACTGGTTTCCTCAGGCATTTTCTTTGTGTGTTTTTGCTCTCTGCCTGCCTTCAGAGTAATTTGTCTAAAGATGCTTAGACAGCCTGATCCAAAAAAAACAAAAACATGTTAGAACAAGTAGACAAAACAAGCCGGCATTTTCAGTTGTCACACCAAAGCACTCAGACATGCTTGCCTCTCTCTGAATAAAAGGACCAGGTGTACATTCATTGGAGTTTCAGTTTGGCTGACTCTGGACAAGAGGAAACAGGAGGATTTTCATTCCGCGTGCAGAGCGAGCATGCAGTGGGTTAGTGATACAGCAAGACCCCAATACACACTTAATAGTTTACAATAACAAGTTTGGCAGAACTGAAAAAAGGTGAGGATAGAAAATTGTCAGACCAAAAGGTGGGCCAACTATTTGTATGAACTTCATACCAAAACCAAACATGCTGTAGACTGGGAGTGTAGTTAATGTTTTGTTCAATGACAGCCTGGTCGCCAAAGAAAAACATTGGCATTGTACTTGTCTGCAAACCACAGATACATTGAATGTTGACTTTTCTGGATGGATTTTTTTTTTTTAGCTTATCAACGTTTCTACATATGTCACTTCAATCCTAGATGTCTATATCACGTACTACTGTATGTGCAATTTCAAAATAGATTATACCGATTCCAGTGGTGGATGATAACAAAGTACATTTACTTGATTACTGTACTATAGTATTAGTTTTTTGGGAACTTTCTCTCCACTATACATTTCAAATATAAATATTGTACTATGTATAATACCAATACTTACATACATTGACCACTTGAAGCCATATTTCAAAAATTGTGAAAATTGTGAAATAGCAGATCTACAAGGTCACAACATGTCACATCGCGAAACGCCAGCTTTGAAACGCTGAGAATCAATGCATCTGTGGTTTGAATAAACATACAGTGGCAAAGTTTCTTCTGTGGCATTTGGGTTGGAAAATAAATAGCAGACACTGTTTTCTTATAGTGGCAACTGTTACTTTTTACAGCTGTCTGATCGTTTCATGGCTGAGGAGTAAATAAGGATGCAAAACATTCCGCTGACCTCCAGATGTGTATCATCTGAATGTATAGTGTGTATATGCTTGATTGATTAGTCAACCCCCTGTGGGCATGCATTGTTTCATTGCATTAATCTGACTCATTAATTAACACATGGCCGTCCCAAGCTATCCAGCATGCCTCCACTTCCAAACAACATGCATGCAACACCATTATAACTATGGTATTTACCTTGTGATTATCGGATTTGGGATACCTTGTTAACGCTTATTATGATAACCATTATTACCAATTTCCATACTGAAAACACAACATTGTATACAAAAAAGGGGAATGAAAAATGCATGATATATGGCATGCTGTCAAAGCTTTTTTTTTCTCCTTTCAAAATCACTATAGTACTATCAAGTGTCAGGACATAATTGTACATTTATAAAGCCTTTAAATATAATCTGTATTATATATATATTTAAAAAAAAGAATCTTACACCATCTTACAAAGACAGGCGGATATGGTGCTTTTGTAAGGTAATGATTATAAGAGCCCTTATTGCACAGTAAGGGGGCACTTTTTCAAAGATAGCGTACGACAAGAAGCTGAACCACCCACCCAGTTAAGAGCAATTACTGTAGCTTAGAAAAGAGACATATAAGACCAGCACCAAGAGTTCAGTAGTTATATGTACAACAACAACACACCCAGAGACCAGTGACAGAACGATGCGCAAGAATGGAAGCAGACAGGGGTGGAAATCGTGTAACGAAGCTTACGTTTTCATGGGTATTGTCTCAATGCTATAATGATACAAAAAAACAGAGATGTAAACATGTTAATGAGTTCTTCAGCAACGGACGTGTGTACCAACAAATGCTCTGTGCATCAGTATTGATCCAGTGACGGGGAAAAACGTCACGGATCAGCCGTTGACGTCTCTATTCGCATTTGTGCACCGGGGGAGCGGGGGGTGCAGCGGGATTTGGGGGGGGGTTGCAGCGGGACCCATGGCATGCAAATCCATCAACTCCTTCTTTTTTAAAGTGCAGAGTGCTTGACAGAGAGGAATGAAACGGAACAAAACGAATGCAAAAAATAAAGACAACAGATGGAAGATGGAACCAGTAGAAATGGTTATCACAAAGTAAAATGCCATGTCCCCGAAACGGAGGAACTACAAGGAAGAAGAGTGGAGGAGAGAAGAGATTAAGAGAGTAGACCACCATGTCTACACGGCACACACACATCTACATAATATCGTCGTTGTCAGGCAGAAAACCTGTATCTCCACATTTCATCTTTTTATGTTTTTTGATAAATTAATGGCGAAAGTAGCCAATCTACTGTACAAGCTCACAACGTGTTGTTGAAAAGTAAAGTTTTTGGATATGCAGTATAAGGTTTCCACCCAACAGCAACGATATGTATACATTTCAGTGTTTGTATTGAGTCTTAAAAAATGTTTTATATTGAAAAAAGATAATTTCACTTGTTTCCAATCTCACTTTGTTCCAGTTTACCTGATATAGTCTTATGTAAAGATACTAAAATAATATTTTTGAAGACTCAATAGCAAAACGACTGGAAAGATGATGTTTTTTGGCACTGTACAAACGGAAGAAAGGAGTTATTCAAGTCATTAAATAAAAATAGATGATCAGCCCCGTAAAAATGTACAGAGTTAAATTAACATGTACTGTAAAGATCATCAAGCAGTACTGTATACACTATCCACTGCCTCCATCTAAATAGCTCATTCATATATTCATTGGATAATATGAACTGTTGATCTACCTATTGAATATGTATGTACAGTACAGTATGTAGCTGGGCTATAATTGCCAACTTGTTTTTTCTATGGACAAAAGGGCAGGTAGATTAAGCTACACTAGATATATTACATTAAAGAAAATAGCAGAATGCTACTTACTCATCGTAAACATCCTCTGTGTCCATTCGGCGGTAGTACTTGGCTAGCTTTACTGCCAGGATGATGCTAGGCAACAGGAACAGAGTGCTGAAGCCCAGGCCCATCCAAAATGTGTTCTGTTAGAAAGACAACATTCACACATCAAGAAAATCATGATGCTCTTTCGTCAATGATGCTTTTTGACAAATTATAATATTCCTTTTATATGTCACACACCTCTTTTAGTCCTTGGGCCAGACCAGATATCGGTACCACTAAGTCGGCAAAACCTTACCTATACTAAATTGTTTTTTGGGCCAATATAAGTAAATAAAAATATGATAGCCTTTCCATTGGAGCAGCTTTTTATATTTTTTGACATTTTGTTATTTTTCTCTATAGGCGGATTTTCATTCATAGCCAACAACATATTAAAAGTTATATAACAATTTTTTTGGACATCACACTGCTCCTTTTTTTAATAAATTAAACAAACCTGTGTCCAATTAAAGTAGTTGATGAAGTGGGTGTGGCCTATTATTTGGTGGTGGAGCAGTTTTTTCAGGAATCAAAGCTGAAGGGGACAGCTGTCACAGCTGACTGGTAAGAACAATCCAAATCCACAATCCGTAAGACCTATTCTGAACCTCAAGGGTTTGAACAGATTTCTGAAGGTCTTCAACTTTCGAATGCTCACAACGGCGACGTTGTTGCAAACGATACGTCATGGAGATTGGTGGACGAGTATAGACCTCAAGGATGCCTATTTTCACGTCCCAATCTATCCACCGCACCACAAGTTCCTGCGCTTCGGCTACGAAGGCAAAGTGTACGAGTACACGGTGCTCCCCTTTGGCATGTCGCTGAGCCCCCGGGTGTTCGTGAAATGCACAGAGGTGGCGATAGCTCCGCTGCGTCAGCAGGGTCTGCGTCTGGCGACGTACATAGACGATTGGCTGCTGGCAGCGGAGTCGAGCGAAGAGGTAGCGCGGCACACGGAGATGGCCATTGCGCACCTGCAGTCCCTGGGGTTCACAATCAACGCTCAGAAGAGCGTTTTGATTCCATCCCAACAAGCCACCTTCGTGGGGATATCCTTGGATTCCACCACGATGATGGCGTGCCTGTCCCAGGACAGGATAACGAGCTTCTTGGCATGTGTGCGCTCCATGCGCCTAGGGCGCAAAGTCACGTACAGGACATGCATGCAAGCTGCGGGTCTCATGGCCTCGGCCATACACCTGATCCAGCTGGGCAGATTCTACATGAGACCTTTCCAGAGATGGATGTGGTCTGGATGAGGATACCGCACTCCATGGGCTCTCGGAAAGTGGTAGTGTCACCACGCTGTGTTTTGTCACTCCAACCGTGGACACAGGCGACCTTCTTGTCCGAAGGGGTCAAGATAGGCGCTGTAGTGTCCTGGAAGGTGATAACCACGGACGCCAGCCTCTCAGGTTGGGGGGCTGTCCACGAAGGCTACTCAGCCCGGGGGTTGTGGGACTCCTCCCAGAGCTCGAGTGGCCGAGCGGTCTACTTTTTGCCTTTCCACCCCTGGGTCTGATCCGTCCAACGTTGGAGAGGATCAGGACCCGGGGTGGGATGGTTCTGCTGGTAGCACCAGCATGGGGCACGTGGAGGACGGAGATCTTTTCCCTCCTCTACGACGAGCCGTGGCCTCTCCCCCTGCTCAGAGACCTTCTGAGGCAAGGCGGGGACGAGGTTTGGCACGAGAACCCCCAGGCTCTGCATCTGTGGGTTTACCCCGTGAAAGGTCGAGTCTAAACTCGCAAGGCCTGCCCCCTGCAGTGGTGGCCACTATACAGGGGGCTAGGGCAGATTCTACCAGACGTCAGTACGACGTTAGGTGGAATATGTTTGAGACCTGGTGCCTGGAGCAATCACCTCCGGTGGTGGCTTTTCAGGCCCCTGTGAGAAGCATTCTGATCTACCTGCAGGACAGATTGGATCATGATTTGGCTTTCTCCACCATCAAGGTGTACCTGGCTGCCATCACCGCCTGCCACGATGGGTTCGATGGCCAGTCGGTGGGCAAGCACTCGCTGGTGCGACGGTTTATGGCCGGCGCCAAGCGTGCTAGGCCAGTGAACAGACCTTTGTTCCCTAAGTGGGACCTGACTGTGGTGCTGGACGCACTGTGTCGGCCCCCCTTTGAGCCTCTTGAAACGTTAGATCTGAAGATCGTGAGTTTCAAGACGGTGCTTCTGGTGGCCCTTTGCACGGCGAAACGCGTCAGTGACATGCAAGCGCTCTCTGTGAGCGAGGACTGCATGTGGTTTTCAGACGACGGCAAGAGGGTTTTGCTGAAACCCAACTTGACGTTTGTGTCTAAGACCGGCGCGGTTGCCCAGGCCCCAGTAGAACTGGGGGCCTTCCATCCTCCACCGTTCATTTCGGCGGAGGACAGACGGTTGCACTGTCTCTGTCCAGTGAGGGCCTTAAGGCTCTACTGTCAGAGGACGGCGGCCAATCGTGAGTCATCTCAGCTTTTCGTCTCCTTTGGCCGGGGTCAGAGGAAGGCGGTGGCTAGACCGACTCTGTCCAGATGGATCGTGGAGGCGATTCGGTTGGCATATGTGAGTAGTGGTGCCGCTGTCCTGTTGGGACTGAGGGCCCACTCTACTCGGAGTGTAGCTGCATCTTGGGCCCTTTGCAAAGGGGTGTCAATGCAGGAGATATGCTCTGCCGCTGACTGGTCGTCACCTTTGACCTTTGCATCTTTCTACAGCCTGGACGTGGCGGCATCTGAGATGGCGCGCACGATCCTGGGTGTAGGAGCTGGCTCAAGCTAGGTGAACACATGCCTAAGGGCATGTGGTTTCTTCCTACTTGTGGGCAGCAGCCGGATCAGGCCAGGGAATGCAAGACATGCCTGGGGGCATGTTCTCTCTCTCTGCCTGGCTGGCCCCTCAAGCCCTCTCTGGACCTGCTAGGCATGGTCCGGGAGGAGGAGGCCTTGGTTTCTCTGTCACGAGCCGGTCAGACCAGGGTCTGTCTGGGCTGGTGACTAGGGACAGGACTTATGTCTGTCAAGGTCTTACCATAAATCCTTTTGCTTCCTGACCCACAGGGTCTGGGTTGCCTGGGGGCCATGGTCCTGCCGAGGGCAGGACCTGCGGCCTTGGGCAAGCATTTGGGTAGGGTTGGTTAAACATGGGCTCCCCCGGGGGACGTTTATGTGTCCCATAGTAAGTACCTTACGAAGCTATGCTATAATAACCCTAGGTTACGTATGTAACACAGGTTTTATTAATAGCGTAAGTAAGGTACTTATGTTTTTAACCCCCTCTGTGCGCAGTGTGGCGTGCAGAGTGGAAGGTTTCAGAGGGCGAGTCCATGTGACGCAATGGTATTTATACCCCCACCGGTCGCCGGTGTTTTGCGTCACACGACCCTATCCAATAGGAATTGGAATTCGGGAGTCCAGTGTGTGCTCTGTGTGATCGCCAGGGGGCGATGATATCCAAAACCTAGGGTTACGACACCAAAACCAACTTTCTAGGTTGAATGGTAATTGAGATATAGACATTTTAAGCTCCTGGCAACCATCTTGGATGCCATCTTGAAAATTATGCCTTTCTGCTAAGTATATTTTCCTGGATATTTGGGATGTTCTCAAGCATGCCTAAAGGTACCAGAATCAATTGAAAACCCTTTTGTATCAATGTTTAGGGAGGTTTAGTGGTACTCTTTCTTATATGCCTATTGACCGGTCTATTTCTCATAAAAAGTGCTTGTTTAAGATAAGGCTGAAAATGACCACCTCAGAATGAAATACTATGGGTAAATTATACATTTCCTGAATCCTTAGGGTCATGTCAGTATTCCAGTTGTTGTGTTTTGTGTCTCTGATGTTTCTTGATGCCACAGAACTAAAAGAAAATATATGGTTTAGGCGGAAATTGTGAGAAAAAAAAAGGTTATTAAAGGTTTGAAGAGCTCCAGTGACCACTGTACTTATCATACATAGTCACCAAAGGGCTTGAATGAAAGCTCAAAGTGTCCCCTTAAAAATGATACCAAACATAAAATATAAAACATTGTAATATGTCCTGAACGTGAGCCAATACCAAGATATGCACATGTGTCTAAAATGCCATTTTTCAATGGGGGGTGGTAACTTTAGCAGCTGATAACCCCAATTTAGCTGGGCCTCAGGAAGGTCTATCATACAAAAATAATATCCAGGGATGTATAGGAATAAAAAAATCCCAACTAGAATTTGCCATCCCAGGTGGTACCGATATGTGAGATTTTGGGGTTTGGCCCAAGGACTATTTCATGTATCTACAATGTACTGTCTAATGAAGCAAAAACATCATTTTAAAAATAAATCTCCAGAATGTCCACATTGTTATATCTGTCAAAAATCTAATATAAGCAGTATAATTAGTTTTTGCAATATAACACAGATCATCTGAACCATCTGTTTAAATGACTGGTTTTGTCTTTAAGGAGTGCTTGTGGTTTTACAGAGACATTCTGTTCCAACTCAATGTCAATTAGCCAGAGGTGGGATCTGTAGGGGCTGGAAGAGGAGGGGATTTAATGAGCCGCTTCCTGCCTCTGCAGCGTGCTGGTGCTTCTAAACAGACCCCCCCCCTCCCCACTGGCACAACACAGGGGTCAGGGTCGCACTGTGACAAAATAAAAGTCATTCTACCCTTTCCCCTCTTGTCCCCTAATTTTCAAAGTGGCCCTTCTTTGCACATCCACTATAAAAACCCAGATGCAGGACAAACTGACCAAAGGGCCGTTAAAAAGAAATAGAGTCTGCACACTGGAAAGTGACGTGCTCCCAGTCAGTTTATTAACGTTTCGACCCGTCTTCACCAGAATTCCGATGAAGACCCTATGCAGGTCGAAACGGTAATAAACGTACTGTGAGAAAGTCACTTCCTTTCCAGTATGTGGACTCCATTTATCTTACCCGCTAAGGACTTGACCCTTTGACTTGCAACTTGACATAAAAGCCATGGATTTTACATAACACTTACGTTAACAGGCTTAGGAAGGAAGCTCTCTCTCTCTCTCTGTTTATGTTTGCACGTGTGCATAACGCATTGTACATATATATGCATGTGTGGGAGAGGACATGTGGAGAAAGTGTGTCTCTGTATACAGTATTTGTTTATGTGCGTGGGTAGAGTGAGGTCAAGTGTACAGAATCTACTCTACGCTTTCACTGTAAGCACTAAGCAGTGTGTGGTGTGTGTGTGTGTGTGTGTGTGTGTGTGTGTGTGTGTGTGTGTGTGTGTGTGTGTGTGTGTGTGTGTGTGTGTGTGTGTGTGTGTGTGTGTGTGTTGCTGGGCGGGAAACACCTTATCCATCTCTCGAACCACACACCACACATACCATACCGTACATATACTGTACACAGACAATCAGCTTGCAGACACTTTGTATTGCCACACTCACTGTACATGCAGAAACACACACACACACACACACACACACACACACACACACAGCGCCCCCCATCTAGGTTTTAAATATAACATAACATTACCCCCCATCTAGGTTTTAAATATAACATAACATTACATAGGCATCTACTTAAGCTATAGTTTCTTGTTACCATATCTGGCAAGGACATTTGGAGGTAAACCATGTGTGTGTTTTCATGTCTGTAGAATGTACAGCGTTATGTCTGGACCTGTTAGAACACTCTGTACTGTACATACAGTTTGAACCCTCTCTAGGAGACATTTGCCTTTCACTTAAGCTGCATTCAAGCAGTAGGGAAAGATATTTTTCCCGTCGCTTCATTTGCAAAGTGAACTTTTCCAGAGTTGGGTTATTTCAACTGGAGCGAAGATGAGGAAGAAGTGAATTTCCTGCATTATTTGTATCGCCTGATTCACTTCATTCGCACCACCCGATGCAACACTGCGATAATTTGCGTCTTTGCATCAACTTTGTATGTAATCGCGCTGCATGATTTAAAAAAAAATCTTTGCCTCCTGTGTGAATGCACCTTTACATGTCATTAGGTGGCTGCTTCTATCCAAAGCACCATTCTGTAGGAGCGTCCTGCTCTGCAAATTGAATTGCACAGGGAATGGATCCCCTCAAACTTGCACTGTTAGTCCCATTCTCTTCCCATTGAGCGAAACAGGGTATGGGTCCTCTAACTGAGTTACAGAGGTAAACTAGAAAAAGTGCTCCTCGGAGCACAAGTCTCCGCCAGGTCAGGTAGGTTATTATGGCCTCCTGGTGGCACTATAATAGGCCAATGTGAAAAGGGTGCCATTTATTACTAGGCCGTGCACAGCAATCGGACACTGCATGCATGATTTGAGA
The DNA here is from genome assembly GCF_963280865.1 of Gymnoscopelus braueri. Taxonomy (NCBI): domain Eukaryota; kingdom Metazoa; phylum Chordata; class Actinopteri; order Myctophiformes; family Myctophidae; genus Gymnoscopelus; species Gymnoscopelus braueri. The sequence continues at coordinate 30,734,559 of NC_137622.1, forward strand.
AATGTTGTTCTAAAAATGTGTTTTGCAAAATTTGACCTGCTGGTGGCGCTATAACAGGCCAATGTTAAAAGGGTGGCATTTGTTCCTCAACATAGTGTGAATGTGCATTCAAAGTTTCACCGCAATCAGGATGGAATATGAAAAATCAAACAGATCCGTCTTGATCACATGACTATAAAGATCATGTGTTCCGATTTGCGTGAAATTTGGATCAAATCTGAAGGCTTAATATCAAAAAAATTGTTTTACATAAGTCTGCCTCCTGGTGGCGCTATAAAAGGCAAATGTGAAAAATGCAGGGCAAATGTTTTTCCTTGGCCTCTAGAGAGTGTGCATACAAAGTTTTACACTGATCGGTGCAGTTATAGGTAAAGACACGAATCGGCCTGTTACAGCGCCACCATGAGGCTGATTTGAACATTTTCAAATGGCATTTCTTCCTCGGCCTAATGGGAATGTGTGTGCAAAATTTCACGGAATTGCATGCTGTGTTCATGATTTGAGGCATTTTGGAGTACTCCTGCAAACTTTTAAAGACAATTTTTGCCAATCAGGATGGAATATGAAAAATCTGAAATGAGCTGTTTCTTTTAATGACTATAGAGATACTGCATACCGATTTGGGGGATTTTTGGCCAAAATATGTAGGAGTACTGTTCAAAAATGTGTTTTGCACAAATCGGCCTCCTGGTGGTGCTATAAAAGGCCCATGTGAGCAGAGGTTCTGCTCTGGCATCCAGGGAGTGTGTGTGCACAGTTTCGCTGCGATCAAGCCAACGGTGCCAGAGATTAGCTGTCCACAAAATGACAGAATGACACACGGACGGACGGACGGACGGACGGACACACACACGGACGGACGGACAGGGGGTAAAACATACTCTCTCGCCATGCCTTTCGGCCTGGCGGAGACAACAAACCCTTAAATTTGGTGGTCCTGGCATCAAACCCGTTAAACTATCGTACGCAGAGAATCAAGCCATGGACAGACTGTGGCTACTAGCGCAGTGGTTCTCAAACTTTTTCATGTCAAGGACCCCCAAATGCATATGTATTTGGCCACAAACTCCAGTCTGAAAAGATTTAGTTTAATGTAAACACACACACACGCACACACACACACACACACTCCATCATGCACTCCCCTATGAGTTGGGTTTCAGAAGAGCTCTGAGGTCATTACCATGGAATCAACCAGGAAGCTGCAGGCTACGATTTCAACAGTGTCCACCATGTTGCTGAAAGGCTTGCAGGCTGCAACCTCCATAGCCAGCTGCAGCACAAACAGGGAACAGAGAACAATCAAACAGTCATAAATAATGGAGATAATTGTGCAGTGTGTTGTGATGGATTTCTAATTGCACTGTGTGAAAGGTCCCGTTTTTATATATATGCTTACTGCCTACCAGTCCTATACTACAATTGGAAAAGTGTGGATTCTGTGTGTTTAAGCGTGCCAGCGGACCAATTGCCTGCCAACTTGGCACAATATCGGTCATGGTCATACTGATTACAGACTGACGGATTAATTCTTTATACCCAAAACAACTGAACAGGGCAATATCTTCAGGGTAAACAACTCAAGATGGCCTTTTTCAGATTTGTTTTGGATTTTCACAGCAGGATTTAGCAGAAACCATTATGCCACAGACCAAATTCCTGGACTTTATAGATGGTGACATTGTTATTGGCTGACTCTATATTTATACCCAAACACGCAAAGCTCTTTACCACATCACACAACTTCCTATGTTCCAGTAATCTGTGGGGACAACAGCATGTACATCTTTTGTGTCATTATACAACACCGTAGCCTGCTTTGAGCACCTATGACTTAATGAATTACCACTCAATACTTACAGAGGTCATGACCCACTCTACGTATTGATGGAAGTAGCTGTGAATGGTCCCTTTGTATTTCCCCGTTTCCTGAGGAAGATTGGGAAATAATATCAGTTAGACTTTATCCCTGCATTGAATGGGATCACCTTCACTCTGAATTAAAGTAATGATGCATACCTGGTTGATCAAATGTGTTGCATTTTGAGAGATGAGATACTGGGCAGCATCAATGGCATTGAGGACAACCAAGACTTTATTCTGAAAATGAATAAATTAAAGGAGAATTATGTCTGTTGACCTTAAATTTAAGCATATTAAACTAGAAAAGTTTTGGGAAGCAGGTATCCCTGCTAACACTTCATACTTTATATCCTACTCATGTTTTATGTAATGTTGCACAATGAATTTAACACTAACCGGCAGATCTGAAGCAGTCCTCTCCAGAAACCTCATGCTCTGGTTCAGTGTGCTCTGTAAGAGGAAATTAATAACGCAAATTAACTAACACCATCCCTGTCAAATAGAAATAGCAGTGGTTACATGCTGGGGTCACCTAGAAATGTTACACCAATGAAACACAGCGGGGTGGGGGTGGCAGGCAGGGAACCAACCAGACTCCATGGTACATGTTGCTTGCCGACAATAATTAATCTTCATCTCGGCCAGCGTTAAGAGTCACTTTTGTGTGATAATGTGTACATTTAGATGAGCTCTTCTGCTTTCACTACAATCAGGGGGATTACCAGCACTCACGGAAATGTCCCCTCCCGGGATTCGAACGCAGCTCCCCTGCACGGGAGATTACATTTCTACCAATGAGCTAAGACGGAACTCCCGTTTGGGCAGGGGAGATATTGCGGTTTGAGCTTCAGGCAATACCACTTGTCAGCTTGTAATGGTCCTACCCGAACATAGGGTCTACATTTCTCAATAGAAGAGCAGCACAGATTTACTAGTTATGTTTTAGTAATACTCTGCATTACAGATTGGCCAAAATAAACGCACAAAAAAAGGTTCTGCCGCTTTAACGTTAAGATAATGCTGAAGAAGGATGTGTGCCAAAATGTATTTTGCTCATACTAAATAAAAAGTGTGTGAAGGACATGTCCGTGAGTACTGGTTACTGGGTACGTGCACCCGCTAGGGAAATTGCGGGAAGAACATTTTCGGTATTGCTCACATTCTCATAAGTCAGCATTCACTAAAGACAGGCAGAGGAAAACTTGTTTCTGGTTTGAAAAACACGAAGATGAATTTCATTCCAATATGAGAAGTCCAGGGACTTCCTGCTTGCCAACCATATACAAACATTACTGACAATGGAAACATCTATAATCTGATTGGTTTCCGATTGAATTTAAAAAAAATTAAAAATGTATTTTGGAGAAAAACAACACATGCTAAACGGTTTTATGTACACTCAAAATACAGTACACGACTACATCTTACAACACATGTATACTCAAATGACTTTCACACAGAATGTTCAATACTTATACAGTACTATGTTTCATTATAAACAAAATGATGGAGGGAATAAATGATGGATTGGAGGGAACACAAAACAGAGACGTGTACATAGTTTGACTCAGGATAGAGCTGCTTACCCTCGCTCTAACATATTTCTGGATGTTGAATGCGGTTTTAGCAAGTAACAGAAACAAACAAAGAAAACATCTGAGATGCAATGCACAAGCAGAAGCCCCAAATGTTAAAGTCATTAACTACTTAAACCCTATATGTGAGCTTGTAGATCTTCAATCTCCACCGAATGTTTGCCTATTATGACATGCACAGAACAGGAACGCTAGGGTTCATGTGGTTTATGTCCTTGGCTTAATGGTACAGTAACATAAAGCATTTTCATAATAACATTTGAATGTTGGTTGTAGCTGCCTACTTTTCTTTCATCGTGTCTCTTGTCTTAACAACATGAGAATGGGTTGAGAAACCCATCTCAGAAGCCAGACTGACCAAGCTGATCACTGATAGGTCCAGACACAAATATCTGACCTGGACAAGCTATTAGAGAATTGGTTATTGATTACCATGCTCTGCTCCATGGGGAGGACCTGGTGACTGTGGATCTGCCGCAAGCTGTTGGCATGGTCCTTCAGAGCGGTCTGCAAACTGCCCTTGGGCTGTCAATATACAAACACACACACACACACATGAACAAGCAAGCAAAAGCAAGCACACACACACACACACACACACACACACACCAGAGGTTGCACTAGGATTTCAAACTGCCGGCCACCGTGGCTGGAATGATTACAATTGATCAGACTTGAAATGTAAAGGAGTAGGATATAGAAAAGAATTACAGCTTCATCTTGCAAAAGGGGATTAATTATCTAGGCTACAATCGCACAGGTTGAGTCCGTGGCTGCGTGCGTAATGATTTCTCAACAAGGTGTTGCATCATTAGATTCATGGTAAAACATGTTCTTCAGAATATTGAGCAATTGTCCAAATGTCGGGTCTGCGCAAATCTTTCATAAGGTTGATTGATTCATCTGGCCAGCAATTAATCAAAATATAGGCTACTCAAGTCAGTAGGCCCACTCACTATATGGTCGCATGGTGACATAATTATATGTTGGGGGTGCGTCCATGCATCTCTTAGATGCAACTTTGGGAAAGTTGAACAAGCTTTTGTGGTGATCTACTGAGTCTCTGACTCATCTCAAATAATTTAAATTCAAGTGGTTATGTTTGTTTACGGGTTGGGACCGTGCGTGCATTCCATCATGCTACGTGACCTGGCGCTGAAATGGACAGCTGTTGCTTCATCTTCAGCGAAATGCGTGTGCATTGTTCTTGATTTGTGGTAAGACAACTTTGTGTATTCCTTTAATTTTCCGAGACGGTTCCGCACGGAACTCCACAGAGCGGCTCTGAGTCTGCTGTGAAAGTTCTCTGACATCAGTGCACTGCGCGATCAGGATGTTCGGAGTGAATCACATTTTTCGGTCCGGGCCATAAAAAAACGGTCAAAACCGGCAATTACTGGACTAACGTAACCTCTGACACACAGACAAACACACACATATAAAGTAGTTGATGTAATTTCAATGTTTTATGACTGATCATAAACACGAGAAACTTCAAGTGGACATAACATAACAAAGCAGAACACATTCCATTCCCTTCTAACCACTATTCTGCCATCCAACCAATAGCAGTTCTTCGTTATTTTTGCCCAATAGGAGTCATTTAGACTTCCCCCTGAGTGACTACAGCAGTGGTTCTCAAATTGGGTTCCTTGAGGGGGTTCCAAATGCACCCTTACAGGTCTGAAACCCTGAGAGTGTACAAATGGACCCAAATGGACCCTTATGGGTCAATTTGGTTCCATTTGTAAACTTTCAGAGTTATAGGGGTCCCTGAAATGTTTTAAGTTTTAGAACTACTGGACTAGAGCAGTGGTTACCAAACTTTTTCTCCCCGTGAACCAAACTAGTGAAAATAGGCTCACAACACGTCACAATGCGCTGTAGATCTGCTATTTTCACTACTTCTTAAAATAATTTGTAACATCTAATTAATGGATTTTTAACATTGATTTTTTATGGAATTCTTTGAAAAAAAATGTTTGAATTAGTTTTTAACTTGTGAAAAATTGTGAGTTTTTAGCAATTCTTTTGAAAATCTTTTAAAATAATAATAATAAAAAACAAAACGTAGGAAACAAAAAATTAAAGGATATTTACTCGCGACCCATAAAAATTACTCCGCGACCCATATATGGGTCCCGACCCACTGTTTGGGAAACACTGGACTAGTAGGCCAGGGCACATGGACAGCAGATGAGTGCCAGCAGGCGTTAAGGGAGGATGAGGAATCAAGAGCAGGGGACACACTTTGAACAGGGAGGGTTAATAGCCCTGACAGGACCCTCGCTCTGGATTCAAAACTACTTCAGGAAATGAATGAGAGTGCTGTGTTGCCCCCCCACCAGGTGTCACCCACCCTGAAGGCATGGAGCATTCAAACTGATCCCAGAGATTGAGTCTGCTTTCCGGCAGAGTACAGGAGTACAGAGTACGGGGGCGTGGTAACAATGTCAAACATTTTCATGTCAAGGACCCCCACATTGATATGTATTTCAATGACCCCCATAAGAGAAGATTATTCCAGATTTTTGAAAGAAACATTCAAATCACAGCTCAAAACGCGTGACATCGCGTCGCGTTGATCTTGTAGATCTGCTATTTTTTAACAGCTGCCGAAATATAAAATAGGTTTCAGCGGTCAAACTGATTTGGATGCCATGGAAGTCATTTTGCTGGGGACCCCATGGAACCCCCTAAAGGACCCCTGGGGGTCCCCAGCAAAATGACTTAATATAGTATCCAAATCAGACCCCACTTAGTTTTTTTCTGTATCTAGCATGAACTGCTATTAAAAAATAAATACAATAAAATAAAATCTTGAAAAAGTTTTTTTTTTAACGTTTCACAACACAAATCTCGTCTTTTGGGGGTCCACGCAATCTTTTCACAACGGTCCATGCCAAAATACATATGAATTTCGGGGTGCTTGACAAGCAAATGGTGGGAAACCACTGGCTTACCATGCACACTGCAAGTAAGTGCAGAAAGGTTTGTCTGATAACAAGGTGGTCTCACCATGAGGTCTGTCTGAGCCTCTAACTCATTGGCAAATGACAGCAGGTCCACCTCAGTGACTCCTTTGTTGACCTGGAGATAATTGGAAATAAAGCATAAAAGTTCAATTTTATTCCACAGTGCAAAGAGAGCAGCACATTCACACTTTACAACATTTGGTGGACCCTATAGTACTGTATGTCTCAACTTAACCACTTGAACCTTAGCGAGAAACATCTGGCGAAAATAGCAGATCTACAAACTGAGCTTGTGGATCGGCTATTTGCGGCGAAGAGATTTGGAGTAAAAGGAAAAAAGCCATTTTATTTAGTTTCATCCATCTCCCCACTCTCACTCTGAAGTGGGAATGACAGGGTCAGATTTCTGTAATATTTTACGTTTTGTTCTATGAACAAAACTGCTTCATAAGAACATTGTTAGTGTAAACAAACATATATACATATATTTAGAAGTAATTTACCCATTAGGATCGGAAAGCATCATTTGTGTCATTTAAAGATTTATTTGGCTATTCAAAAATAGAAGATCTGCAAGCTCATAGCACGGCACCGAGTGCCGCACTATGAGCTTGTAGATCTGCTATTTTTTTTTAAATCGTGATTTTTTTTTCAAATCTTGGAATATATATACATATTTTAAAGCGAACATTTGTCAAATATTTAGTTCCAGGGATCCCCCAGAAGCAAAGATTTAAATTACAAATGTCGTAGTGCTCATAGTGCGGCACTCAGTATGAGCTTGTGGCACGCTATGAGCTTGTATATCTGCTATTTTTGAATAGCCAAAGAAATCTTAAAAGGACACACAGATGCGTTCCCGGTCTTCAAGGGTTAAAAAATATAATCATTTATTTTCTGACAGGACGGGGTGTCTAGCACAGGAAGTGACAAGTCCCTGCCCGGTCTGTTCCTGCGCTCTCTTTGCTTTGGCAGAGATAGTTTTGGATAATCAAGAGTCATCATTCCTGCGCTGAAGCATGCTGCAGCTGATAGGACGCAGAGCATGTCTGCTGTGTGTCACTGGAACTGACAGAGAATGAATGGGGCAGTGATCACTGGCAGGCAAACCTATACTGACTGCTAAAGAGCATGAAATGACATTACTACTCATTGTAGTGACCAGTCAGGGCTGTTAGATAGAAGACACAGTAAGTTGGCACAGTGTGTGTATTTGTGTATATATATATATATATATATATATATATATATATATATATATATATATATATATATATATATATATATATATACATATATATATATATATATATAGTTCAAACAGTCACTCATTCAAAATTATGGACAGTTGTACCGTAGATTTTATATTGACTGTGATTCTTTACTTTATATGTTTTTTTTGTTACTTTTATCATCATTGCTTTACATTTATGTAAAAAACGTTAGGGTGCATACATTTCATTTTTGTATTATAACATACTGTTCTACAGTATATTGTTGTATAACAAGGTAAGAAGGGGGGCGAACAAAATAAGCTTTTGCTTCTCTCTGCCCCTTCTTGAGCAAAAGTTTTCTGTACCATGTTTTTATTTGTCCAAGATAAATAAATATAAATTTAAATCAAACACATACACACAGAGTATATCAATGTGGTGTGTGTGTGTGTGTGTGTGTGTGTGTGTGTGTGTGTGTGTGTGTGTGTGTGTGTGTGTGTGTGTGTGTGTGTGTGTGTGTGTGTGTGTGTGTGTGTGTGTCACCTCCTCCAGGTAGTCTGCGTAGTTGATGTCGGACAGGCCAGCGTCAGAGAAGGCCAGGAGGTTCTGCCTGCCCTCTGCCTCAAGCAGCACGATTCCCCTCAGGTCGATCCTGATCCCATCCAGCCGACCCACCACATCCTTAGTGAGCTGGACATACCACATGAGGATTAAAGGGCCATTCACACCAAGCACGATAACTATGACGATAACTATAAATATGTCGTTTTAAACATCGTTCTAACTCAAATGGATGGCAGCATCTACACACCACAACTGTAACGACACCTATATGGACAATATCGTTTGGATTACTTTCAGTGAGATTTTATGAATTAGAATGCTAGATAGATAGATGGTTACATGATTATCATTCTAGTTATAGTTATCATGCTCAGTGTTCCAAACGTTAGTCACTGTCATCTTGCACCTTGTGAATAAAAAGCGTTTAATTGTCTGTGATGCTCCAGTTCTTCATTCCTTTCGTCCGAAGATTTAGACAATGTTCTGACTCCTAGTTCACCGTTTCTCAACATCTGGTCTGGGGCCCATCAGGGGGAGAGTGTACAAATGGATACTTATTTTTTACTTTGGAACCCCAAGCTACACTTCTCAGTGTTAATTTAACTCTGAGAGGGTACGAACGGAACCAAATGGACCTGAACGGGTCCATTTGTACACTCTCAGGCCACTTTTCCACCGGGGTTGAACCGGTTTTGTTCTTTTCCCCCTGCCTAATCTTCAACCAGTTCAGAGTGTTTCCATTGACAATGAATTGGCTCAGAACCCTAAAAATGAGTTCGGAACTGAAACAAAAAAAAACTTTTTTCTTGCCCTGAACTGGGCAGGGGCGTAGCCAGAACGCTGGCAGCAGCTGGGCCTGGGCATTTGTGGGTGGGCACTCACGCCCGCGGATTTGGGAGTTTTTGGGGCGGTTTTGTGCGGATTGGGTGAATATATTAGGGTGAATATATATTTAAAAAAAAAAAAATTTCTTTTCTTTTTTCTTTTTGGTGGGCACAACAGCCAGGTGGGTGGGCCCAGGCCTACCTATGCCCACCCGTGGCTACGCCCCTGGAACTGGGAATCAAAGTGGGCGTGTCACTATTCTATAGGTTGGAAGATGCAGATGTGATATAAACAATGGCAAAAGCAAGCGAAAAATAATCATTAAAAAAAAGAAAAGAAAAAGGAACTACCGTTGAGAATTGAATTTCCCCCGTGCAATGGACACTTCGACCGGTCGTATTCGACACATTGCTGGCCAGGCCTGGAATCGACTAAAACAAAATGAGGCCTGGAATCGAACCTGGGGCAAGTGGGGACTCCTGCTCCCCAGGCGGGATCTCTGTAATGTTGGCAAATGACACCTCTATGACCTTGCCATAATAATTGTGGGGTCACAGTTGTGCACAGTTGTCCTGACCCTTGTTCTTACTTATTACTGTTGTTTGTTATTGTATTTTGACTAAATGACTAATACATTATAAGCCGATTTAAGAGATTCCAGGCCGACTTGGTTGCTCAGCTCTCATAGCCAGACGTCGTATATCGCTCCACTGGACGAGCCGTAACCCTCCTAGTGTGTCATCCTGGTTAAGACTTGTCAACGTTTCTCCATTTGGAAAACATGTTTTGTACATTAACTCCTTAACCACAATTTAACTAAGGATTAACAATCCCCCCCCCCCCCCCATTATTTGTGTTTTTGTATTCATTTTATTCTACTCTGTTATCACTACTATTACAATTTTTTGTTGTTTCGTTTCTTATTAGCATTTCTTATCACTCATTTATTCTACTCCCCCTGGGCATGGGTGGGTAATTGTGAGGGTTTGTTTTGGTAGTAGTGGTTGTTGTCTCTTTTTTGTTTTGTTTTGTTTTGTTTCTTCTGTTCTGTATGTGGTCATGTATGTCTTGTATTTATAAATGAAAAAAGCAACAAAAGAAAAAAGAAAAAAAATACATAAATATTATAAATATATATAAATATTATAAACACTACTTACATTAAAACACTACTTGTAAAGTAGACACTAAAATGTAATCGATAAACTGAGGTTTAGTGTAGTTACATACTGGCCATTTAGGAGCTTCAAGGATATATATGCGACACAACATGTTGTTAGCTTGTAGATCCCTTTCTTTTTGGCAACAAAACAAAAGACAATGTCCAAAACAACAAAACAAATAGAAACCCTGTGCTTAAGTTTATACCGATGTACACTGCTGTTTTGTGAGCAACATTGTGTTCATTAGAAGCTCTGTAATAATAGTTGGTTGGTTTTCTTTTTTTTTCTCAATCAATCTTTATAGATTTTTCACAAGGAAACAAATGCACATCTCAAACTCAAAATCAACATAATTGAACTCCAATAGTTGGTTGGTTTTCCATTTGTCATCGGTTATAAGGACCATAACCCCAGTGTACAGTAAGTTGAAGGCTGACCGATTTTCCTGAATAGCAATATGCAATTTCACCACACACGCAAACAAAACATCAGTTTCCCACCATAAAAATAAGTCAGCCCCAAGTCATTTTTTGCCCGACACTATAAAGAGAAAAGAACAAAATGTTGGCACCAGTTTTTATTTACTTAGATGACATGGTGTTATATAACCCATGGGTCATGTGCTGCAATTCCTTTTACACTGCAAAAAATAGCCAATTTCTGCAAGTTATTTACTCTAGGATTTATGTTTAAAATGTTGTTTTTCTTAGTAACTATAGCGTATTGTAAATTAGGCTGCGACCAATAATAATAATAACAACAGATTTCAGGTAGTGAAGCAAAGCTAGCCTTCTTATAAACCAGTAAAGTATCTTGGAAAAGGCACATCACTGTACTGTGATCGGTAGATCAAATTCTTTTAAGTTGATTTTCTTGGAAAGAAGGCATCTCACCCAACCAACACATTCGATTTTCAGGCTCAATAGCTGAGATGGATATTTTTTGTAGTGTGATCTACTACAGGCTGCCAATATCTTCTACCACATGGACAAATCCTCTGAAATGTCTACTTTGCAGAAACCCTCTTTTCTATGTCCTACACATCCCAGATCAGGCTGCATGAATTATGTCTCTTTGGCTTTTGTTTTATGTGACTCATATGTAAAGAGAGGCAGAGATTGCTAGCAATAAGATGACGCCAGTGGCATAAATACAGTACAGTATAGGGTGGGCACAGGGTGTGCCTACACCCAGGCTCACAGAATGAGCCCCCATTCTCGGGGGTGGCACCTGTTGCTTTGCTAATGCCAAGCACATGATATCCTTAAATACCCTATATACTTAGTTGCCCGGAATCCCCCAGGGGTCTATACTAGGCCCCCTCCTTTTTTCCCCTCTACAGAAAATATCTTTGCCAAAAATTGTCAATTTACAAGCTCACAACGTATCGCATTGCGATGCTTTGTGAGCTTGTAGATCTGCTATTTTCTGTGAATGTATTCCCCAAAAGAATTGACACTAGGGTTCATGTGGTTAAAGTAAAAACCTCTTCGCAATGATGACCAATTTTGCAACATACTGTTATTATTACCTGTCATCACTCCTTACTGTAAGTTGAAAGGCCAAAATTGAAGAAGAAAGTAATTCTGGTCTATCGATGTAATGGGAATTATGAAAAAAAAAGCACTGGGAGATGCACAGTTGCTAACACCCCAATAACTATAACAATACAATCTCCAGCATACATTATTATGAGCACGGAGGGGAGCCCACAGCAACTCTTGCACCCAGCACCCCTTAAGGGCAGTCATTTTGGCAATGTATGGGCTCACATTCTTCAAGTGGTAGGTGTTCTGGCCTTGGAGCAAAACTCCTTATATGCCATGTGTATAAAATGATGACAAATGACCAGTGTTGACGTAGCAGAAATGTCAGCCGTTAGCTATGACTTTGTATAACACCGAGCCATTTTTAGCAAACAGTGCTATCGATTGGCATCCTTTACAATAACAGAGGCTGGATAATATTGCAAACTGGCGAGACTGCTACTAAACGTCTTTGGTGAACAGATAGAGCTGGCATTGGGTCAAGTAAACACTTTAATGAGAGAGTGAGATTAATGAGAGAGTGAGATTAAGAGTTGAAGGTAATGTTTGTTCTTTTTGGCACCAATTCATTAATCACTAGAGCCAAATGGAGAATGGTGTCTGACACAGACAGTGCCTGTTGATTCTAATAAGTCTGACCTTGACTACTTTCAACCTGTCGTCCCTGTTCTGGACATGTCATTAAAGGTGGAAAAATAAGATAAATCTTTTAACCAATTAAATCAGGCTGGCAAAAGGAGAAGCATTTATATCAGAGTACTACGAATATGTTTTACTAATAAGGCAGAATACCACTAAGTAGTGCATGCATGTGGTCTGGTCCTCTGCATTTGGGGCATACCAAGTCATGTTTTGCAACTCAAGTAAAGGTACATTCCATGTCCAGGTGAGGATAATATCAACAGACATGGGACCAAGTGCTAGTTACTGCTCAGAACTACGCTGTGTGTGTGTGTGTGTGTGTGTGTGTGTGTGTGTGTGTGTGTGTGTGTGTGTGTGTGTGTGTGTGTGTGTGTGTGTGTGTGTGTGTGTGTGTGTGTGTGTGTGTGTGTGTGTGTGTGTTCACTGACCAATGTAGCATTGAGGAAGGAGGAGATATTGAAGACCTTGTCCAGTCGCATAGCTGAGTAGATACCTCTGTTCTCCTTGCAGTCACTGATAATGGAACACGCACGCACGCACACATATGCACACACACACACACACACCCACACGCACACAAACACAGGATAAATGATAAACAGAAAACATGGAGTGAAATGTCAGCTTGTAAGCCATCAACCCCTCCATAGTTTCCAGTCAAATGTCTGCTGCCACCCAGTGGAAACACACAAAATACACTACAGGCATATGATCAAACCATTCTGTCATAAAAGAGCAGAATACAGTATAATTTTCATTATCTTTCATTATCCCAGGTTAATGAGACAATTCTATTTGGAAACAGGACAGTGGTTCTACGTTCCCCACTATTGAACACATGCCCTCGCGGGAGACGAAGAAAGTTCATGTAATCACATAAACACACAAAACAAAATAATTAACAGTGTACAGGAACAACACCATTTCTTCCATAATTACGTTCATATCCATGGACTACAAACTATGAAATAACTGGATAACTGAATACTAATAACTGGTCAAGAAATTATACAAGCAGTATTGGGAAGAAACAACTTCCATTTTATGCTTTAATGCTGGTGTCACGCATACATGCACATCTGGGCCTCCGAAGCACAGTGGCATAAATGCAAGAATTATTTCTGTGTCTGTACACTACAGTATCACGTAGATGAGCTGCTCGGTCACTGTAAGCAGCCTATTAACCCAATTCCTAATAATTTTAATAACTATATAATAACTGACATAGGGAATATCAATTAAGTATTGTGTCACTGTATTCGGACTGGAGTTAGTCTTATCTAAATGTATATAATTTTATTTGGACAAATACAAGAACCTTCTCTATGTACATGTATTTGGATAATAATATGTATATACAGTGTGTTTATGTATTTGAGTTGCTAACCAAGTTGCTATATTACTAATCTCTCAAGAACAGATTCTGCTCTGCGTTTGAATCTGTCGGGGGGGTTCGTCATATCGCGTACGCACTGGCCTACAAGTGGGCGTGCCTTCAGATCAGGAAGTAGGCCGCGCTTTACCCAATCAAATGTAGTGGGCGGGATTTACGTGTCCGCCGATCCTTCCCCACTAGAAACAAACCAAAACTCATTTAACAATAGCGTCCTCGGAGCAGACAAAACCACGGAAAGATATTCACAATTTAACTTGCTCTTTCATCATAGAAACAAGTGGGCTTATAACCAAAACGATCCATGTTCTCTGGGAGAAGTGGTGTTAGTGTTCCGTGTAGAAATATTGTTAGTGGGAATGAAAACATAGTCGCACCACCGGAAGTGAAAGGCTGAAGGCAGACCAAAACCCCGGTTTCCTTGCGCACGGGTGCTACGTCGACTTACTCCCAGAGCCAAGTGAGATAGTCAAAAACAGCAGAGGGCGCTGTTTTTCCTTTTCATTTGGCGATGGGTTCCCAGATTGCTATATTACACACGTGAATATATTTGGACGATAGCTGGCATATTCTGTTTGAATGTATAATTGAATATCAGCTTCAGTGCTACAGTATGTTCAGGTATTTGGACACAATCTGACCTGTATAGACTTTCTACTGTTAGCTCCAGCTCTGAGTCGTTGTACATGTATCCTGGGACAAAGTTCCTCCACTCAGGATGCACCAGATATGGAGTGTCCACCACCTGGGACGAGAAGCCAGAAAGAAGAGGTAATTTTGATAAAGTTATCTGGCTTCATACATTAACAACAGATCATCACCCTGCAGAATAGAACAGAACTAGCTCTGTCAACTATACTTGGCAGATAAAGTCAAATGTGAGTTTTTTTTCAGCTCTGGAACCTGCCTGCAAGAGCTGCTTTGTGTGGAACGGTTCACACACCAACTTCTCCATGTTGCCGCCGACCAGGAAGATGGCCGTCACCACTCCCATCAGTACCCAGGAGAATATGAAGCTGAACCCCACACCGCTATTGGAAGAAACAGATGGGAAGAATTTGACATGACTTGACTTCTTGACCATATTCATGCGGCGAACCTTATGGATCAATTCTAACACACTCAAGAGTTAAATTAAACACTGGATTTCACTGTGTGGTAATACTATCATGAATGTATGAATTGTACTGTAGCGGGTGCATTTGCAGCAGTCTGTTACATCTGTCTAGTGAATTGAGAACGCAAAGTGGCACTTTGATTCAATCATTTCACAATCAAATAAAAGAACAAACCATTCTTCTGGCAACAGTTAGAATAATAAAATAATAAAAACAGAAATCCCTCTTGTAACTGAAAGGGAACATGGCGAGTAGACGGTCCACTCACGCCATGAGCAGTGTTCCCCCCGTGTTGGAGATGCAGCCTCTGGTTGTGGGCGAAGCGTGCTTGTCGTATCCCAGGGTGCCGCAGAGAAGGCCCAGGTAGTTAAAGGCCAGGACCAGGACCACCATGCAGCAAAGAGCGATACACGCAATCCACCTGTAGAGATTTAAAACACAGCTCTCCAGTGGCGTGCACAGACATTTTGCGGGGCAGGTGCTCAAGTACGGGGCACCTTGCGCGGCGCGTGGAACCGCCGGCTGCCCTAGTAGTGTGAGATTTATAGAAGAAAATTGCAATGCACATTTTGGGGAATTGTTAATATATTAAAAGCTTTTAATCCAGAATTGATCGATGTCACCATAGGCTACATACTGTAAATTATTATTATTATTTTTTTTTTTAGGGCATTTCTGGTCAAGAGGGCAAAGGGCAGGTGCTCTAGCACCACCTAGAGTCTATCTGTGCACGTCCCTGCAGCTCTCTCACTGCCACACTACAGCTGCAGTACAACCAAGGACAGGCAGAGACAAACACTCAACCACGTTACAACAGTTTTCTGAAAAAACGTATGTTGTTATGTCAAGGACACCCAAAATTATATGTATTTGGCCGCAGACCCCCATCTCAAAATATTTTATTCCAGGGACCGCCAGAAGCAAAGATTTGAGTTAAAATTTTTCACTTTAAAATATATATATTCAAAGATTCAAAAATAGAAGATCTTCAAGCTCATAGCACGACACGAAATGGAAGCGCACGTTTCAGCCTGAAGTCTGCATTACATAACATAAGACTATGGAATGAGCATGTAGTGTGCAGCACTACATGCTAGTTGTGCAGCACAACTCATGCTAGAGCTAGAGGTGATGTCCACCACAGCACAAATACCATTGCAATACAGCTAGTTAACCTGTAGGGGGCAGGCCTAGACTAACAGTCTGGCACCTCACTACAAGGTATTGCAGCCTTGTGGTTAGAGAAATAGCAGTGACAGGAAGGTCACTGGTAACAATAACGCAATAAATGTTCTCAATAAATATAGTGATAATGTGGTACAGATATCCTTTTTTGTAACAATCTAACATTTCCAAGCTTTGTGAACACCTTCTAACGTCTTAAACCACCTACTTCAAGATCAAATCCCACTGCTACGAGTCCAAAGCATGACACTGCATGACAGCTATCTTTCTTTGTAAAAAACAAAAAAAACACTTAACCACTTAAGCCCTATATACTACGTACAACGAATAGAGGAAACAGACAATCTATTTTTGCTACATTTCACCATTATCGCCCCAAAATAGGAACGCCAGGTTGAAAGAACAACTGTATATGAAGATCCACATTTACCTGTAGAAGTCCATCTGGTCGATCTCCGGGTAGTAGTCTTCAATTGTGGAGTGAGTGTGGCTGATGAAGATGGTAAAATTACTCAGGCAGCGCTGAACGGGGAAGGCCTTGGAGACGTTGTTAATGTTACTACCGATGTCACCGACCAGCTCCCGCACACCTGAAAGATATGGAGGAGCAGAGAGACAGGGACAGATGTGAATGGACAGACAGACAGACAGACAGACGGGGGGGGGGGGGTGAGAGAAACATATGGAGAGAAAGAAAGAAACAGATGCGGGTTAGAGAGAGAAAAAGAAGGAAAAAAGAGGAGAGTACATGAAACAGCGAAAGTGGTATAGATTGTGTTTCAAAAGTTTAGTTGCACAAATGCACAACATGACACACAAGTTGTTAGATCAAAACAGAAAGTGGAATGATTTATGTGTGTTTTCTTTTCTGAAGATAATAGGAGAGTCAAATGTCCCTTACCTCCCACAACACTTCTGGTCTGGTCAGATACCATGGTTGGGGTGTCGTTTAGAGAGGCGTGGCCCTGTGGTTTGCACAGAGGGATATCACATGAATGTGCTGTCAGGATGGGAAATTAGCACCTGCAACCTGGCAGTCAATTTTATGCAGAGATTAAGGATGAATGATTCTTTAATGTTGAATAATGCTTGTGAGCATTATTTCTATTTGTGGGACTTTTTATTAACTGGTATTACCTGTTCTGTCCTATGTGTTTTTGTTCTTTGTGTATAAGGAGACCAATTATGTTAGTCCCCCATAGTTGACATAGTGTGTTCTATCTAATGTCATATTTTTGCCCCATAATAATGCATGTTTTTTATGGTCAAGAACCAGTGATTTCATGTTTTTCTTGCAGGGTGTGTAAACACCTCACCCTCTGGATGATACTGGACAGGTCAGTCCTCAGGAGGTCAGTAACTCTTCTCAGCGGAGTGTTCAAGTTGTCTAACTGAAACGCAAAACACACTGATCAGCGGTCGATCGATATTATAACACAACGTTCAAGCTCAGAAACAAAACCCCAGCGAGAAATTTTTAGGGACATTCATTGTTTGTTATACATCAATCACTGTAACATTGATTGCATTATCTGTTATACATCCGTCATACTAACATTGATTGTAACATTTGTTACACAGCAATAATCAATGTTAAGTGGTCAGGTGGGTGGGCTGCATGCATTTACAGAGCATGTTTATTTTGATGGTCAATCAATCGATTGAAGCCTGAAGTCAGCTTGGATCAATGGAACTAACGTAGTACTTTAAGTATTGGTATCACAATGAAAAAAAAGATTGCATTATTATTATAATTAATTGCATTATTATTAATTTAATTAATTGCATTATTATTAATTTAATTAATGTAATATTATCCATAACATCTTTGTGTTCTGCCAATTATTTGGGGGCCCACTTAATATATATATTAATATATCCTCACTGCCCACAGGTTTCGAATCGTTGCTATAGCAGCTGGCTACCACTACCATCCAGTACGGTACCCGAGAGAAGTTACTACCACTACCATCCAGTACGGTACCCGAGAGAAGTTACTACCACTACCATCCAGTACCGTACCCGAGAGAAGTTACTACCACTACCATCCAGTACCGTACCCGAGAGAAGTTGGCACCGATCTGGAGCTCCTCCAGTGAGCGGCGGATGCCATGACAGAGCTGGGCAGTCGTGGTGTCCGACTCCTCGTCGCGGCAGCCGGGGTCGTCGAGTGTGCGGTTCAGACTGGAGCGCAGCACGCTCAGGTTGAAGTTCAGCTTCCCTGCTACTTCCTGAAGAAGCTCCAGAGAGACACTGGCGTTCTCCAGCGCCTCGTTGCTCTCTCGAATGGCTGCACAGGAAAGTGTTACTTTAACGCTGAAAGGATCAAACTAAAAGTGCAAAATTTTACAAATTTCAACACCCCGGATTAGTAATAATCTTTGCAACTGCATACAAAAAAAATTATTTATCTCACAACACATCATTATTTGTGTGTGTGTGTGTGTGTGGGGGGGGGGGGGGGGTTTAAGAAAAAATACTTTAGATGTGAATTGAATGTCGCTAAGCAATGCATAGTGAGCAAAGAATGTTTGGCCTTGTCTTCAAATTGAATAGAGAAACGAAGAGAAGAGGAAGAGGGAAGAAGAGAAAGGGGGAGGAGGGTAAAATACAGACTCAGAGATGTACCCAAACACGCATACATGTACACACACACCCTCTAACATACAGTAAACGATCCACAAACACACACAGATGCACATGAACCGTATTTAATACTTTATTTATACTTAGTCGTACGACGGTGTGGCCATGCGATGCATTGGGAGCTTGTAGATCGCTGTTTTCAGTCCGTCGTACAACTAAGTCTAAATCAGGCATTACAGTCACTCCACATTAGGGTAGCACGACTGGGGGCAGGAGAGGGGTCTTGCATGTCGAGTTCACTTTTGGTGATTTGGGCTCGATCTGGTGATGCCATGGACTTAATGTGGAAAGAAATGCCTGTCGTTCATTAAGATGGCACAATGGGCTCTGATAGGCCCCCAGCCTGAAGGAAAACCACAAGGGAACCAATCACAATAGCACTGGTGTCAAAGGTCACAAGGTGCAGAGGTCAGGGGATGACAGGCCACTTGTTCAGTGACTGTTTTACCTTTCAAGGCACTCAGCAGTTTCCCTTTTTGTTTGTTTTTTTAACCACAAAAGAATGGAAAAAGAAAAGTGGATATTTCTGCATGTCAGCCAAATAAAGAATAAGCATAATAGTATGGTTATTTATTTACAGATATTAGTTTTTTACTGTGCATACTGTACCTCCAGCCATACTGAGTGCTCCTTCCAAAGCTGGCAGCACTTCCTTCTCCAACTGGTCCTGTATCCTTCCGCCCAGTACCGGACCTATATCTGTAGAATGGACATCGCATGAGATTTTTAGCAAGTCTTTAGCAAGGACGTACTGTAGTACCATAACAGCAACAAAAACACACAACAACAGAATAAACAATATAAAACAGTAAGAGTACAACAAACTAAAAACACCCAGCTGCGTCATACTGGGTGTCTCTGTCAATTTAGATAATAAGCACAACACATGAGCGATAGGTTCATGATGAATCATTTTATTTTATTTCAATTTAAATAATTTCGAAGGATACTAGTATACTGATGTAGTGGGGTTTGAGATGGTGGAAGAGCCTTTATGTGTATGTCCTTGTTGATATGTTTTTGAGGACCCCCTTGAAAACGAGACGCTGCATCTCACGGAGCTTATCCTCCGGTGAAATTTCGAATAAAATAAATGTCTGTCTACATGATTCAATAAACAGTGCCCAATCAGACACCAAGAGAAGCTCTACTTACTATCTAGGTCATAGATGACTTTGTCCTGTGCGGTGGCATATTGGGATATTAGGTAATCAATTTGCTGTAAATCAACAAAAGAAAAACAGAGCAGAACAGACTTTAATGATTGGCAATGGCAACGTTGAATAGTTTTGTCGAGGTGTCTTATTAGCAGTGGTGTAAAGTAAATAAGTATATTTACTCAAGTACTGTACTTAAGTACAATTTTGAGGTACTTTTACTTTACTTGAGTATTTCCAGTTTTCAGTACTTTTACTTCTACTCCACTACATCTGAGAGGCAAATATTGTACTTTTACTCCACTACAATTATTTGAAAACTTAGTTACTTGTTACTTTGCAGATATAAATTATTACATTATAAAACATACATTAACCACTTTAGCCCTATTTTATACCTAGGCTATTTGAAAATAGCCGATCTACATGCTCTCGACGCGTTGTGAGCTTGTAGATCTGCTATTTTCAAACATTTTAGTACTTTTATTTTTGGTACTTTAAGTACATTTTGATACCAATACTTTTGTACTTTTACTCAAGTAAATTTTGAATTCCGGACTTTTACTTGTAACGGAGTACTTCTACATTGCAGTATTGATACTTTTACTTAAGTAAAACATTTCAGTACTTTTTCCACCACTGCTAATTAGCACCTCTACAGTATTCACACTCACTCACACAGCCTTTCACTCTCTCATGTGCCATTCAGACAGAAATAATGACGCGCGATATTAAACCATAAATCATCAAGGATTCATCGCATTTCTTCAGTACCGTAAGTGAACTTGTTGCACTTTTATTTCTTACAACCAAATTGGATTACTGAAGAACTATGGAGGCCTCCTTGTAATGAACCTTTGGATTTATGATTTATTATTCTAGAATGGTTTCCTGCTTTCATCAGCACCATGGCCTGGAAGGAATGTATTACTGTACAAGGAACATTCCTACTATCTGAAAATAGAAAAAGCAATACTGGAAATAAGAAAGCAGTAAGAAAAAAAAAAGAAAAAAACCCTGCAGTAACTGTGGTACAGAGACTAATATACATATTTCAACATATTACAGTTAAATTGGCCACCGTCTTACCGCTGGTGTGTCGTTAGCGAACGTATGCAGATCTCTCATGTTGGTGTTGACCAGTCTTCTTATATTTCTCATTTGAGAGCTTAGGTTCTGGTTTGCAGAATACGCAATTAGCACTCCGATCCTGAGCACACACACAGACGTACACGCACACAGAGCAAAAACACAAACGGGTTACATTTACCTCAATTCCTCTTCACATAATCTCACTCATATCCTCCGAAACTACAAACTATCTTGTGCTGATCTATTTGTCTGGAGTGAAGAGAGTTAACAGTTGAATTTATCCTCAAAGCAGCAGCGAGGCAGCCGCCTATTCCATGTAGTGTTAAATACAGTTCAGTGAAATGATGAAAACATACATACAGCATGGCCTAAAGCCTCAGCAAGAAACTCTGCTGGTGAATAATGGAAATGATTCCAAGTCGCAGAGGTATGACAGAAAATGGTGCAGTACAGTCCATTCACCAGCAGGGGTCAGCATGCACCATCACACTAACTCCCATAACCACCTGTTCATCCTGCCTACAGACGGCTGCATTGCACAGCAACATCATTACCACCTATCCACTTCTCAAAGGAGAATCATATCTCACATGTACAACAAACCCTTGAGCTTACTGCTGGATGCAACGCTTGAACGTTTCTCAATTATACACAGTGAACACAAATTGAGATATTTATTTTCAAACAGTCACGTTGACAACACTAAACCGAGAGATTATCCCAGCCTGATAGACTCTTTGCAAGTAATTATAGATTTTTGTTTTGATATACAGCAGAAAAAGTAGATTTTTTTTAATAAAAAGCGGTTGTTACTTAGTTGCTATCTGTAGAATGCAAAGCCCCTGAGATAGTGAACACATTCAAAGGAAACGCAGACACACATGATTGCATAATGCACGCCATTAAAGGCTACACTTCAAACGGACCTGCGAAGCTCGCTGCATTGGCTTAATTAGCTTCAACAACATCAAGGGAGAAGACAGCCCTTAATGTTAAGCAGTTTCTATGACTCACTCTCTCATCCCAGCCGAATATTACAGCCTAGCACCTCCCAGCCCAGTGCTTTGCGTGGTGGTGCGCATTTGCGTGTGGGTCCGTAGGCACATTGGGGGCGTGGGAGCATGAGGGAGGAGTGTGGGGGTGTGGGGCAGTGGTGGAAAAAGTACTCAAATTCTTTACTTAAGTTAAAGTACCAATACTGCAATATAGAAATACTCCGTTACAAGTAAAAGTCCAGAATTCAATATTTACTTGAGTAAATGTACAAAAGTATTGGCATCAAAATTAAAAAAGTTAAAGTACTAAAATATTTGAAAATAGCAGATCTACAAGCTCACAACGCGTCGCGATGCGACGCGTTGTGAGCTTGTAGATAGGCTATTTTCAAATAGCATATGTATAAAATATGGCTAAAGTGGTTAATGTATGTTTTATAATGTAATCAGTTATATCTGAAAAGTAACTAGTAACTAAACTTTTCAAATAATTGTAGTGGAGTAAAAGTACAATATTTGCCTCTGAGATGTAGTGGAGTAGAAGTAAAAGTATTGGAAATTGGAAATACTCAAGTAAAGTACAAATACCTCAAAATTGTACTTAAGTGCAGTACTTAAGTAAATGTACTTAGTTACTTTCCACCACTGGTGTGGGGTAACGGTGTTACAGCCAACTAGTAAAAACATCTCTGTCGGGCGGAAACCTCATTATGTCCAAAACTGTTACTTTTCAGGATTCAAATTCATAGACAGCAAAGGTAGCGGACCGACAAGCTCAAAACGTGTTGCTTCGCGCCGCGTTTCGAGCTTGTAGATCTGCTACTTTTTATGCTTTTGTGTGACACTGTAGTATGATCAAGTTACGAAAAAACACAAAAGGTTAAAATATGGTAGATAAGAGGTTTCTGTCCGCGACAGCAACGATAAATTATGATTTTGTGATATGGTTGTATAACAGGATGAAGCTCACTTCTGCGAGATGCTGAGTGGAATAAGCAGCTTTATGAATGATGTCAGATGACGCACAGACAGGAATAACAATAGAAATGACTCAGATGCCATTGGGGCTTTGGAAAGCGCAGATCAATGGAAGATGAATCATTGTGTTGTAAACAAGGTTTAAGTACGCTCATTGCGCCCAAAGGTGCGACAGTTAATCAAACGAATCAATTAAATCGATTATGAAAAAGATATTCAATGTTCAATGGTGTGTGTGTGTGTGTGTGTGTGTGTGTGTGTGTGTGTGTGACAATACAGCTACTGTATTGTCACTACTGTATATGTGCAACACCGTTGTACAACGAAGTATAAAATGGGGCATACATGTTCAATCACACTAATCAATTTAGTTAGTAGATTAGAAAAATCTATTTTTTGGCATTGATTCGCTGAAAAAAAAATCACAAAAGCAGGCTTCTCGATTATTTGATTAATAGAAAAAGTAACCTATAGAATAATCATTCAGAAGATAGTTGGGTAGTTGCAGCCCTAAATGAGACAAATCAACATTAGTTGCTGTCTGTGGCTCTGTATATAGCATGTCTGTGTGTTTATCTTGTGTTGTGTGATTGTTTATTGCAGACAAATTGAAATGATGCTTCATTCTAATGCAATATTTAGAACTTTTGCTTCTGGACATAGTGTAGGCATGAATAGGTGGATGGATTCCTCTCATTGTGAGTTAATTGTCAAAGCAATAAGTGTGTACGTGTTCTGGATAATTCACAAGTATGTGTAAACACAAATAGCTTGAGGTGGATGTACTGTGTGTATGCTCTTGTCTTGTTGTTATATTGCCTGTTTATTTAATTTGATTATTTCTTTTGCCCCTGCACCCTACTCTCTCAAGAGGCCTTGCCTTTTGCCAGGCTGCATTGTGTGTGTGTGTGTGTGTGTGTGTGTGTGTGTGTGCGCGCTCGCGTGCATGTGCGTGGGTATGTGCGTACACAACTGTAAATAATTACATTATATAAGTGTGTTTCTGTGCAAGTGTGTCTAGAGGGTGTGTGCAGGACATGCAGAGTGCAAGCGTGCGTTTATTCACAGGTGTGTTACACAGATAGAGCCATCCATCACAGAGTGTTGCTGAGGCTTTCTGTTGCTTTTCACACCAGCAGAATAACTTGACTGAGTGACGTAACTGTATATCAAAAAGCATAAAATCACTGTCGGGTGGAAACCTCATATGTCCATAAAGTATCCCCAACCTTCAGTGTGAAGCTGGAGCTGGAATCGAACCCTGACCACTAAACGGAGAGTCCATAGCCTGGACCGTCAGGCCACTGATACCTCACTTTTACAATTTGAAATATCTGATAATTAACCCTACCCAACATAGCTGTAATATATATGCAGATGTACAGCTCACAACATGCCACTTCGTGTCACGATGCAAGCTTGTACATCTGCTATTTTTTGTTGTGTAGGAAAGTAACTAAGTACATTTAAGCAAGTACTGTGCTTAAGTACAATTTTGAGGTTATACTAGTTACGTTGTAGATTTAGATTACTTGTAGAGCTTGTAGATCTGATATTTTCAAAAGATTTGTATACATTTTATACATTTGAAAAGTTGTGAAATGGGACATTCTACATAATGAGTACTTTCTACTTTTGGTACTTTAAGTACATTTTGATACCAATACTTTTGTACTTTACTCAAGTACATTTTTATTTCCTCACTTTTACTTGTAACGGAGTATTTCTACTTTGCAAAAGCTAAAAAAGGCTAAATTAAAGTTATCGCCTAATGTTGGAATCGAACCCCGACCATTAGACTGCGAGTCCACGGCCTGGACCATCAGGCCATTGAGAACACACTCTCAACAGGTGAAAGATCCACGATTCTATCTTGTACATCTGCCATTTTTTATTGTGTAGGAAAGTAACTAAGTACATTTACGCAAGTACTGTGCTTAAGTACAATAATTATTTTGAGGTACTTTTACTTTACTGGAGTATTTAATACTTTTACTTCTACTCCACTACATCTCAGAGGAAAATATTGTACTTTTACTCCACTACAATTAAATGAAAACTTTTGGTTACTACTAGTTACTTTGTAGATTTTGATTACAATTACAAAACACACAAACCACTTCAGCCCTAAATATATTTCAGCCGATTGAAAATAGCAGATCTACAAGCTCACAGTGAGTTTGTAGATTGTAGATAAATGTGGAAGGAGATATAGTCACTGTGATGCTGCTCAGTGTGAACGCGCCACCCTGTGGCTGAATGGCCACACTACATGTTGAAATTAGATACAATACATCTGGGGGGCGTGTCTGAGAATCTGGGGGTGTGGCCGAAAAAGGTAACTGTTTTGAAAATGGTGAAGAAACCAACTGGCTACCACTGTATTACTTTTCAGGATTCAAATTCATAGACAGCAAAGGTAGCGGATCGACAAGCTCAAAACGTGTTGCGAGCTTGTAGATCTGCTACTTTTCAGGAAATGGGGGGAAAAAAAAGAGTTCCAAACTTCCAATTGATCCAATGTAGTTATTATTTAGCCACAAGCTCTAGTTAATACTTTTCATTGGTTAAATATTTATAAAACCCACAGACAAACCATTTTCACTTTCAATTAAAAAGAAAATAAAGAAAGCCAGTAGATCGGCTATTTTTGCTACTTGTGTCACACTGTAGTATGAAGAAGTTGGGCATGAATTTACGAGTAAGAGATATGAGGTTTCTTCCCGCCAGCAACGGTATGTGTCTGCCTGCCGGTTATCTGTGCAAGGCCTACAGGGACTATATGCTGCTATAGATATAGCCTGTTATTGTGTAGGTAATGTACAGTATAATAGTATATTTCTTGGATCACCAGTACGTGGGCCAAACAGCCAGGCAGCCAGACACTGGAGTGGAGCCATCCCCATCAGGGCAGAGGCAACATGGCTACCACACAACAAAAGACTATTGTAGGCTTTTTTCTGTCCTCTTTCTCACATACAGACGCACTGCATACAAAAAAAATCTAACAATCACACTTTCAGCCATCGTCTTTTTCTATCGCACGCACGCACACACACACACTCACACGCACGCATGCACATGCACACACTTTCACTCTAGCTCACTCTTTCCTTGGTTTCCCTTTCCTGCTTGTCCCCTCTCTCCAGTCAATTCTCTCTCTCTCTCTCACTCTCTCTCTGCACCCCCCTACGTAGAGGAGACCCTAACGTGTCTCCTCTCTCTCTCTCTGTTTGTCTTTGTCTCTCGCCCCTCTATCTTTCTTTGCTGCCAGAGACGGGCACGCTGAGTGGAATCTGCTGTGAAACAATGGCTCATTGAGGAGCAATGTGTGTGTGTGTGTGTGTGTGTGTGTGTGTGTGTGTGTGTGTGTGTGTGTGTGTGTGTGTGTGTGTGTGTGTGTGTTGCAGGATCCTCCTCCTTAATTCAACAGGAGCTAGTTGTTCAGTGGCTTACTTTAGTGCAATTTAGTTCACTTAAGTTCTGTTCAGTATAGTTAGTTAAATATTACTCTCATATTTAATATACTAGGCCCGGACCGCTGGCCTATGTCTTGACATCTGTAGCTGACAACTAGTAGCTGACAACTAGTAGCTGGAGTGAGGTGCAGGTGGCTGCTGGCTGTTGATGATCTTAATAAGTGCTCAAGGGAGTCAACAGGAGATCACTCACAACAACAGACTTGTACTCCCGGAAAGGAACGTAACAATTTAGATCGAGGTATAGGTGGCCTGTGTGTTCATTCATTGGTGGCGCTTGTCATTCAGTATATTCATTCTCAGAGGAATAATGCACCCTGTCCAGAGCATCTACGAGTCTAGACTGTCCAGTTTGCCACAGCCGTATTGCAACGTGGCTGCCAAGAAGAAGCTGTTGCAACTTTTGCGTCCAACACTGGCGCACTAATAAGTACAAAGCGTTCTTATTAGTACTTGTTAATGTCACATCGGACAATTCAAATCATATTCAGGCCTCAGTGCTGCTCTGACAACTTTGAGAATTCTTGAATGAATGCCCACATGGCACACGAAGCTCACACAATACCTTCAAGCAGAGCAGCATCCAAACCAGAGCCCCCAGAATCTAGGCCACCAACTGGAGGCTGGATAGAGTTACATGGTCTGGTGGGTCCATAGCTTATTTGCTAACGCTAACAATGGCCTGCATTCAGCTGGGTCGCTACTCTGTAGGTCAGAACAGTGTCCTGACTGGCCGTTCCACCTCTCACGCTGCTGCAACAGGCTAACTGTTCTCTCACTCTCATCACGATAACATTGACAATTACGGCTGCAACTAATGATTATCTTCATAACAGATTTTTTTGTATTATTCGATTACAGATATGCGATTAATTTAGATAGACTACAGTACAAAACGATAGTAAAATGTGATAATAAAGTGCAAAATGATGGTAAATGTCCATCACATGTTATCTGAACCCAAACACACATCTTACAATTGTTTAACAACTGAAGCTCTATTTAAAACATTTTCAAAAAGAGACGATCTACAAGCTTGCGACGCATTGTGAGCTTATAGATCTTTTTTTGGGGGGGGGCCAATAATGACATAAGGGATGTCAAAAATAGGGATGCCAAGTTGAAATTGCAACAGTGACATTGATATATACCCCAAAACATGATATTTCTGATATGGAACAAAGACAAACATTTTGGTCATACTGTAAATGTAAATAGTATATTACATATTAGTACATAGTTCATCTTTGTCTGAATCTCATACATGGCATACTTTTTTGTGATTTTGTATGAAATTACATTCCAGCACAGTGAATATTTTGTTTAATAATAGCCACAGTGTAGCGGCCATGAGAAAGCTGCAGTTCCTAATATAGCAGAACTCACATCCAATGTTAAAATGAAGGATAAACCCATGTTTCAGCAGTCACAAGCAATAAGTCACAAAGCCTTTCTTATGCAGGCGGACAACCGAGACACTTAGCCTGTCCACTGTCCAGAAAATACTTGTACAGAATGGATATCTACATTCATAGCAACGCTGTGCTCCAGCATCACACATGGAAAATTAAGTAATCAATCCATGGGGTCCTCTGAGATTTGTTTGTTCAATATGAAGATGCATTGGTTATGGTATCCATAGCAATAAGCTGCGTCAGCAAAGTAGGCGGCTATGTGTGAACACATAAACAGTGTGCTTATTACAATTGTTTTATTGTCTATCTGGTTGAACCATTATTAAACTAGAAAAAGTGCTCCTCGGAGCACAGGTCCGAGGAGCCAGGTCAGGTACGTTATTGTGGCCTCCTGGTGGAGCTATAATAGGCCAATGTGAAAAGGGTGCCATTTCTTCTTAGGGCTTTCACGGCAATTGGACACTGCATTCATGATTTGAGGCATTTTGTTCCAAAAATGTGTTATGCTAAATTAGACCTGCTGGTGGCGCTATAACAGGCTTATGTGAAAAGGGTGGCATTTCTTCCTCTGCCTAGTGGGAATGTGTTTGTGAAATTTCACGGAAATGGCAAGCTGCGTTCATGATTTGAGGCATTTTGTTCAAAACGGACCAATCCTGCAAACTTTGGAAGCCAACCTTAGCCAATGAGGATGGAATCTGGAAAATCAGACAGATCCGTGTTGATCACATGACTATAGAGATACTGTGTACCAATTTGCATGACGTTTGGAGAAAATCTGTAGGAGTACTATTAAAAAATGGGTTTTGCAGAAATCGGCCTCCTGGTGGCACTATAACAGGCCCATGTGAAAAATTGGGCAGAGGTTATGAATTGGTATCCAGGGAGTGTGTGTGCACAGTTTCGCAGCGACCGGGCCAACAGTGCAGGAGATTAGCTGGTAACGGACGGACAGGACACACGGACGGACGGACGGACAACATACTCTCTCACCATGCCACAATTACTCCCCGTAGCAACCTTTTTAACTGGTAGCAGTAAATATCACATTGGCCGTACATTGCATGGTGACGCGTTGTACGTCCCTGGGGGTCCCTGGGGGTCCCCGGACACCACTTTGAGAACCTGACCCATTGGAAGAAAACATACCCACCCTCCCATTCCCGCTGGATTTGTGATATACTGTACTTCTTAAAATTAGAAAAAATTAAGTACACATTGCGTGGCTCTATCTCAAAATTCTATAAGGCATGGCAACCTTTTCTATCGCACGTTGATAATCTTGCACTTGAACCCCCAACGGAACCTGATTGAGTCTGTAACCTGTATATATGGCAGTAGCCAATCTGTTGTGTGATAAACCCTTGGTGTACACCTGCTTGACACCTCACTGACATGTACATCGCTTTCAATGAATATACCTGTGTTTATGTTGATAGACCATGGACTTTTTCTTTTATATATACGTGTTATTGGAGATTTTAAGTTGTGTATTTGTATTTGTTTTGTTGTCTGTTGTTGTTTTCCTTTATGTATGTTGGTTTTGTTGTTGTCTTGTTTTGCTGTTTATATCCTATTCAATTTATCTTTTTTCATACTTGAGATTTGTCTATCCTGTAACTTAATATTTTGACCCTTTGGAGATACTCTGTTTATTTGCTTCAGTAATTACTGTATTACTTGTGACTATGCAAAATAAATAAAAATAAATAAACAAAACGTAAAAAAAAAAACACTGGAATGATAAGGCCATTCAAAGGTGTTTCTCCTTCATGCCATTTAGACAAGTGTTGCGCACATGACTTCCTCAGTCACATCAGGTCACAGCCTAAACGCCTTCCCTTCAGTGTACCATCGTCTCCTATTAAGAATTCAATTGGTGGATGCATAATTTAGCTTTTTAGCTCAGGAGCCTTTTCATTTGGACACAAAATAACTATTAAGCCCGTTGGCACAGTGCCACACGACGAGGATGCATTATCTTGCTGTCCGTCCTCCTCTGTGGCCAGACTGTGGTAGCTAGACTGGAGACCGGTCATTAAAATCACAATACACAGCCCAGCACTGACGTGAATACTGACTTCTCAGCAAGGCTTGGTGTCAATCTGTTTGTGGAAAATGCAGTACTTTAAAAGAAACCGAAGAAAATCATGGGCAGCTCCATTCCCTTAGTTATCTTCCTTTAGTGAGACATAATATATACGTAGGTCAGGTAGGGGCACATGTGGTTCCAGACAGGAGTCTTAACAAGAATATGTGCAACATCTTTTTTCAGGGTAGTGTGAAATTAACCCATGGATTCTTTACTATTAGTTGACTTTTTTAATGTTGGCCATTCGTCAGTCAGAGTATTAGCCAGGAGCAAGAAAGGGAGGCGAAATTGATGTACTGAGACATGAAAGTTAAAAACATTAGATGTAGAGACACGTTAAAGTTTGCGCAATACATTATTAACCAAGCGTGTTTATCATTTCTTAACTTAAATGAATGAAGTTGGCAAATGAAACATATTTTGGCCTATCATTGAACAAAACTCATTACTAGACACATTTTTTGTTTGGTAAAATGTGCTAAATATAACAGTTTTGTTTCAATGAGTATTTTGTTTGGTGTTGTTGGTTAATGTCATGGATGTACGGCTTTTTGACATCCGGCTCACTTCAACTTTTCTGCTCACGCTGAAAAACCTTCACCCCTACGACATGTTTTTTTACTGACTGTGCCACTGTGAATATGAAGTTGTGCTGTGTGCATGTAAATTTGACTGGCACAGAATCTGATTTATGAGACTGACTGTCTGGTCACCGATTACGGACGAGCAGCTGAAAATTCAAATCTCTAGAAGTAGCATAACACATGACATGGTTAAGCTATGTTGATTTAAAAAAAAGCTAAGAATGTAGTTGAAAGAGCAATACTTTCTAGTCATATCTTGAGATGTTTGATTTGAAAGTTATTTATTGTAATTGTTGAAGATGGAGCTCGCACAAGAACATTTCTTTTTTGTCTTTTATTTTTACACCTGTAAACCTGTGATTAACCTGTGAAAAAAAGGTGATGCTGATTCTGTCATTAATTTGGTTTCTATCTGTGGATGTGTGTTGTTTTTCACTCTGACACCCACCGTCTATATTGTCAGTGTGTTTTGTATTTTGTCAGAGTGGTTGTTATTTGGCATGCAAATAATAATCTGTTCCTCATGCCTCTCGGCACATGGAGAGCTGTTTTCTCTCCAACTCGGCTCTATGGTGGATTGTTACAGTGCGTAAAAGGATGTTTGATTTGAAAGAGAATTATAATGAAGCAAATGGCATGCATACTGTAACTAGTAATTGGTAGTTTATGAATTATTTTTGTAGAGTAAATCGTAGTAAATTGTATTTGTATAGCAGCAAATCAGTGATCTCAAGGCACATTTGATGATTCAGTAGGTGTAGACAGGCTACTCTTTATGGGAAGGCATATCATGTTAAACTAGGTAGAGATCTCGAAATCAAATCACCCAAAACATGTTA
Source organism: Gymnoscopelus braueri (assembly GCF_963280865.1). Taxonomy (NCBI): domain Eukaryota; kingdom Metazoa; phylum Chordata; class Actinopteri; order Myctophiformes; family Myctophidae; genus Gymnoscopelus; species Gymnoscopelus braueri. The sequence goes on from NC_137622.1 coordinate 30,765,920, forward strand.
TTTTCAAATCTAACATACTCTTTCGGCAACTCTAAGTACTGTACATGTCTGTGATTTCAAGACAGCACTGTATTATACAGTATATTAGTTTTGGTGCAAGCTTCATTGCCAACGAAAATTGACGGCTTAACTACACAATTTGGACAGGATTGGACACCATCTTCACTGTAGTCTCCGCAAGGCCGAGGCGTGGCAGAGACTGTTTTGAACCCTGTTCGTCCGTCCGTGCGTGTGTCCATCACATATTTTTTGACAGCACTCCTACAGATTTTGTCCAAAAATCATGCAAATCGTTACAATTTTTTTTTCTTGATTGGCTAAGATCGCCTTCCAAAGTTTGTCCTATTGCGGTGAAACATTGCACGCACATTAGCACTACATTGAGGAACAAATGCCACCAGGAGGCCGATTTCTGCAACAATTCTTTTTTATAGTACTCCTACAAATGTTGTCTAAACATCACGCAAATCTGTACACATTATCTCTATAGTCAAGTGATCAAGACGGATCCGTCATATTTTTCATATTCCATACTGATTGGCGAATTACAAACATTGCTGGCCCACCTGTATAACACCCCAATAACCTACCTGACCTGGCGGAGACCTGTGCACCTAACCCTAATACTACTGCTAATAATAATAGCCACCTTTGAGATGAACCACTTAAACCCCAGCATCCGTATTGTGGGGACAGCAAACTTGCAACGTATTAGCTTGTCGATCTGCTATTTTCAGCGGAAACCTTCCCCACAATAACAGAAAACAGAAAAGACACTAGTACTGTATAGAGCCCTGAGGGACTCCGGTCAACCATATAGGGTTTAAGTGGTTAATAAAGTAACAGTACAGTACATCGATTTCATCTATTATCCCACTTCATTCACACTGTACACCAGCCAGACACTGGTAGATTCTAAAAATTGTTTTGAGCATACAAGCTTGAGTCTATGCCAGCAATAAATCAACAGTCTTTGTGAGAAAGAGCCCTGTTCCACTTGGATGGATGGGTGCTCTGCCTCCCCCAGGCCTTGCATTAGCAGGTCATCTCCAGCCACGGTGACATGTATACGGTCATGGTGGATTCTTTACTGACAGACTGAGTTAATGCTCATCACAGTGTTAAGAATCACACAATAAATGACCCTGCATGTAATGACTCCCTGGGGTTGGTGCACGGGAAACCGTGAGAGAGAATTGTTCACCACTTTCTACCTGGTATCCTTATTTGAGCAAAACATTCGCAGATCTACAAGCTCACAATGCATCACACTACAATGTGTTGTAAGCTTGTCGATCTGCCATTTGTGCTGAGCGACACCATCATACAACGTGTGCGTGTGTGAGAGCGTGCGTGCGTGCGTGCAGACACAGCAAAATCCTCCCTGTTAATCAAAGAGTGAGAGTTAATTAACAAAGGATTTTAAGTGTGAGAAAATGTGCAAATGCGTGTCTGTGTGAGACATATGTGAGAGGCAAAGTGTAGCAAATTGTATGCTTGTAATTGTGCACGTCTGTGTTCAAGCCTCTGTGTGAGAGAATTTATAACCTATGTTAACAGTTTGTCTGTGAGAGAGATAGTGTGGAGGACAAAGAGAGAGCGTATGTGTGTGCACGTGTGTGCATGCATGAATGCACGCATGGGCATGTGTACAGTATGTACATAAAATAAAGCGAGGGAGAAAGAAAGAGAGAGAAAGAGATGGATTATCATGTGCATCCTTATATTTCTTGCGAGCGTGTGTGTGTGTGTGTGCGCGCGTCCATATGAGTACTGTACATCATCACTGTCGGGTGGAAACGCTGTATGTATTATTATTTTGATTATTTTTTTTTAATAATAAGCTTGTAGATCGGCTACATATATTTTCACTACTTTTGTGTGACATACAAGGTCTCTGCCCGACAGCGACAATATATTGGGTTCCTGACACCGTGGCCGTGTCAGAACTCTGCACTCCAACAGAAGGCAGGCCAGTGGTGAAAACTTGCGTCCATCAACTTTAATTGAGTCACATTCGGTTAAATATCGTTGCTGTCGGGCAGAAATCTCCATATTCTAACGTTTTGTGTTTTTTTTCGTAAATTAACGCCCTACTTGATCACACTGTCACTACAGCGTTACACAAAAGTATCAAAAGTAGCACGTGTACAAGCTCGAAACGCGGCGCGAAGCGACACGTTTCAAGCTTGTACATCTGCTACTTTTGATACTTTTGAATTAGAATCCTGAAAAGTAGCAGTTTTGGACATATGAGGTTCCCAACCAACAGAGACGATATTCAGCGCTACTCAAGCGCCAACATGTAATTTATATAATCACAACATCTGAAAAACTCTGCATCGTAATCAAAAAATTACACACACCCTCACTCACTGTTATTAAACAGTAAACGTTAGCGTGCGTGTTGCTGTCATGACCCGTGGCGCTGGCTCTCCCGTCACCGAGACAGCACCATGTAGCATTATTACTTCTGCCCAAATGATTAGTATTACTTCAGCCCATATTGTAAGGACCCCTTTGTGCTAATAGCCTTAGACACTTCAGAGCCTGAAATAGACCTAGTGAAATGCATGCTGGGTAATAGCATGAGGCAGGGGTCTCTCCTCTCAGCTGTAACAAAGAGAGGGATCTTCTTCTCACTGTCATCTTATCATTATAGTAAGTCTGCGTGGGGGCTAGGACGAATCGGAGACGATTTCTGTGTGGACTAAAATAGGCTCCCCCGCTATTCTTTTTAATGATGTGGAGTGTGGCTTTACAATGGCTGGCAGGCACAATGCAATATCATGTCCATGTACTCTAAAGGGTCTGCGTGCGTATGGATGAGTTACATGACATTGTTCATTAAGAGAAAAAACACAAGACAGGCTGCAATTTGGAAAGTGAATGAAACCAACACCATCACTGGCTCTTGTAAGAGTGTTATTGGTTTCAAGTCTGTGTGGCTGGGCTGGACATGGGTTTGCACTTTTTTTAACCTGTGAACGCATCTGTGTCATTTTAGGTTTCTTTGGGCTATTCAAAAATAGCAGATATACAAACTCATAGCTTCTAGATCTATTATAGAAAAATCGTGAAGACTTGTGCAAACCTTTGAATATATATATTTTTAAAGCGAACATTTGTAACTCAAATCTTTGCTTCTGGGGGTCCCTGGAACAACATATTTTGAGGGGGGGGGGGGGGGGGGGGGTCGGCGGACAATATACAAATAATTTTGGTGGTCCTTGAGTTTGAGAACCACTGATATATAGCAACAGGATTAGGATTTAGAAGACATTTGTAGAATCCCCAGAAGCAAAGATTTGAGTTACAAATGTTCGCTTTAAAAAAAAATATATACCGGTATTCAAACTAAAGATTTGCACAAATGTAAGAAAAAAAAAGAGGCAAATCTACAAGCTCGAGCTAAAAGTTACGCAGATGCATTCCCGGTCTTAATGGGTTAAGGCCAATCATTCCCCCTTTGTATTCTTCTTTGCGGTGTGGAAGCAGTCAGTTCACGGGGAGTGACAGAGGAGGGAGGGAAGAAGGCACTGGCATAGTTCAATCCTAGGCCAGCAGGAGTACTGTACAGTACAGTATGTGTGGTGCTGGAGACAAGCCTTCAGTCAAATTCACAGTTCATCTGCAGATTCTGCACTAGACTTCACATGACTTCACAGATTCCTACATACCCTACCAGTATGTGTCATTATGTGCCCAGCACTGCCCATATACCCTATAGAACTATATGACAAAAATACTGTACGCTTTTCAGGAATCAAGCAAAGAATGCTTAATATCTTCTCACTGATTTTTTTAAAATTATGGACTTTCAAAAGGTTCAACAAGGCCATGGCTAATGAATTGCACTCTTAACTCATTCACTGCCAGGCTTATTTCAGCTTGTTGATCCATATGCCAAAGGCATTATGGATCAAACGGAGAAAAAAAATTCTCCGTTTATATTTTAACATTGAAGTGGATGGAGAAATAACTTTTTGAAAATCGTTTTCTCCTAGTTCCTTTGAGATTAAAAAGAAAAAAAAATAACCAAAAAAAAAAAAAAAAAAAAAAAATTTTATTTTGAAAGTTTTTTTTTTTTTTAGGAGACGTCAAAAGACGTCATTGGCACTAATGGCGCACTGAAAACGGCCGTCAAAAGACGTCATTGGCACTATATGAGTTAAATGACAGTAAAAACTACATTTCAAGAAAAAACACAATTGCAGTCAAGTGGTTATTTACATGCCGAAACAATGGTTTTGGTTCAGTGTGTGTGTGTGCACCTTCTATCCATCTATACATGAATACCAGTAAGTACCATATCTGTGTCACTCCTTCAGCTGTGAAGATGAACCAGCACCAAATGTACCCATGTCACCCAGACAAATCCTTTACACTTACAAAAAATACAGTTCCAGGGCTTCTTCTTTGACATCATGCAAGTGCTACTGAAACACAATGCTGGGCGCGTACTAGCCTGGCATGGCCAGACTAATATCACTGCAGGGCTATTATTTTTATTCTTTTTAGCTCTGGCAGATTCATCTTGGTTTCCAGGCTAGGCGCGTTTACTCTGTTGCCCCAGAGATAGCTACACAGGCTCATAAGAGACAAGCGTCGCCTGGGATATTTGTCTGTGTTTCAATACGATCTCCTCAGTCCTCTGAAATATAAATACCATTACGGTCTTTGTCTGAAAGCACATGTCATCCTGGGAAGTCTGAGCTAGAAGCTGGTGTCGACTCGGGAGCGCCTGGCGGGGCAGGGGTGGGAAAACCAAACCTTCCTGGGTTTTGACTGGGGGCTCTCTGCTCATCTTTCGTCCTGCCCTGTAATTGCTTCATTACGAGTGCTGTAGTGTCCTGTGTCTGTCTGTGCCTGGACCTGGTCGCTGAGGGAGATTTAATAACGAGCAATGTAAGGCAGTGGCTTACAGGCCATCGGCGGTCTGGGCGGCTAGGATATTGCTGTGGAATTTCTAATAACCTCCATCTGACCGATAAAGACCTGACAGCACAGGGCGTCAAGCTAAAGTACCACTCCTAGATCCTCTGTCTAGGACTGGAGGTTGGGGGGGGGGGGGGGGGGGGGGGGGTATGGAGGGTGTTTAGCCCTCAGAAATCCCTCCTTTGTGGCTGGAGCACTTGTGAGAGTCCATAAAACATGTGGACACTGCGTGGGATTGAGTTTGCCGTAGCCCGGCACCTCTGAGTGATGGCCTTTTAATGGGACGGAGGACAGAGGGAGGTGATGGAGTGAATTCGTAAAGGGCAGACTGCAGAACAGTGGAACCGAGCTTAAAACTCCAACACCGTCAACATTTCAAGAAACCAAATAACTGCACCACTCCACTTGAAATCTGCCGGAAAATCTATTATTTTCGGCAAGTGACGCAGTCATATACGATGAAGTCTAAATTAGGCTTCTCCTCTTGCAGTCATTGCAGGTCTATATGGCACATAGCTGACACCTAGCATATGAGGTATGTGTCAGAATTTTCATAGCTATATCATTACATATATCATTACATTTTCTTCCTGGATCTCTCAGGTCTTTGCCGAGAGTTCATGTATCGTTCATGCTGTGCCTCTGACCTCTCAACTACTGGCTACTTCCAAGATGGAAACAGCATTTTTAACCTTATTCTACCGTTGTGTGAAAACTAAACCCTTTCAAAAAATATGACTATTTTTAAATATTTTCTGAAGATTATTTAGCCGATCTACAAGCTCACAATGTGTCGCATTGCGACGTGTTGTGAGCTTGTAGATATTTTCAAATAACCTACTGTATGTACAGTATAGGGTTGAAGTGATTAAACTGATTTTGATGCCTATATCAACACATTTTGCTGGGGACCCCCTGGAACCCAGGAAGATTAGCTGTTGTTATGCACCAGCTAATGGGGATCCTAATAAACCCAATAATAAACTCAATAAACCCCTTCAAGGACCCCGGGCCCCACTTTGAGAGCCGCAGCTCGCCAGCATAAGTTTATGTCTAAATCCCCACAGAGACAATAGGTCTCAGTGGTGTGTGGAAAAGTACTTTGTCTCTGCAGGATATACTGTGATGTATGAAGGTTGCTGCCACATACTGTGTCTACTGTATGACTTTACTATATATAGCGAGCACCATGGGGGATGGGAGCATATGATGATGGCTGTGTGTGTGTGTGTGTGTGTGTGTGTGTGTGTGTGTGTGTGTGTGTGTGTGTGTGTGTGTGTGTGCATGAGCATGTGAGGTTCTATGAGCATGGACACACACATAGAATATGTGCCCGTTTGAGGACACACAAGCATGTACAGTATGTTGCATGTGTTTGTGTGTGTGTGTGTGTGTGTGTGCGCTTTGACTCACGTGATCAGCAAGGAGGTGGCGAAGAGCAGCGTGCCCAGCAGGCCGCGCTGGCAGTCGGCGTTCTTCCGCTGCCGCTGGTGCATCTCGCCGCCGCAGTTGTCGCAGCAGCGGCACATGCAGAAGAACAGCCCCACTATGGGTATGATCACAGCAAACAGCAGCCCCAGCACCGCACAAACCAGGAAGCCTATCTCATAGTAGATGGCCTAAACGGAAGAGACAGGGGTGGTTGGGATGGGTCAATGAGGTGAATGGGAGACGTGAGATTGAAAAGGAGAAGAGGGAAAAAAAGGCAAAGATAAGAAGACAAGAGGAGGGGAACGGAGGATTGGGATGGAGAGAGGAGAAAGTGAAAGAGAAGAGGATAAGAAACGACAGGATTTAGATTGGGAGAGGAAGGTACACGTAGATAAGCAAGGAGCCAGGGTGAATGGAAGCAAGATGAGAAGCGGGCGATTAGATTGACCTCGCGTCACCAGGTTTTCCACTCGGAGGAAAGCATGGTTTTCATTCCTAACTGACCAGTGTGATCGGGTCTAGGCCAAACCTATCTAGAAAGTGGTTTCCAGTTGTGATTTCTGGTTGAAGCCGCTTAGTCCCCGACTCCCCCCCCCCCCCCCTCCCCACAAGAATGCAGAATCGAGCAGTGTAGTCTCGCCAGTCACGCTACGAATTGGAATGAAAGATGGATATCGTCGCCGTCGGGCAGAAACCGCCCATCTCCATATTCTAACTTTTTGTGTTTTTTTCGTAAATGAATACCTTACTTGATCATCACACAAAAGCATCAAAAGTAGCAGATCCACAAGCTCGAAATGCGGCGCGGCAGCACATTTTGAGCTTATAGATCTGCTGCTTTAGCTACTTTTGAATTTGAATACTGAAAAGTAACAATTTTGGACATATGAGGTTTCCACCCGACAGAGACAATATACAAAACAAAGTATTCCGAGAAGCACTTGAAGAAACTCAGATTAATCAAATTATCAATTTTAATCGTGGGAATCGTTTCAGAGGAGCACGTGTTTGGTTTCCGCCATGATTTCTACTCGCCTGATGACACTAAATGATATTTGTGTATGTGTATGGGTCACACACACACACACAAGTCCTAACAGCAACTTCATCTGACAATATCTTACAATACAGTACATCACTGCATACACTTGAAAATGTTATTGCTGTAGAATTTGTAGAATCTTTGGTTAGTAAATTCTGGGAACAAAATGTTTTGCATCCTTGAAACAAGTGAAACAAAATCCACACACTAGCAGATCTGTGAAAAGTAACATTTTACAGTTCAGGGACAGTTTAGAATAGATGATAAGACTTGACAAGTAAAGTAATGCTGCTCCAGACAAATTACATTTTCAACTGGCAAATACAATTTTTCTGTTGAAAATATGGCATTGCTGTCAAGAGACATTTTTAAAAACAAAGTCAAAACAAACAAACGAGAGTTAGGCAGGTATTACTAAGGTTGGACAGTAAGGTGATATGGTTAGCAGGGTGGAGAAAGGTCAGAAAAAAGGTGGAAGTTAGAGTAGTAGTATGCTAAAGAGACATAATGGTTTAAACTGAGGGGGCTGAATGCAGTGATGGTGCAGTGGTTCATAAGCTGTTGTCTCATGAACCAGACTTTACCCTGCTGGACAAGGATCAAATACCACCCGTGTTCATCTACAGTGCCTCCCCTACGCCGTGTCCCATTCAGCAATTCCCTCCCATTTACCCCACTAAAGAAAAAGACACAAAGAGAAATGGTCTACAAAAACACAAAGGATTACTGTCAGCGACTGACAGCTTTGGTATTACATCTATTCTACAGTGTTGACTGTACCACGGTATCCATTATTCATCACAGGGCTACAGATAATCCGCAACTTTGATTGAACGCGAGAAACATCCCACATGACTCGACGAGGATTCCAAAAGGCCCAGTCTCATAAAATATTACATAAATTCCCTACCCAGAGAGCTCAGCTGCAGTCAGTTTGTGGCAGGTTCTCAGGAGCATGTGACACCTCCTTTTGTCATGTTACCCCAACACGTGCACATTATGCACACGCGCGTGCACACACCCCCCACACCCCCACACACTCTATTCCCTTAATCTTCTCCTGTCTGAACCAGCTCGGCAGGGGCTTTGGAAATTGGTGAAATTGAAAAGGGGGATTGGTCATTCCCATGGCATATGTACTGCAAGTTGTCATAACAATGTTTAGTGGTTTGTACTTGTGGAGGGGATCAAAGCCGGGCTATGCTATCATCACCACACAGTGAATGGACTCACTCTGTCTCTCTCTTGCCCCCCCCTTCCTCTCTGGACTGATTCCCGATGTGCTTCACCACTTCCTGCTCATTTGAACAAATCTTTGTGCAAACGTTACAATCTACAGCGGCGGAATGTAATCCGGCGTGCAAAGCCGCCGTTTCGGCTGAGTAAGACACTCACAACTGGCTGCCTGTCAGGTTGTTTACAACAGACAGGCGTGAAGAAACACCGTTATTCTTCCCAATTATCGGGACAGGTAGACGGACAGACAAGGAAGAGGGAAGACAGGAGAAGAGTATGTTTGTGTACGAATGTAGGCTCGATCACACAACCCGCACATCATGTCCGCAATATCAACCAGAGCCGTGATGTCCAGTTTTACACATTCAGAGTAAAATTAAGTGTTAAATCAACAGTTAAGATTTTGGTGTTAATTGCTGGTAGACAGTTGACATGTAGCTTAAATGTTTGCCTTGTCTATGTGATGATATATGATTGCTTCTAAATGATTTTGGATTACCGTTATTATTTTTGTTGATTTCATGTGCTTTTAATGATCTATTATGGTCTGTACCACAACTTGCCTCTCGGAGGACATTAAAGTTTTCTAAATCTAAGTCTGGTAGCCAACAAGACATTACGTGGTGTTCCGTACCACACAGTAGCACAAGCGGGACCTACCGCATCTCTGTGAACATGGCCTGTACGAGGATGTGTTTCTGAATACATCCTTAGAGATTCTCTGAGGAGAATGTAATATCGGAGATTGCATATAGGCTGTAGCAGCGCAATATAAATCACTGGCTCAGGTCAGTTTCATGGGAATTACATTACAGAGAGAGGATTCTCGGCGCATCAGCACACCAAAGATCAAGTGTGTGCATGTGTGTGACTGTGTGTATGTGCGGCAGTGATCTAAATGCATACGTATGCCTCTCTCTGCTGTGTGTGTGCGTGCGCACGCACGCACGCTTGTGCGTGTGTGTGCGTGCGTAAGTTCATTTCAACAGAAAATTGAGCGGATATTAGCCAGAAATGCAGCTGAGGACGCAATGACCTATTGCATAAATGAACTAAAATAACCATACCGTAACCCATATTAACCCATATACAGTATGTTTTTTTCTATTATGTTGCTCAGTTTGGTTTGATATGGGCATGAAAGAAGTAACCAAACACATCTGATACTGTACCAGGGAGCTGAGATACAAGCCCTTTTTTGCACATCGCTCTCCAACACAAACAGAACCACATCGGTATCATTGGAAACCTAAGGCCTGATTTATACTTAGTTGGGTGGCAGTGTCACACAAGGAACGTACAGTAGCTGATCTACAAGCTCACAATGTAGCACAATGTGACACATTGTAAGCTTGTTGTACTGTAGATCAGCTATTTTCGGTGCGCAACACGATGCGTATAAATATATAAGTATAGATCAGGCATAATGGAAGCTCATACTGCATCATATCCATGTTTGGACCAGTACAGGAACAGAGCTATACTCTGGTGGTAGAAAACCCCAAAATAATGTTTGAAATGTTTTGGTTCAAATGTCGCGCCTGCCGCCATAACATTCTGATTACATTTTTTATTGTGTTCTTCCAATAGCCAGAACACCTTGAAGATGTGTAACTTTGTGCCTTGCTGTTGTCATAGTGACCAGAAACTCACGTTTGGCCCAGTATCATGCCTTGTGCTTTACCTGCAACGTCTCGCTCTCAGCTTTACTGCTGTTCTGTTCTCATCTCACAAAGAACGTACAAATCAATCAATTTTAAAATACAAATCTATTTAGTGAGGTCATAACCTTTCATCTTTTCTCAATTAAAAATACACAGCTTGGCACCGTCATGTAATCGCTTGTCTTCCCTAATTACAGAGTTCATCAAAGTACAGTACGTACAGTATGTGCCAATGCTATATGTCTCTATTTACCGCAATCACACTCCTGAAACACAGCATACACAGTAATGGCTGGGGAATTGTAGGATGGCAGGTGGGAGCTTTGATAGGAAGGGAGACTGTGATTAGGACACTAGAGGATGCTGGTTAAGCCATTAAGACCGGGAACGCATCTGTGTCATTTTAGGTTTCGTTTTTTGAAAAATCGAGATTTTTTTTTGCAAATCTTTGAATATATATATATTTTTTAAAGCAAACATTTGTAACTCAAATCTTTGCTTCTGGAAAAAATATTTTGAGATGGGGAGTCCGTGGCCAAATACATATCATTTTGAGTGGTCCTTGACATGAAAAAGTACATTATAGCAACATTCGGTTTTCAGAAAACTGTTAGGATTTAGAAGACATTTGTAGATGCGTTCCCGTATTGAATGGGTTAAAGATTGGCGGGTTAGACATGACGGCTGGGTCTATTGGAGGTCAGACTTTACCTGAAGGCTCAGCACTATGTTCTCTGGCTGTGTGTGAGGGCAGATCAGATCAGATCAGATGGAGAGGGCATGCAGAAGACAAACGCAATGCAGAGTCAAAGAAAGAGCAAAGACAAAACAAAAAAAGCCACAGATTCAAAAACATACAGTATGGATAAAATAAATAAAACAAAAAGAACTCAAGTCTGACATGCATGCTCATATACCACTGCATGGAATATTACTGCACACACATAGAAGACAGCAAATTACATAAGCTCTCATGCACTGTGCTGTGTGTTCGATTGCCAGTTGGTAGTGGACAAGGGATTCGGCCGGGCAGGCTGAGAACAACCTGGTTGTCAGCTCTCCATCCACTGACAACTCTCAGCCAGCTGTCACGTTCTAGTCTTTAAAGGTATGTGCTGTGGAAGGTTGCAGAACTTCCAAAGTAATCAAATACGTTAAGATAAATGTTGGCAATTCGAGCTACAACGGAAATAAATGGAAAAATGATTGATCAGTCTCACAGTCTGTCACCCTCTCACTCAGTGTGTGATCCCACATGGTGCAGGAGAAAATTACTATTTGATGCGGTCTCACCTTGGCTTTGGCAAGTATTAACACATAGCTTGCTTCAAAATCAAGCTACAGAGTAGCTCCAACAGATCTATAAATAATGTGTATCTTAATTAGTGCATTCTATCAGAAAAACAATGTAAGAAAGTAGAGAAACAGATTGAAACAAATTCTAAGCTCACACAAACATTTTGAAGTTATACCTTTTGATATTCAGTCTTGATGGCTCCAAAGCTATCCTTGGCCAGGTTGGTAATGAGGTCTGTAACAGAAAAAACAAACAAAAAACACAACATTAAGAGCCATGTTACTGGTGGTTATGGGTCTTACTAATGTCTTACTGATTACTAGTGTCATGTTTGTTATGTTATTCAATTAGGCTATATAGTATTGTATTTGCCAATCGCATGTGACATTATTAACCTGAATGTATCTAAATCTGAGTCTTCACCTGTGCTCCATCTCAACCCAGTACTTTTCCACTAGTAGAACTGGTCCCAATCTGGGCTGATTGAGTGGTCACACCCTGCTGATCTGCAATGGGTGCCATCCTTGTATCTAATGTCACACATACCAGTCTTCTTTACCCTGAAGAAGGCAGCTTAGTCTGTTCGAAACCGTTGGTCATTTTTCTCTGTGTCCACAATAAAACTTGCATCAGCAGCTATGAGTGTGTGCGGCTATATACCCTTTTATTATTTAGTGACTAATCATGTCAAATATAATACATATCACTTCACTCACACTTCCATGAAGCTTTCATGTACAGTTTGAAATAGTGCCATTAGAGTGCAAGCAATTGCATCGATGCCGACAGATTCCCACATCTGAATAAAATGACCACTTTTCTCTAACATGCAACAAGATTGGTATGCCAGGTGTTCTGCACCAGACACCATTAGGCACCAGAGTACCTTGGATGCAGTCTGAAACACCTGTCCTTTTGATAATAACGTTGTTTTTTCCCCCAACCCACCACCATCTTTTCTTTTTAGTGTAATAATTTAGTGTAGCAAATCATTTTCACCCCTGGCTAAACACAGCAATGTGTTTTTCCCACTGTGTTTTGTGTTTCTTCTGACAATCTACTGTTAAAATCGACTGTTAAAATCAAATTATCAGAAAGAAATCAGGAGAAAACCATTACAATGAGCCTAGAGTATTTCTGGTTAGGTTCATGTCCTCATGCATAGTGTCCCCACTGCAGTGCGAGTTGTCTTTCTCATGGTATAATAACACCAGAGACAGACATGCTTCTCAGGGCCGAGAGGCGTAGAAGAATAAAGATACAATACACTACTCAATGTATTCCCCTGAAGAATGAATATTTTCAATCGCAGGAATAAATGACAGCATTGTCTTTTTTGTTGTTGTTTAATCCACTATTCAAAGCATGACATTTGTATTAGGAAGATGTCCAAAAGCTTCTATTTCACACAGGCGTTGTGGTTGTTTGGACATTTAATGCATACTGTATGGTCACTTCCTTTTGCTTCATGGAGACTCTAAAGACAAAGGGATAATACTAATTAATTTAGGAAACAACCAGCCACATTGTTTAAGGAACATGTAGCATTTGGAGAATGCAGAAGCCACCATTATGTGTTTCATCAAACGTTTTGTCTCTTTCAGACACAATGTACAAGTGATGTAATGAGTCAGCAGATAAAGGCTTAAGGCTAATTTACAAAAAAAAAATTATGAGATGCATTTTCAACTGGAAAACATGTCGACATAAATCAACTACAGTCATTTGATCAAGGAAGTACTGTATAAATGATCCTTTAGTTTCATTGTAAGACACTCTGACTGGATACATGGCTGCTGGTGGACACACCTTAGCTGCTGTAGTGGCCTTTCAGTTGCTGGACGGTCTCTCTGACCACAATGATATTAATGAATTGCATTTTTGAGTACGTACTCACTTACTCAAAGCACTTTTACAATGGTTGGTTAATTCATTCATACATCATTCACACACACATTCACACAACGATGGCAGAAGAAACCATGCAAGGCACCAACCTGCTCATCGGGAGCGATTTGGGGTTCAGTGTCTTGCTCACGGACACTTCAACACTAACTCTGGGGGAGCCCGGGATCGAACTGGAAACCTTGCCGTTTCCATCCGGCCGCTCTACCGGCCACTCTACCCCTGAGCCACTGCCGCCCAAAAGACAAAATGGGAACAATGGAACCTTGCTGAACGCCCGGGATGTGAACCAGGGTTTCCCGCGTGGAAAGCAAACATTTTATCCACTAGCCCAAAGGGGAATTCCCCCTTTAGTCGGTGGAGAATATTAGGCTTTTTTGGCCATCAGGCAGAGAGGCTCTGAGCCACTCTGCTACACTGAGAGTCGGTCAGTCAGTATGAGAAGCCTTTACTTTGGGAGATAAGATCCTTTTGTTTTGAAGGATGAAAGTCGTGCTGCTGGCTGGAACGGACCGTTTCACTGACGGCTCAGAATACCCCCAGAATGTCCGACCTCCGACTGAACCTGACCAGCGCAGGAACACCGCCAACAGAACAAAACCAGCGGAAACCCGAAACGGCGTTTAGTTACAAAACAGCTCTCTAGCTGTGAGGAGGCTCACTTTTAAAAACAGTACATAAATTAGAATCAGATATCTTAAAATATCCCTAAGCAACACTGTTTTTCTTCAGCACACACATTTAAAGAGGTTTTATTTTATTCATAATGCAGTGTCGGAGGAAGGGACGGAATACTAAGACGTACCGAGGAGTCATTTCCATGAACTGTTGCCAAGTTCTTCAGTCAAACTCTCTCTTCCCCAGCAAGGTGCCTTTTACACTTTTGCATAACAAATATATTTACTAATTCAGAGGAGAGGATGGACCGGTCCTGGGTCCTGTAGAACTGCGTATAAAGCTTGGGCCTACAGTATGTGGAGACCTGGCATGGATTGTGAGAAGATGAAAGATGTTTAACCACTTATATGTGACTTCATGTGACCAGCCTCACATCAGTCATCAACAGTATGACGTCAGCCGTACAGCAGTGGTTCTCAAACTCAAAAAAGGACCCCAAAATTATATGTATTTGGCCGCGGACCCCCATCTCAAAATAATTTGTTCCAGGGACCCCCAGAAGCAAAGATTTGAGTTACAAATGTTTGCTTATAATACAATATATTCAAAGACTTGCACACATTTTCATTTTTATGTTAATATCGGCCGATAATATCGTGGGGCCCATATTATCGGACATCTCTATTTATAATTGCTTGCCAAGAATAGGAATGCCAGGTTGTAAGTGGTTAACTGAATAAGGACATCACACAATAAAGGCCAAGAGTTAATTCTGGCATTTCTGGTGTACGTACTGTAGGTAGATAGAATATAGATAACTAGATAAGATGTTCTGTTATTCTGTGTTTGGTAAACTTATCAAAAAGCTGTTATACAACACAATTACCTAACTTTTCATTCAAGTCTCAGAACAGTAGGTCACCCCTCCACCCTGTATTCACCTTTTTGTAGGTTAACAGCCATACCTTCAAATGGCCTAAGGCAGGAACTATTGTGTGTTAGTGGGTCAGTGTAAAGCGATGCAGGCAATAGCGGGAAAAAGAGGCAAAGTAGACAATTGAAGGCAGACCTTTTCTGAGCTAATGTATTACCTTTCCCATTCTGATGGGTGTTGGGTTTCATAAAAAAAAAAGCCCTGCCTGACCTTATTTTCCATTGACCTTCTAAGCGGGGCAGAAACTTTCCAGTAACTTTTTGAAACAATGGCAACCAAGAAAACCTGAATATAAACCCTGCACAGTCATGATCGTACAGATCAGAATATGATACGTTTCCAAATGTGAAAAGAGGGTGACATCACTAATAAGGTGTGTTCAATCTAGACCTGGGTGGAAAATTACCACTTTAGCCAACTGCCAAATGCTGGTAGATTCTGGTGGCTGATGAAATTTAGTTTTTTAAACTTTTTGCACCCAAGGCACACCATTGAGCATAAAGGCACACCTGTATTCATAGCGGGGGAAAAAACAGATCTACAAACTCATGTGTCGCGATACAAGCGCCATGAGCTTGTAGATAGAGTATTTTCAAGATTTTTTAAAATTTGCGAAAACATTCAAATAAACAACTACACACCTACTGTATAAGTGGTGAACATATACCGGTATACAGTATTTTGTAGGTTATAGAATTTGCTAATGTATTGAGAAATTAGTGTACTAAAAACGTATTTGTATCTTTTTGTAGATAATGTGTAATAATGTGTGATTGACTGATTGAATAATGTGTGATTGACTTGGTTGTCACTAAATCCCAAGGCACACCTTGTCTCAGGAAACACCAGTGTTCCTCGACACACCGTTTGAGAATCACTGCTCTATGGTATCGGTTCAATAGGTTAACAAACCTTCATATGGAGCATACTGTTTCGTGAAAAACATTTACTAGCAAAATAATTGTTGGGTTGACCTGTTCAGTTGTTTTAGGATATCACCAGCCACGCAAATATTTGTTTCCTGCCCTGATCTATAGACTTTGTGTTGATGCAGTGTACGGCTAGGCTTTTGGGTTTGCCTGAGCATACGGGACAATCGGTGTTATAAATAATTCATGAATGGAAAGGCCATCAGAGATTCTATCAGGATGAATCTTCACCGGTGTGCGTGCGTGAGAGAGATAGAGAGATAATGAATGGACATATGGATGAATGTGCTTTTGATGCTGACAGAAGCAGAGTGCATAAGAACAAAAGAAATGTGGGAATGAGAGTGAGGAGAGACAGACAGAGCGAGTGAGTGAGGAGAATAGATAAAGCGAAAAAGAGGAAGGAGGAAATAC
This sequence comes from Gymnoscopelus braueri, assembly GCF_963280865.1. Taxonomy (NCBI): domain Eukaryota; kingdom Metazoa; phylum Chordata; class Actinopteri; order Myctophiformes; family Myctophidae; genus Gymnoscopelus; species Gymnoscopelus braueri. The sequence continues at coordinate 30,782,328 of NC_137622.1, forward strand.
AGTGGGGAAAAGCAAACAAGAAATGATAGAGAGAGAAGAGAGGAATACAGTGTGACAAGAGAAGAGGGATGACAGAACGGAACAGAGCAACAGGAGGAAAGTGAGAGAAAAGTACTTAAATACGTAGCAGAGAAAGGAGGGAGAGAGACAGGAGAGACCGGACTGGATTCAAGTCTTGGTTTACAGTGAATAGGATACAGTTGACTTAAGTCTCTCTGCTAATTGCAGCTAAATGATAGATTGAGCCAGGTTCCACACATGCACACTGCCTCTTTCCTCTTCCATCCACTGACTGGGTCCTTTTCCTTTAGCCCATTCAATCTGAGAACGCATCTGTGTCATTTTAGATTTGAGCTACAGTACAAGCATTATTTTATACTTTGGCTATTCAAAAATAGCAGATCTACAAGCTCATAGCGCGGCACTCTGAGCTTGTAGATCTGCTATTTTTGAAAGACCTTGAACATTAAATCTTTGAATATATGAATTTTTAAAGCGAATATTTGTAACTAAAATCTTTGCTTCTGGGGGTCCCTGGAACAAAAAATATTTTAGAAATGTTCGCTTAAAATAATATTTTTAAGCTATATTATACATATCTTATCTATATTATAGATATATTCAAAGATTTGCACAAATGTTCACGATCTTTCAAAAATAGCAGATCTACAAGCTCGTATATCTGCTATTTTTGAATAGCCAATGAAATCTAAAATGACAGATGCGTTCCCGGATTGAACGGGTTTAATTGCAGCTAACTGATGTTAGATTGAGCCAGGTTCCACGCATGCACGCCGCCACTTTCCCTCTCATTGACTCGATCCATCCATCCATCCATCCATCCAATCTGACAATTCTCAATGCTTATCTGGGTCAAAGAGAGAGCCTTTCCCTTCAGCTTCTCCAGGGAGATCTGAGGGCACTCCCGGTATACAGTACCAGCTGGGAGATCCCTCCAGCATGGCCCGAGTCTGCCCACCGCCCCGCCAAAGCGACTCCCAGTTGGCTGCTTGGCTCTATCCAGTGGGAGAAGCGTGGGTGGGGGAGTCATCCTTACTACATTGTAAATTCCTGTGTGTCAATTTAACTCAGAGTGTAAAAATACAGAACAGTTAAAAAATTACAAAGTATTTTGCAAATGTAGACATTTTTCTCTGTTGGGACCAAATCACTGTCGACACATTGGGGTTATTTTTAATGTAACTCTAATGAGATGACCCATATTTTCTGTAGCTTCAGACAAATTGCAAAAGAAAAAGGCTGTCACGGCTGTCATCAATTATAAATATAGTTAATTGTTAACCATTAGGATGAAAAATATTCTGGAGGTTCATGAATGCAAATGATGCATTTACATAGCGCTTTTATCCAAAGCGCTTTACAATGTGCATTATATTCACCCATTCACACATTCACACACCAACTGCAGAGGGCACTCGATGCACTATGCACACTATGAGCTTGTATATCTGCTATTTTTGAATAGCCAAAGAAATGTTAAAATGACGCTTTCCCGGTCTTAATGACCCATTAAGACCGGGAAAGCATCGGTGTCGTTTTAAGATTTCTAAGCTGTTATGTAATGTAATTTGACTTCTTTCTAAATATTTGAAATGACTTTCAAATATTTGTGACTTTGACCGCTGACATGTTGCCTGAATTTGTAGGCAAATCTGCCTACAACCAGTGTCAGGTCAGTGTCAGATCACAGGAATAATTCAAAGTGCTTTACATAAGGTATACTGTAAATAAAAGACATAAAAGGCATACATTCAAATGTATCATCATTAAATATGCATCAACGAGAAACAACTGTAGGCTGAAAATGTTTAATAGAAGACATTGGAAAACCTACAGGTTTTTAGGCTGGATTTAGAAGGCAGTAGGCAGGCACAAGCCTCAGATCCTCTGGAAGTTATTTCCAACTAGGTGTAACATAATAACTAAACACTGCCTCACCATGTTTTGTTATAACTCTGTGAACAGTTAAGTAGGCTGTAGTAGGTCCTGAAGGATCTAAGAGACTTCTCATCGGTTCATGATGCATAAGCAAGTCAAAGATGCACAGTATTTTGGCCCTACACCATCAACCCATCGATCGCCGATCGGTCCAGCTGTGCCTGAGATTACCTGCTCACAGGCACATGCAGACAGACACATGGACAAGGGGCAAAAAAAATATGCCGGCAGTTCGGGCCTGGCAGAGATACCGACTTACAAGATGTGAGGCAATCTAGGAATTTGAGCTTATTTTAAGTCCTAGCTATCCTATTAGCAAGACAAGAGACACAAGATGATAAAGAATAAAACAGACTAAACTATGATGCCTGATGAGTAATCCTCTCAACAGCCCCCCTGGGTATGTGTCCATGGGCATAGGGTTAATAATTGATTTGAGTAAAGCATCCACGCCTACGCATTCCGAGATGAAATACAACTTTAAATACCCGGTTCATCTGTGCACGAATTGTCTGAAGATTAGCAGCTGAATGGTTCTTGTGTTGGTGGAACATTACAGTACACAATGCCATTAGGCTTTTTAATGCCGTCCCCCTCCGCCCAGCATATCCAGCTGACAGTTGAATAGCTATGTAAAAATGCCTGTGATGAGTCACAACATAGCTCGTAACATTTTCTGCTCTTAATACCATTTAGACCTGAGGTTCCGATTCTACAAATGTCAGTTTTCTGTAAACGTAAGTTGCTATATCACTGGTGCTCAAACTTTTTCACGTCAAGGAACCCCAAAATGATGTGTATTCGGCCGCGGACCGTATCTCAAAATATGCTGTTCAAGGGACCCCAGAAACAAAGATTTGAGTTAAAAATATTGTTTCCAAAAATACATGTATTCAAAGATTTGCACAAAAAAATTCAAGATTTTTCAAAAATAGCAGATTTACAACCGCGCTACGAGCTTGTAAATCTGATATGAGCTTGTAAATCTTGTAAATCTGATATGGATAAATCTTGTAAATCTGATATGAATATATGAGCTTGTATATCTGCTATTTTTGAATAGCCAAAGTATAAAATAATGGTTATAGCTGAAATCTAAAATGACACAGATGCGTTCCCGGATTGAATGGGTTAAAAGAGGAGAGGCAGGTCTGTAATGTAAAAAAAACATGTATTGTTCCCCTCAGTATCTTTGAGAAAGAAGACAGGCGCGCAAGACAAAGGCTCTGGTTGGATTCAATTGTAGGCCAGCAGCAGCTTTGTGGATCCAGACAGGGCCCTGCATAGTAGTGTCTCTAGGCACTGACTAAGCCAACACCATCATTATCATCTGACTAACGAGTAAGCAAGTGGGGGGCGCAGTGTTTGCCTTTTGGACACGACATGACACATGGCTGTAGTGGAGATTGCATTGGGGCCTTTTTTTTTTTTAGGAGATGGATTCTTCAGCCATCATCGCCGTGCCACTCGTTGAATAGAACAGATTTTCAACAGAAAAATGCATCAACTGAGTGTAAATTACCGGTACCCACAATCTCTCTAGGATAGTGGTTCCCAAACTTTTTCAGCTCATGACCCAAAAGAGCAATTAGACGTTTTACCCAAACTGCGGGACTCAAACTACTGAAAATGGCTCACAACGCGGCACGAAGTGACGCATTGTGAGCTTGTAGATCTGCCATTATCACTACTTCTTAAACCTTTATTTTTTAATTTTTTTATGGCAATTATTTGATTTTATTTATGAAATGCCTTTGAAAAATGTTGGAACTGTTTTAAATTGATGAAGTGTTGTTTTTAGTAGTTGTTTGATTAGTAGTTGTTAGTAGTAGTTTTTTAGTAGTTGTTTGATGGACTTTTTTTATTATTATTTTTTTATGTAGGAAAATGGGGACCCATAAAAATTGGTCCGCGACCCAAACATGGGTCCCGACCCACTGTTTGGGAAACAGTGCTCTAGGACACCTGACCAAGATGACGGACTCCTGCTAATCCAGAGCTGAGGAACCGTTGGATACAAAGTGCAGGAAAGGCTCTCAACGATAACGTCACTTTAACGAAATACAGACGTATCACACCACACGGCCTTAAGGGGAAAGCTTATCACCTTTTACTACAGGAGATTAGAGATCCTTCTCTAATGGATGCTACAAAGATGTCATCTCTAAATTAGGGATGGGTCAAAGTAATCGAATATTCGAATAATCATTTTAAGGATAAAAATCGAATATTGAAAAAATATTAGAAATGTTTTGGTTTTTTTTTTACAAAAGAAATTCTGTTGCTAAGTCTCCATGCCCATAGTAACTACATTTTGGGACTTTTGATATAAAAATTTTTTTGGGGGGGGGGCATCTATTGATATATATGTCCTCATTATGACCGTGGGTATGCTCTAAAAGTGTGAAAAACATATTTTAATTTTCATGTCTTTAATGGTTTGGTTAAAAAACTAAACAAATCCCCAGGTCAGAACAATTTCACCCAAACGAGTGAGGCGTTAGACAGGACATAAAGGTCAGCAAGGAAAACGGGTCCGCCGGTGACAGCTCACTGACAGCCTTTTAAACCAGGAGGTAGTCATCTGGCCGCTCAATGACACTGACTTCCAATTGACCAATCACAATGTGACACATCCGCATTCCCACACAGAATCAAAGGGAGGGTAAACACACAAAGCACAGCACCGTAGCATAACAGTCATAACACCAGTGTGATGGTTCATTCTTATCGTGGTCATCATAACACTATAGGGCCAGTGTGATGGTTCAACACACCAGGTTTAAGTGTGATGGTTCAAACATGGTAAACAACACCAAGCCCATGGCTGGATGGCATAGAGCATTGGTTCTCAAAGTGGGGTCCGGGGAACCCCAGGGGTCCTTGGGGGGGGTTCCAGGGGGTCCCCAGCAAAATGTGTTAATATAGTATCACAATAATTTTAACCTTTTATACACACACACACACACACACACACACACACACACACACACACACACACACACACACACACACACACACACACACACACACACACACACACACACACACACACACACACACACACACACACACAGTCAGCAGCTGGACCAGAAATGGAGCAGCTATATCTCTTGTAGAGGGTAACGTGACATAGGACAGCACAGTCCAGTCAAGTCGACTCATATCTCAAACGTTATTTTTGGAAATTACTTTAACGAAACTGGTTCGTCACGATGTCACACATGTCTGCATGGTAAAATCCTAAATGTTAAATTAACACTCAGGATTTTACAGTGTGGTCTCAGTTTCCATCACCACCCTGTCCGAGTGTGTCCAAGAGTATCTCATCTAAAGGAATAAGCCACAAATAAAGAGTGCATGACACATTTACTAGATAACAACTTGTGTGTGCACACGTGCATCACGTGAAGGGATCGAGCAACTATGGCTGGTCACCACATCATCATCAGCGAGTGACAGACTGAAGTGGCAGTAGTCGGTTCAAATGACGGGAGAGAGACCGGGAGAGAGATGCTACAAGATTGATTAACCTTTATTTGAGGGATGGGACGATAATCGTTATTATCGTGATAAAAAGCCGCTCACAATAATCGATCGCGGAGATTTTAATGTATCGTGAAATTGTCCTCCGTCATACACTAGGATGAATTAGCTTTTGTTGAGCTGCAAATTGGGTACCACTTAAACCCCTCAATACTTGATAAGACATACCTGTACACTACACTGGTATGCTCTTATTTCATACTACAACAAATATTTCGCCAAAAATAGCAGATCTACAAGCTCATAATGCGTTGCGTTGCAATCGGCTTGTAGATCGCTACTTTTGGCGAGCGTTCCCCCCAGAATAGGGATGCTGGAGGTTCGAGTGGTTAACAAAATGCCATTTTAAGCGATAATATCGTTAATCGCAATTATTTTTGCCACAATAATCGTGACATGTAGTTTTCATGTCGTCTCATCCCTACTTTATTTCCTTTTTTTTTTGCTGTTGTTGGTGATCTGCTGAATTGAGGCTTATTCCATCCCTGCACCCGTAGTACAGTAAATCACTGGGTGACAGCAGCAGCTGAAAGCTTATTCTGCCCAAGGACCTACGTGCTGAGACGGTAAGAAAAATAAATAAAGAACAAATGAGCAAACTAAATAACAAAAGGAAGAACAATGGAAAGTATCACATCAAACAAAATTAACTAACAAACAAAAGAACAAAAGGAGAATGAAAGGAAGGCCTAGCTCTTCGTGCTCTAATGATTGACAGCGTATCATTTACCCATGATGCAATGTGGCGGACAGAACCTCTGGACTCGGGAGTGAGGGAAAAAACACCAACAAACAATTCTAATACTAGATCTAAATCCTTGCTGGCAAAGCTACGCCATTCTAATATTATACCCGCTAAGCCCTGACATTTGTCTGGAAAGATGCTCTTAAAATGAGTGGGTCTTTTAAACTTGTACTTGGGCCTAGCTTGGAATGTGACACATTTATGTTACATTAAATCCAGCGTGCTAAGAGCTACACTCCTTTAATACATTTCTAACAGTATTAGTGTGTACAGTACTTACACTACTTGTGTTAGTAACCTGGATTAAGACTGATGTAAAATGGTATCTGCATGTAATAATAATAATAATAATATCTCTATATGCGCTTTTCTAAGTGCCCAAAGACACTTACTGTACTGTACTGTAGCCTATATTATGAGGTTGGCTGCAGGTAGAGGGATGGTATGTTCCCACTGGATCTACTCTACTCTAGGAGGCACAATTTAATGCAAACAATATGCTATTTGTTACACTGGTGATTTCTCTACCAAACATACTGGCAATACTGACAGTTTTTCAATATATTTAAGCTCAATGGCCATAACTAACTACACCCATAAGTGCTGCTAACACAGGAGAGAAGACTAAAGTCTTTCTCTTCGGCAGAGAATAAAACTGCTCTGTGCCTGTGCAGGGCAGCAAGGTTCCTCCTGAGTGCACTCAAAAACACCTCCGCACAAGGTAAACACACTGTTGCCAAGGTACCCGTAACTATGGAGATGGGAATCAAGCTCAACTTTACACCGCCAGAGATGGAGGGTGGGGTCAGGGGGGTAGATCAACAGACAAAGAGAGAAAGTGCATCAAAGAGACTGGAGTGGAGTGCATCAGAGAGAGAGAGAGAGAGAGAGAGAGAGAGAGAGAGAGAGAGAGAGAGAGAGAGAGAGAGAGAGAGAGAGAGAGAGAGAGAGAGAGAGAGAGAGAGAGAGAGAGAGAGAGAGAGAGAGAGAGGGGATTTGGCAGAGAAAAAGGGAGAGACTGCTTGGAGAGAGAGAGATAAGACAGACTCCTCTTCATTTATACCCATGCTGCTGTAGCTAATAAAAAAGGTATTAAGTGGTCAAGTCGACTTAAACCGCAGTGAGAAATGCAACCCAAAACATTTCAATTAACAAGGTATTGATATGCTCTGGGGAAAAAGAGTTGTTACATGCTGAGATAATAAGGCAGCATTAATCTTCTTCTGTGACATACTGCTGCGCAAAGGCAATGTAGAGCTTCTGGTTGTGTTTGTGTGCAACTGCAGACATCATTCTAGTGTCCTAGATATGCGTTTGTGTGTGTGTGTGTGTGTGTGTGTGTGTGTGTGTGTGTGTGTGTGTGTGTGTGTGTGTGTGTGTGTGTGTGTGTGTGTGTGTGTGTGTGTGTGTGGAGCCCCATGTGGGTTTTGCATGTGTGTGTGCGTGTGCGTGCGTGCGTGCGTGCGTGCGTGCGCGTGTGTGTGTGTGTGTATGTCAGTATTAGGGCTGCAACACTAATCGATTATCTTCTTAGTGATTATTCTATCAATTACTTTTTCGATTAATCAAATAATCGAGAAGACAAAAAAATCCAATATTCAATTTAAGCACTATGTTATACTTTGTCGTACAACTGTGTCAGCAAAAATAGCCTATCTACTGTACAAGCTCACAACACATCGCAATGGGACAGCTATTTTAGCAAATATATATTTTATTTGATTATTTCATTCAAATGTATTAGTTTGATTAACTGTTGTACCATTGAAACAGCATGTCTCCTGTTTAAACGTCTAGAACTGAAGCTCCACTCTGAAACCAACTATCTGCGTCTCCACTTGGCTGTCAACTTGTGCCAAGTGAACATTTGAGCGAGATGGACTCACATGGAGACACAAGCCAACATCTCTAGCCCAGAATTGACACATTGCATTCAGGCACAACGCTTGCCAACGTGGATACATTAAGTACCATATACACAGTAAATGCCAACATGACAGTCTGTATTCAAGTGGAAAACGTGTTGTCAAGGACAAGAACATGCCATGCTTGAGAGGGAAACACGCACACGCACACACACACACACACACACACACACACACACACACACACACACACACACACACACCTACATTATATCATGTTGACCCGGGTCATACGGTACTTTAATTTTCACGGTCATTCTCGCAATTGTAAAATGAGGCACACAAATCCAGGAAGTTACTGTAGCATTCTCTATCTGTAAGCCTGAGCCTAAATGTAGTCTCAGAGATAAATTAACACTCAGGATTTTGCAGCGTAGTCGAGTTTGTGCTGAACATAACATTCTATAAAACATATTCTTAGTTTGTTTGTAGATAATGTATCATTTTATTAGTGTATTTCATTTTAATAGCCAGTCTAAAAACTAGGACGGGTTGAATAAATTGCTTTCCTGGAAACGATTTACTGAAAGATTAATGAAAAGTATTAAAAAGCGACAAACATCTTCATGCTATGCCGCTTGCCAGGACAAACTAGAGTCAACAAAGCTTCCACCCTCGCCCCAAAATGATATATTTATTAGAGTTGTTGTTCCATGGACCCACAGTTCTGTTAATTTTTCCAAACACAAACTATTACTCATGGGCTGTCTAATTCGCTACTGTATGATGCCCCAGTTATAGCCGCTTCCTCAGCAACCCGACGGTAGACTATTATTTTTTGTGGCATCTTGAAGTGAGCTAATTGGGTCGGATAAACTGTGTAAGTTTCATGTGTGAATCAAATCAAAGGGGTTAAAACAGAACACAGACCCAAAAATCTGCTATGAACATTCAGGTTAATAATCTGGGACAGGGGTTCCTAAACTTCCAGCAAGAATGAGGAAAAGTTTAATTTCAAACTTAATTTAACTTAGAAGTTAACACAACAGCACAAGGGTTCCCAAACGTTTCCGGCCGCTACCCCCCAAAATAATCATATTTGAACTGGGGACCCCTCACCCTGACAAGCACTTGGAATTGTAGACATTACATTTACGTCCCGACCCCCAGTTTGGGAAACCACTGCAATAGAAGAATGTATAAGAATGACTATTCAGATCATTGGTTTCACTTTCTCCACTTTTATCTCACCTCCTACAATTGTAAACAGAATTCTGCACTAAATCTGATCTAACAACAGAAATCTTATCTTATGGGGGACACTGGAACAAAATCCTTTCAACAAATATCAATGTGGGGATCCTTGACAAAGACATTTTGAGAACCACTGATCAAGGGCATAACAACTTATGCTCTAACTAAAACGGTCGCATTCCAATGATCATCCTACACAGCTCTGCCAATTATAATTCTGTTCATCATGTCACTTAAAGAGTTTCAGGTTCAGAAGGATAAGTGGTCTGCGACCATGTCTGCCAGATGTGTTGACTATAAGGGAACTGTCTATGCTGCTGCTGCTGGGGGGGGGGGGGGGGGGGCAGGTAGACACTCTCCCTGATTACCTTATCAGCTTACTGTGGCTAAAGCCATGCTGCCATGACGACAATGAATGACAGACAAATCACATGACCCACTGACGGAGGAGGAGAGGAGAAGACCATTTTAACCAGCCGTGGTGCTGAACTGTCTGCAGAAGCAAGGATTTTGAAGATCACTCAAGGGTATCCATCCACGCTTGGTGGCTCAAACAGTCAATCAGTGAGCGCAGACTCAACTGACACATCCCGGCTTCTAATACGGCTTATTGGTGTGTTGGTGTGTGGCTTTATTTACGGAAGAGAGGAAATAAAAAGGCCATCCACAGTTGTACACTAAAAGACAGCCGCGTGAACATGGAGGAATCTTGGCGATGTAGATGCTGAGGATGTTTAACATGTCGCCTGCAGTCAGTGCCCTGCCAGCGAATTGAGTTAAAGAAACCACTGGCCTGCAGATTCTTAATTTAATCGCAGCGACAATTTCGTTGGACTGCATCCCAAGCGCAGCCTTGCTATGAAATTCATGTCGACAGTGCCTGTGACTGTATCGACTGGAGAGAGTTTCTCACGCTTCAAGCTCATCCATGCGGGCCTGCTCAAGGGGAGACTCTCAGCTCTTGCTCAGATTTCAATTTAGCATGAAGCAACAAGATCACTGGACAAAAGACAAACTCATCAGAGCAGCACTCACACATAGGAGGCTGAAGTTGTGAAGCGGACTGCATCAGATTGAATAAACTGTATATCTTTTAACGTGTTCAGCAGAAATAGTTTATAACTTTATAATTATTATATTATTATCCAATCCACTTTCCAATCCACTTTATTTATATAACACATTTTACAACTTTTTCAGGGTTTCCAAAGTGCTGTACAGAAAATCAAAAATGAAATGCACTGCAAAAACCACATTTTAGAAGAATATTAGAATAATAAACTACTTATTTCACTCAATGTGTACAGGTGGCGACCCACTTATTCTCTCTCCCGCTCGCTCCCCCTTTGTCTCTCGCTCTTCAACTGGGTCTACAGGCCTGATGTGAGCTGTGCGATGTGCGCTGGAAAAGTGTGAAGCACAGTTCACTGTAACTACCAGCTGTTTCAGACACTTGTAATTCCCGAGATAATTGTTTAAGCTGTTTTTAAGTTTTCTGTGTTGAGCTCTCTGTGGTGCTGAAAGTGCACACAATTTGCGTTTAAGTCTGTACTTGTTTTGTGGGGGGGGGGGGGGGGGGCAGCTAATGTGGGGGCTAATGTATGTTGACATAAGCTCTTGAAATGGGCCCCCAGATCCTCGAATAGCGTGTTCCTCTGCACACGCTATGCCCTCCCAGTGAAACTCCTCTCTGTCAGGTGAAATCAGGTGTATCAGAGGAGACAAGTTTGTCTACACCCTCCCATATGACCAACTATATGGCTCAGCAGTGACAGGGATTAGACGAGTATGGGGGAAAGAAAATCGGGAATTGACATAATGACTAAATTGTTAGAAAAGGGAAGGGGGGGGGGGGCGTTGTACAACATTGTTATTTCATGTTCAAAACTTTTAATGTCTTTCAGAGAAGTCAGGGCTCTGAGCCCAGAATTTGACCAGGAATTATGAGTTGGGCTTCCATTCATTTGGATTTTTCCCACTTCCAAAATGGCATGAACACACCATTTGACCACTTGTGTCACATGTCCTTTCCTCTCTCTAGCCACTTGCTTCTCACTCTCCCCTATAGTGTCTAATAAAGACAAAACATTACAAAGGGATATCTAATGCTCCAACCCATTTTATTTCATTTAAATTTCAGGCATTTGGGCAACAATCCTATATCTACAGCAGCTGACCGTGTAGTTTGATGTTTTGCTCAGAACACTGGAAACAGCTTTAAACCCTTCAGTTGTCTGTCTGGTTGGTGTCTTTTCTAACCACTGGTGTTCAAGTGATCGTTTAAAATCATGATGGGCTCAAGAGATAGCATGGATCCTAAACCACTTAGCATTAATGGCTGGGATCTAGACTAGACTAGAGGCATACTACAGCTCCAGTCGATCGCCAAGTGCTGAATTACTCACCCTCTTATTCCTCACTGCCCTCATTCCCGTGACAAGTTCCACTCAGGTGGGAGAAAAATCGCTCCAAAGCTCAGCAAAGGCCTGGTATATCAGACTAAGTAGCAAGACGAGTGGGCTTGTGGCTAAAAGCCATGTTGAATGTAAGACTATGCGATCTATGACTACTTCTGGTACCTTGGACCATGGCACTAGAGACGTTTTAGCTTAGAGTTTTGTCTGCTGTCTACATTTCTAACGTCTCCTGTCTGAATTTTCTGCATTGTCCTGGTGCACTATATGCGAGTTCTATATGCATATATGTACTCGTCAGTCACCAGTCCTGTGTTAATTTTTCTGTGTAACCACCTGGAATCGAAACTGGGTCTGCCGCATGGGATAACCGAGCACCTACACAGCTCAGTCAAAAGGGAATCCCCTCATGGCCAAGGGGGGTTGTATTTAGGCTTTTGGGCTACAGGCAGGGTTACTTAACCTCATCATTCTCAACAAATCATCTTTGACTCCGATTTGAACCTGGCAAACCTGTATCACGTTCTTGCTGTGTCTCACATACATAGCCACTGTGGACTACCAATGAAGCAGGACAAAAGGCGGCAGGGGATGCATGACTTGTCATCCATTCACTAGGACAGAGGCTATTGCTTCATTCGCCTCACCCTGCTTCGGTCCTGCTTGGCTACCCAGGCCTGACCCAAATATAGTAGCATGCCCCAAAACAAGACACTGTAGCTTTAGTTTTACTAGCAGCTACTTTGTCTCAAAACAACCCCATGCCTTTGATTTCTTTGTTTCTTTTACTAAACGATTTACAAATAATCCTTTATCTTTTTTTTTGGCCTGTCTTGCTCCTGGAATCTTTTGATTTTCTCCTGTAGCCCTGCTTTCATTCCCTCTGGATTTATCTGCTCTGTCAGATAGCACAGAACCCTAAGCTGGCGGTGGCATTATAATATTACCTTGAAAAGTCTAAACGTTAAAGCTATCTTAATGCCACAGCACTTATCTTCTCTTTCTCACTCTGCCAGCCTCTGTTAAAGCAGGCTTTGTTAATGATATGCACTTCGTGCCTCTGTAAGCATCTCTGCATGACTCCAGCAAAATGCCTTGCTAGCTGTTGAACTTCTTTCCCCTTTTGAAGAGTACACATCAAGGTACAGATTTAGTGGCCTTCTTAGTTCAGGGGCTGGGGTGGGTGGGTGGTGGTTATGCAACACATTCCAGGAGACAATTAGCAGTCTGTCAGAGCCCTCTGTCTGCATTCACTGCTTTTTGGTCTTTTGGATAATTGTAGCCAAGTCTGTGTAAATTAAAGTAAATTGAAGTAAATCTTCTTTAAAGAAACAGATTTCTGAGGAATGGTGTTTTGGCTGCCTTCCATGAAGGACTAACACCTGTTGAGCAGATACAAAAATGGGAACATCACAGCAACACGAAGAAGGTTGATAAGTTATCCTGCATTTGACAGAGCATAATTTGAAAGAAGCAGCGAGTAGACTTAACTCCACTAGTCAAGAATTCTTTTTTTCCAAGGAGACAATACCCTCAGAGTTCCTCTAGAGGAACACAGTATAGCAGGCAAACATTAATGTACTGTATTTGCAAGCAAATTGTTACTTTTAGTTGCAATTGATTGAAATAAATATAAATCCTAAAAGGGGAGATGTATTGTTTAGCGAGTGCTGGACTGCATTCCAGTTCTTTAACAAGAAAACTAACAACTTAAGAAAATATATGGCAAATAAACAGCAGGATTGCCTAAAGTGGTTAGATACAATGTTCATTCATTACAAGTTTCTCTTCAATAATAAAGACATCAAGAGCAAAGAGCATCAGCTAAATGTCCATAGGGTAACATTTTAAGTGAAACTAATTTCATTTGGGTAGGAAAGAGGATGATAAAAAAGCATTTTTTAATCAATCCAAGTGTAAGGCTCCATTAAAACTAAATGTCATCTCGGAAGCAACACAGACACGCCAAGAAGCTCCTAAGAGCTAAATGCACACTAATAGCTCAGGAAAAGGACAATCAATTTCATGGCCCATAATTCAGGACATTTCCTCAATTTGCTCAACAGTCAACATGCTACCGAGTTACCATTTAAATGTCACATAAATCATCTTATCCTCCACTTTGGTTGTCCTTTATCTAGGGAACGCTGGCCAGTGGCCATGCATGCTTGTTTTTCTCAGTCATGCCCCTGCTTCTCTCACACACACACACACACACACACACACACACACACACACACACACACACACACACACACACACACACACACACACACACACACACACACACACACACACACACACACACACACACACACACACACACACACACACACACACAGTATATTGTATATTGAATGATGTACTGATGTGTTTCCCCCCGAAAATGGATATACTAACTGTACATACAAATACAGTTTGTATTTACATCATTTTGTCAGAGCAGATTATCCGTGTTTCAAATGGAAAATCTTTCATTTCCTAATTCAAGTACAGCGGCTAGTCCCTGCTGATTAGCAGGGCTGTCAGACAACATTAATCCTTGGTTTGTGGATCCATTTCAAAGGCAACAACATTTAAAGCATATTTTAATATCTAATAACGGTGCATTTTATATGTGATGCACAAATAGACAATGACAATCCTTACTTTGTTTCAATAATCACAAGCCTTGAATTTCAGTTAGTGAGGGGCCCGGTAGTTAATGTCACCATCAGTATATTTTAAGGGTATCATAGTGTTTCAAGGCAAAAAACGTGATTCAGCATCTTTTACTCATGTCTTGGCTATTTTCAGTTGGCATTTGAAAATGAATGCTATCAAATATGCCAGTACTCAAACAGTGACATATAATTACGTACAGTATACTTGATAATTGGTGCAGCAGACAGCCCTAGAAATGTATGATAAACGTACGTGTCAGTGTACACACAGTCTCTCAAGCCAGCCTATCTCTTCTACAATCTTAAAATGCTCTCTAGAGACGGCCTGTATACAGTAATTCAGCCTGTTTAATTCGAGAAGAGTAAGCTGTCACCTTCCAACAGAAAAGCTATTCAGACCGCAAGGTATCCGACCAATCACGACTCAATGTTCCCGAAAATGTATTTTAATACATCTTATATTTGATCATAGGAGGTCGTCTGGTCCCCCAGCAAAGTACTGTAGGCAGCTGTGAGCATGGAAATAGGGCGCTCATGACCTATCTATACAACTCTATATGTATGGTAGAAAAACTGTCTTGGTCTTGAGCTCAGACTTTCCTAAATGAATGAATCTGTGGCTTATTAATGATCACAAATTGAAACAAAAGTGTCATTAAAATAAGTCCATATCTTTTGAAACAAACAGATCTTAAATAATATGAGTTATTTAAGCAACTGCAATCGGGATATGAAAGTGGGGAAATTACAGGATATCTGCCATATTTAATTTACTACTCACGTTCAGAACTGCTCAATTACAGACGGGCAGGCACCGGTGGAAGCATTTTCAAATTGCAGGAGCAATGTGCCTGTCTTGACAGATTGTGTGCACATGACATACATGCATCCATCGCAAATGCAGTTGTTAAATATGTGCACAGATGTGAAAAAACATGGGCAATTACAATATGTGTGGTAAGACACTGGTACATTTGGCCTACTCAGCTATGTGACAGACTGACACTTTGCCTTTGGTGATCAGCCGGCATTATGTTGAGGAGAGGGCCATACCCATGGGTGTCCTGGAGCAGTGCAACGCTTACGCCACAGGCATCACAGTCACCAGGCTGACGTGACTTTGTGAGACAGCTACAGATACACTGCAGAGGAACACTAATACATATCGTTGCTGTCGGGCAGAGCCCTCTTATCTCCATATTTTAACTTTTTGTGTTTTTTTCCCCGTAAAATAACACCCTACTTGATCATACTTGCAGTGTCACACAAGTATCATCATCATACTTTTGCTACTTTTTAATTTGAATCCTGAAAAGTTACAGTTTTGGACAAATGAGGTTTCCACCCGACAGAGACGAAATCCTGAGCAAAACATGCTTGTGCTGTTGGTCAGGTGTTAGAACTTGTTCTGAGGAACACTATACATCCATTTCACACGTGGCTGCAACTGGACCACTGGTTTGCTACTGGCAAAGAAGCAAGACTTACCTACTGTAGGTGTGTAAATTACATTCATCAAGTGATTGTTCATGTTAATATAGAAAGGAACCTCTCTCATAATGTAACCTAATTTCATGCTATTGAGTAACAGATGGAGAAAGGAGGAGAAAAAAGAAAATACATCAAATATTAAGGGCATGGATGCCTTTCTAACGCAGGCAGACATATTTGAGCCCAAGGCAGTGGGTGCTGTTAAGCAATTACATTAAATAATAGTTTATGGGAGATGTTGTGAGACTCTGCTTCCTCGCTGGATTTGAATATTATCTTTTTTTAAAATAAAAAACAGCAGAAAGAAAACTAAACTGACACAATACTGTATGTACAGAACACCTACAGTATCAGTGCAATTCACAGCGGTGTGTAAAACAAGAGAGAATAACCCGCTGACTGGAGTATATGGAGCAGTCTTGATCACAGAGGGCCCTGATGGCCCTTCACTCCAGTTGTACATCCGATTGGGTAGTGTCTGCTTAATGCCCAAAGTGCTAATCGCATTGCCTCAACTATTTAATCTAGTATAGTTACTAGATTATCTAAATTACTCAAGGGTCCAATGCATTCTGCAGCAGCATGCATGGATTAAAGCAAAATAAAATCTCATGACTGAAAAAGTCCTTATGTGTGATTTGTGAAAGGAGCCCCCCCCCACACTACCGCTGTTTCCTAAACAACTAACAAAGTATGTAAAATGATTACTTTTTTGTTGTTGTAATATTGTTCCTGCTGTTCTACATACTGCCAACCAGGTGAAGAAATCACAGATTGATTATATGAAATATCCGATACTATTAACTCTTTGACTGCCAGAGTATTTTCATAAAGTACTCCCCCAGTGCCAGCAATTTTCGTGTTTTTTTATTTTTATATTTTGAATTTTTCTCATGAAAATAATTTAAGGACACATAATGTAAAGACCCAGCACAAATCCGCCACTAGAGCGCAGCACATGACAGCTTTGATCATGTCGTTGGGTCTCTCTCACCCTTCTTCATAGATTAGACAAGGAAAAACATGAAAACGGATGTGACGTCCCCCCCATTGTTTTGATCGGCGAAAATTACGTTGTGATATACGACGGCGATGACTGATCGTCACCCAGACCATAGATTATAGAAGAGAAACTGTCCGTTTGTCCGTCATACCATGTGAAAGACCGTTTATTTACCTATTTTGGATGAAAATGACTGGGGAAAAGAATCAAAAACCGGAAACGGAATCCAGGTCATGAAACCGGATGCAGATGTCCGTGAAGTAAGTGGAACTCGAGAATAACATTGAATATTAAGCAGCATAGCGCAATCAGAGATTAAACAATGAACGCGCGTCCAGCGCGTCGAGCGCGTCGACGGCCAACTGGACAAAGTAGCACTTGACGCGTTATCGCGTCGTCCGCAGTCAAAGAGTTAACAAGATGGAAGATTCTTCTGAACATATTGCTACTGTAGTTTGACCACTTCAAATGCTCTGATCTTAAAATAATAACCGAACATAGCCGATCTACAAGCTATTTTCGCTGCTTAAAGGTATCATGACATTCATTTTCACTTTTTTTATTTTCAATGTTTTATTTGGGGTTTTATGACCTCAATTACACCCAAAAAATCTGAACTTAGAACATTCAGTGGATTTTCTGTGGTCTGGGGTTTTCTGAATAATTAGGCTGAAAAGTAATCTGAGCTTGGCCCTTCGACAGTGAGGTCACAGTCAATTAATCCCACCCACTCTCCTCCTCGCCCCTCCCCTCCCCTATCCTTTCCTTTGGGGGGGCGGAGCAGAGGCGATGATTGACAGGCAAAATCCCTCACCAGCGACACCCGCAGGCAAAGATTTCTTTTTTCATTGCAGTTGAAAAGGCTTTAGAAATGTGAGAGAAAAACACCTGCCATGGATCACTGGAATGGAATTTTCACTTAAAACTTTTTGTACACTTTTGAAGGACCAGAACAAAGACTTTGAATGTGGTGTAAAAGTGAATGTCATTAAACCTTTAACATGCTTCCATAGAAGACATGCTGCCTTCTATGGAATCCAAATGACTGAAATCAGTCGTAGCGACTGAGAACTTTAATCCATGCTAGCATGCCTCAAGAGACATCATACACCACACCAACATGGCGATCCAAGTCATAATTTATCCCACACTACGACACAATTATTTGACTACAAGTACACAGACTCGGAGGCATTAGATCCCATATGATCACAAAGTTCACAAAATACAACATGAGCCCATTAATTCAACAAACTAGCTGACAAAGCGAGTCATTGGTGTATCCCCTATCAGCAGAGAAAAGATACGAATCTGCCAAACATAATTAGCCGAGCCTTTTGGGAAAATCAGAACAACTGTTCCCTACAGTTGTTCCAGCTGGTTTCAGCATTAAATCTCTTAATTAGGAAATGTGGCAGCAACTGGTTGGCATGATGATGGAAGATCATCATTTGAGCTATTTCAAATGAACCATAGATTATAAAACCAAAAAATGTTGAAAACTACTTGTGACGTGCTATATACACTTTAAGCAATACATCTGGTTCGTCCAATGTGATTGTGATGTCCATGTCAAATAAATAAACATAACATAACATATTTTTGAGAACCAATGCTCTAAACTACTGTTCTAAATCCTAAGAGTTTTCTGAAAAACGTATGTTGCTATATACAGTACAGTATATAGCTCAAATCTAAAATGACACGAAATGATGGTATGATACATGAAACTGTCATATCGTTGCTGTCGGGTAAAAACCTCACGTCCATAAAACGTGACTTTTTGTTCTGCAAGAAGACAGTTGCAGACACCAATTTTCCATAGCAATAAAGTTGTTAGCTGCATTGAATTTAACTGAAGTGAACTGAATCTACTAAAGCTGAACACCCGGGTCTGATATTGTTATAAATGATGTACAAATCGACCTTTCAAAGTGCACCCCTTCAAGCTCAGTAGTTTTGTTATTTTGTTATTCTTGAAACACGCACACGCACACACTGACACACACACACACACACACACACACTGACACACACACACTGACACACACACACACACACACACACACACACACACACACACACACACACACACACACACACACACACACACACACACACACACACACACACACACACACACACACACACACACACACACACACGCTCCTGTTAGCAGTACACATCACACTGCTGTAGTCAGACATATGTAGGGCAGTGAGGTCAACCAAAATATACTGGCAATGATGGCTGCTGCTGGGTTTCCCTGGCAACCAGTGCTTGTCCTCAACTATGGCTAGGTTAACCAGTCCACTGAATCAATGTTCCAGCTATAATACTGTAGTAACTTGGTCCTGAAGAGAGAAAGAAAACTTGACAGAACAGACAAGCCCTTCCAGCAGGTGTCCAATTAACTGTAGTTAGCATCGTCCTTCATCTCTACTGTTGTTAGTATTATTTGTCACCTTAACACATTGACTGCCAAGATATTAAACATAGTTTTCTATCCCCGTGCCGGCGTATAATTACCTCAATCCGATGATATTTGAAACGCCGTGGAACCGACATTGTGTAAAAAAAACACACGGAAAAAGTTTCCTGTGAGTAGACGGAAGGATCTGTGTATCCATGGGAACAACAAGTTTCCAACCGTGATCCGCCATTTTGGAGCTTTGGTCCGCTGAAAACGGGTGGTTTGGAAAAAAAAGAAACTGAGTTACAGCCGTTTTTCTGAAAATCCCATCATTGGGGCGGATGGAAGTGACGTTTTTTGGAATGACGTCACATCCACATTGTTCTTCTCTGAGAGACGATCGATCATTCCAAAGCTGTGTTAGGTCGCCCCTTGTGGAATTTTCCCCCAAAAATGTAAAAACGAGTTAACTCGATCTAGGCAATCAAGCGATGGATTCTAAAAACGAGTTGACTCGATCTAGGCAATCAATGTGTTAAGTAAAAGTAGCAATGACGCAATATAGAAATACTCTGTTACTTAACTTAGTAAAAGTCCTGTATTCAAGATTTACTTGAATAAAAGTACAAAAGTATGGAATCAAAATATACTTAAAGTACCAAATCATCTCCTATCTCTACTGTTGATAGCATGTGCTTAGTATCTCTAATCTGTACCGTTAGAATCATCTGCCATCTCTACTATTGATAGCATCATCTCCCATCTCTACTGGGCTTAGCATCATCCATCTCTAGCATCATCTGCCATCTCTACTGTTGTTAGCATCATCTCCCATTTCTACTGGGCTTAGCATCATCCATCTCTAGCATCATCTCCCATCTATACTGTTGTTAGCATCATCTCCTATACCTACTGTTGTTAGCTTCATCTCCTATGTTAGCATCATCTCCTATCTCTACTGTTGTTAGCATCATCTCCTATATGTACTGTTGTTAGCGCTCCAGTAGTGATGATCACCCACAGGCAGGGTGCCGTGGTAAGCACAGCGGAAGCTACTGTATGTTATCTACAACCAAACGTCAGCCAAGCAACAACAGGAAGTGGTATAATGACAGGACGGGTAGGAAACAGGGGAGCTGCTTGAAATTCCAATCACTATGACTGTACATCACTTTGGATATTTTAAACTTAACACACAAAAATCAACAACAATCTAATGTTGGAATCACAGGGTCCCTTGTCAAAGCAAAGGGATCCTGACCCTAGGGATCATAATATTAACTTTCACTCTAATTTGGCACTTCTAGTTGGAAATGAATAACACAAACATAATTAAACTAGTCATGTTTATTAATTAGCATGATAAGGCCGGCGGGGTAGCCATGGTTAGAAAGAATATTTACATAACTCAAATACTAGTAAGTTTGATTCTTACTAGTATTTGACCTGTGAGCCTCTCTGTGTATGTGTGTGTGTGTGTGTGTTCCTTGTTTACACTGACAGGGAGGATGTTGACTTAGTCACACACACACACACACACACACACACACACACACACACACACACACACACACACACACACACACACACACACACACACACACACACACACACACACACACACACACACACACACACACACACACACACACAGCTATGAGAACAGCAAGATATACAGTATGCCACCAACATCCGCTGTGTCCTTCAATTACCATGGCATGTGTTTTTTTCATAGTGTCCTTGAGACAGGACCCAGACCCAAGGCTCACTTTAAATGGCTCTGGTTGTAATACCAGCAAAATGCCTAGAAACATAAAACATACATTCTCTGATTTAATAGAGCGGATTTTACTGTACGCGAGGTACCAAGAATAGTATACTGTAACTGAATGTCAGCAGTGTTATACATATGCAGAGCAGAGGGGTGTAAGTTCTACATCACTCTCTCTCTCTGTGTGTGTGTGTGTGTGTGTGTGTGTGTGTGTGTGTGTGTGTGTGTGTGTGTGTGTGTGTGTGACATATGTTGCTTCACAGCTACTAATGCCTCCTACACACTGGGAGGCAGCACGCTTCACAGCCTGTTTGATTCCAGAGAATAGCATCAGTGAGGCAGCATCAAGCCATGCTGAGATTATTAAGAAAATGATTATAAAGACATTCACAGTCACACAGCGACTACAGAGGACATGATGGCGCTAGAGAGAAAGCAGAGGCATCACTCATTGCAACACAAAAAAATGCCATCTTCAGTAGTCATGTAATCTAATATTCAGTGTTGAAATATTTATTTGACCCAAAAATGTGCCAATTAACTCATTCACTGCCAAGCACGACTTCTGACGAGACGTCGTCCAAACGCCCACACTGCCAAGGTCGACTTATGACGATTATTATTTTTTTGGTGGGGGGGGGGTTATCTGACTGAAATACGTGTAGGGGCTTTTATGTGACATTAAAGTGGTCTGCAGCATTCACGATAATGTCACTTGAATCCCAGAAGGTTCTTGAAATAAAATTTACTTAATTGTAAACAAGTTAAATCATTGTACAGTTGGCAGATTATTTCCTACTATACGTTTATACAATACGAACATGAGAGTTTTTTACTGGGTGCATGGTTCAAAACAAGTTTAACAAAATCACAAGATCACCAGTGCTCACTTCAAATGTGTCTTTTATTTGGCACGGGCAGCAACCATAAACGGATGCATTTCGGCATCAGCCTTCCTAAATGGTAAATGGTGCATTTTATATAGTGCTTTAAATCCAGAGCGCTTTACATAGATTGTGCATTACATTCACACACAAATTCATACACTGATGGCGGAGGAAACCATGCAAGAGCCAAGGCACCAACCTGCTCATCGGGAGCAATTAGGGGTTCAGAGTCTTGCTCAAGGACACTTCGACTGTTCGACACTAACTCTGGGGGAGCCCGGGATCGAAATGGGTACCTCACGGTTCCCATCCGGCCGCTCTACCGGCCACTCTACCCCTGAGCCACTGCCGCTACTTCCTCAGCATATCAACTCAATGTAGGATTAAAATAACTCCTCCATGTTGTCATGTCTTGCAGTGTGCGAGTTGGCTACCATTACAGTTCACCAAAAGACAAGGGAAGAGACGCCCACCCACAGCATCCAACACCAACCCTGCACAACAAGCATCCACTCTCACTTCAACACCCAGCATCCTACCTACAAACACACTGCATCCACCCATCCTTCAACAGACAGTATCCTACACTGCATACAACAAGCATCCACTCTCACTTCAACACCCAGCATCCTACCTACAAACACACTGCATCCACCCATCCTTCAACAGACAGTATCCTACACTGCATACAACAAGCATCCACTCACACTTCAACATCAAGCATCCTACCTACAAACACACTGCACACAAGCATCCAGCCATCCTTCAACAGCCAGTATCTCTAACACACACACACACACACACACACACACACACACACACACACACACACACACACACACACACACACACACACACACACACACACACACACACACACACACACACACACACACACACACACACACACACACACACACACACACACACACTTAAAGCACCCTAACCCTCAATGACTGCACACAGCCTCCTATTATCCACATCCATCCACCTTTCACAACCTAAAGAAGTGACATGACAACCATTATGCAGTTTGATGGGGAGTAGATGATGAGGTCTTACCATTATGCAAACTATGTGACAAAGCCTATATAATCATGTGATGTCTGGACTCTGGACCTCTCTGTGACTGAAAAGTGAAAATACACTTGGCTTCAGCGCTCATCTGCCATTCAGATCACTATTAGGCTACCGGTGACAGACTACAGTAGAAAACAAAGCAGCATATGGCAGGTGGAGTTTATAAGATTACCTCATTAACAAGGTGACTCAGAGAGCTACTAATCCATGTTCCAATTGAGTACACAGAGACCATACAGTAGTAGTATGTCTTTTAAATATCCACGACCAAGTGAAACACAGCACACAAGGTTAAGCAATAAGCAGTCAACTCTAATTGCATTAAATAAATAGCTACAGAGCTGTGTGTGCGCATTGGGGCTCTGTGGCGGTGAGCCATACCCTGATCAGACATCCATTCTCATTGCTTTTAGTGTTGCTATAGTTGCTTAGGACTTGACTGTCAGTATTGGAAATGGGTAATTGAGATAATTCTGACATGGCGTGCACAGTGCACCACAGGCAGAATGCGACCATCAAGTGCATTGTCATTTGTCAGCTCTGTTTAGAGGCAATAGGCTATATGCACAGCAGACACATTGGAAGGAAATTGGGCCTCTTCCTTACTTCCTTCACATGTGTTACCAATGATACTACGGTAATAATGAAGGCTCTGTTTCACAATGGTTCTCAAAGTTTTTAATTTCAAGGACCCCCATAACTCTGAGAGTGTACAAATGGAACCAAATGGGTCCATTTGGTTCCATCTGTACACTCTCAAGAGTTACACACCTGTAAGGGGCCATTTGGAACCCCCACAAGGAACCATGAGGGTCCCTGGACCGCACTTTGAGACCCACTGGTGTCTTCAGTGAGCCAACTTGCACAACATCAGCCCCCTGACTCTGTTTGACCAGAATGGAACAGAGCCTTAATTAGTATTATTGGTAACACCTGTTAAGGAAGTAAGAAGAGGCCCTTTTTCTTTCCAATATGGCTGCTGTGCATTGAGCCTATTAGAACGCGCACGGATAAACTTCACGTGGAAGACGTTTCCAATATGCGTTTAGTAGAGCGCAGTTTTACGCACCGGGGTGGTATGCTTGGCTTGGTACA
This sequence comes from Gymnoscopelus braueri, assembly GCF_963280865.1. Lineage (NCBI taxonomy): Eukaryota > Metazoa > Chordata > Actinopteri > Myctophiformes > Myctophidae > Gymnoscopelus > Gymnoscopelus braueri. Next base: position 30,806,514 of record NC_137622.1, read on the forward strand.
GCATTAACAGCGTCAAGACACTGACGTTAGGAGGGATCGTGACAACTCTTCCCCTCCAAGACGAATAGCAGTGGTGTAAAGTAACTAAGTACATTATAATTTGAGGCATTTGTAGGCCTACTATACAAATGAGTGTTTAGTATTTCCAATTTCCAATACTTTTACTTCTACTCCAATACATCTCAGAGGCAAATAGTGTACTTTTACTCCACTACAGTTATTTGAAAACTTTAGTTACTAGTTACTTTGCAGATGTTTATTATTATTACAAAACACACACTACCACTTCTTCAGCCCTATATACTGTACATTTCAGCCATTCTGCATAATGAGTACTTTTACTTTTTTGTATTTTAAGTATATTTTGATACCAATACTTTTACTTAAGTACATTTTGAATTCCGGACTTTTACTTGTTACAAAGTATTTCTACATTGCAGTAGGCTATTGATACTTTTACTTAATAAAAAAGAAAATTAATACTTTTTGCACCACTGCAAATAAGACTCCAGTTCCAGACCAGAGGGGAAAACTGATTTCAGAGTCTTGTAGGAAAATTAAGCTTTGCATCCAAATGACAAACTGTACATTTGTATTTCGGAACACATACATACCCCGCCAATTAGTAGCCGGTCCAATTAAGAGCCCCCATTGTTATCGAAGCCCCTTTAGAACTCTATCTGAAAAGCTACAACATAAGGCCTATAGTTAAAGCTTCGGCTGTTTGACTGGTTCTTGAATCAAATTATTATTTAATTCAGTCTAGTATGCTGCATGTGTTTAGAACCAATGTATTCGTTCCCTCCGGAATGCTTAATATAATATAATATTATAGGCAACAGTGGTTCCTAAACTTTTTAGCTTGAGACCCAAAAGAGAAATTAGACGTTTGCCCAGTACCAAAACTAGTGAAAATAGCAGATCTACAAGCTCAGAGCTTGTAGATCGGCTATTTTCACTACTTCTTAAACATTTGTTTTCTAATTTATGGAATTTGTTTTTGTTTTGATTTTTTTATTCTTGAAATAATTTTTGAAAAATCATTGGATTTGTTTTTAATTCGTGAAAAATATTGCACTTTTTTTTTTTTGTTGTATGTTTTGAAATTTACACGAGACCCATAAAAATGTCCACTCCGCGACCCACAAATGGGCCCCGGCGTGGGTCGGCAACCCACAGTTTAGGGAAACAGTGGGCTGCTAAAACATTGCAGATTCATCATTCATCATGACCCTCACCTCGGGGGAAGTGGTTGGGTTGCACGAAATGCAGAAAGGCGTGCACCATGTGGAAGAGAATCCCTATGGGTCCCGGCTCGTAGTGGGTCACGGTCTCGTAAAGTCCCGCGGGCACGTAGCCGAAATCCAACTTTCCCGCAGGCGGCGTCGGTATCCGGGACTCCGCCGTCTGTTGCTGCTGTGCGTGGCCGGACGACAGACCCCACAGCAGGAGCATGGAGACACCTGTCTTCCACATCGTTCCAGACGATCCAAACCACGACACACGGGAGGGTTAAATGGACACTGTGGAGATAACTGACCGTCTTTAACCTTAACCTATCTCTGAAAAGGAAAATAAAACGAAAAGAAGGGGATTGGAGACAAATAAAAGTCCCCCAAAAAAGGGACTAGACTGCGTCTTTTTTTTTTAGGTCCGGCTTTCCGGGGAAACACTCGTTAGGATCATCATCGTTCCCACGGCGAGTGTAGCTCCTCCTGACGGACGCGAACCGACCGGGTGCTTGTCTGTTGACTCACTCTCACTCGTCCTCTCCTCTTCTTTCTGTCCGCGGTCTGTGAGTCCAGTCATTCAGTCAGTGGGATGAGAGGAGGAGCGCGACTGGCTGTGGCTGGCGCGACCAACATGTGCGCGCAGGAAGGAAGATGCGCGCCGCGGGACCGCGCGATTCAGAACGCGCGCGGCTGACAGGTCCGTGGAGCGATATGCACTTGGGTCCAAGTCAGTGTGGGAAGCGCAGATGCGCGCCTCCTGCCGGGGGATAACCGAATATCCCCAATGATGAATGAACGAACGAATGACTTAATTCATTGTATATGAAAATGCTTTATCTCATTAACCCATTAAGACCTGAGGCCGATTCTACATATGCCTTCTGAATCAGTAGTTCTCACACTTTCAAGATGTTTCAAAAATGTCCAAAAAAAGCTGATGTACAGGCTCGCAGCGCGGCACAAAGTGACGCGCTATGAGCTTGTAGATCTGCTATTTTTGAATAGCCAAGGCAAAAATCTGAAATGATACCAGCTGGTTCTCAAAGTGGGGTCCAGGGGATCCTCAGGGTTCCTTGAGGGGGTTCCAAAAAGGTCTGTATAACTCTTGAGAATGTACAAATGGAACCAAATAAACCCGCTTATGCCGGGGGTCCTTGAAATGACAAAGTTTGAGAACCACTGCCTTAATGATAGACTCCTGTGTTTTTGTTTATTCCAGCATGGCACTGTAAACTCCTCTCATAGCACAGGAGGACACAGGTGTTCTGCGTCTTCCCTGACCCCACAAACCTGCCCTGAAGGCTGGCCGACAGACAAGAGGATACCTGTGTGTGACACAGTGCCATGGGGAGCTGTGATTGGCAGAGCGGAAGAGAGGACAGGACAGGTGGCGTTCACATTTTTAGGAACTATACGGACACAATGAGGACCTTGTGTACGGCGATCGGCGAGGCTGTAGAACACACAGAGGGGCTTGCTTGAGCCCCCCTGGACGGGAATTCTGACCACGTTCAGCCTGTCTTTGATCACAGAGGCTTTCTTCAACCTGATTAGACCTGCTTCTATGGCTCGACCCTTACATCAGCAAGGCTGTGTACAGTCAGTTCTCTATAGCTGGAAATGTTGAGACTGTTGTTGTAGACTAAACATGAAAGCTTCACAGTGGGTGAGACATTGCCACCTGTTTTACCAGAGGTGGCAGAAGAAATGTGGGTAGATGTGTTAAAATAATTTAGGGAGGGAATGTCCTAAACCTAAACTAAAACAATCCTTTCACAGCTACTTGAAAGGATTGCAAAGATAAGATTTAATGGGTTTAACGTTTTCTCAATCAAAGCTAATTAATTGTGTTCCCATGCATAGGACTATCGATCATTTATGAATTTTGTCAGGCCAATTTCCTCCTTGTTAATTGTAATGGGAATTTAGCATAGTAGTCATATCTCTAGTCATTTCTATATTTTTTTATAGAGATGTTAATATATATAATATTTGTATTTTTCTCCCTGTATTTGTCTCTTCATTTATATGTACATTAACTACAGTATACACACGGAGTAGAATCATTCATATCATTCTCAAAGCCTGTAGGTTATTGACCACGTTCAGACTACTACAGGCTTACTATACTCAAGTCTATACTACAGAAGGGCTATTATTATACGTGTATGTATGTTAAGGCAGTTTACTGGAGACTCCCTGAGAGAAAGGTGCAACAGATCTCAGTGATAAGGAGCTTATAGTCCTGTGGGAGGGACAGTCATAGACAGATTTACTCCACCTTACCTCACCTCTAACAGAGTTATCCCTCACCTCTCAGGTTACCTGGCGTGAAGCACAGCAACAACAAAAAAAATCACCCTTTATATTCATACAGATACACATTCATCCTGGTATCTACAATTTTATAATTTAAGCATTTGGCTGACACTCTTAACCAAAGTGACTTACAAAGTGCACGATCAGAGCAAATGGCATGAATCCTAGTCAATAAACAGGTTAAAATGGTCACGTAATTAGAGTGCAAAGAAAACAATTAGGCCTAAGCGCTGCAAAGTAACTATAATACCTGGTAAACATCAAACCTAGTATCTGTGTAAACATGCTACAGGATCTAGTTTAAACATTCGTAGCATTTGCGGTCCAGCAAGTTTTTCTATCTAAATAACATATATGAAGAAGTAACCAACATACATCTGCATATAGCGCCTATAGGCGACAAGAAGAACAATAACAATCTTCGGCACAATAAAATCCTGAGTTTTAACAATGAGAGGGTAAAATGTACCCTTATGGGCCTCAGGGTCATTTTATATTCACTGAAGGCACTAGCAAGAAAGGCCATTGAATCATAAAAATTAGTAGGGTTCATCCTGCGATTTGCCTTCATGAGAAATCTCTTCCAGAGTTACTTTTCCAACCCATATGGTTAAAATACAATCTCAGACAAGCTTAAAAAAACAACTTTAATTAATTCAAACTGGGGCCATTTCATACAATATAAATAGGAGGATAAAAGTGTGAACCAAAGTGATTAAATAAAACAAGTAGTGCAGTGATCCATCATTGCCTTATACATTCATCAAGAACACATCAACCTTGACTCCATTGGCTGTGTTTAGCCTAGCTATTATTGTACAGTTCCATCAATAACATTTAGTCTGCTATAGTAAGGAACATAGTATGGTACCAGCTACTGTATATTGTACCGTCAATGTCAAATAGATTGCTATGGTATGAAACAGACTGTACCAGCTATATTGTACAGTACCATCAATGCCATATAGATTGCTATGGTGAAATAGACTGGTACCAGCTATATTGTACAGTATCATCAATGCCTTTTCTATGGTATGGAGCATAGATGGGTTTCCTGTTAGTAAACATGAGAGGATGATGCGCGCGCAGTGGAGGGAAGAGCCTGTAGAGGGCGCTATTACCCGCAGCAGCTCTGGTCATTGTACATTCATAAAATGAATGGTCTTCACCGGGTTTAATGAAAGTAGATTAAATGATGCAGTTTGTAATATCTTCTTTACTCAATAAAAATGATTTGTTGGAAGTTGGATCTGTTTGTATATAATAGCAGCATTATGCCTATTATGCCTAAAATAGCAGCATTATGCCTATCTAAATCCCGAAAATAACAACAGAGTCAATGGCGCTTCCGGTTCGTTCTACCTCCCGCATGCGCAGATGACGCACTCTGCTCTGTGATGACGTCGCGCGGAAACCCATCTATAGTCTGGTAAGGCATGTCAGAGTTTCTCAACCAGTGGGCTGGAATCCCAAATAAATGGGTGTGGCATTTCTGGCAGAATCAGAACAAGGGAATATTAAGGGACATAAAGTTATTTACTGTTATTTATCAGACCCCGACTTCATTTTATAATGAAGTCGTACCTCAATGAGAAACCAATTGAGAGCCACTGGTATGATACAATATTTGATCTTTTCATGATTAGTGTAGGTTTTCATTGCCAGTGGTTGGCCCAGTTAGTTTTTTGTCCCCAGATTTTAAATACAGCCAGATCACAGCATGGTAAACACTTGCCACTGGAGACGAGATATCTGACAAAAACTACATGTAGGCAGACTGGAGTTCATGCGCAAAGATATTATTATATTATGATATATTATTTTATATATTATTATACTATTATTATAACTGCAGCTCAACAAATATAATTATCTTCTTTATTACAATGTAATGAATGTTGTCTTCAAAATAAATAAAGGTTTTGCAATAATATTATGGTATCACATGCCATTATTGATTAGATGAGCTAAATTAACATAGACTGAATTATAACACTACGGAAATGTACATACATGGTAGCTCCAAACTTATGATCCAGCATTTACATCCAATATGATGCAATTTGTTGAATTGTCATATTTTGTACATTACTTTCTTAAACATGGTCATAATAGAGATCATAGCAAACAATTTCACAACACCAGTAAATGAAATGTCTAGGAAAAAAAGAAAATGAAAAAGAAAGAAAAAGGCAGAAGGGCAAAGGGCATGTTATTTTGGCAATATTGCTTCTGTATTCATACGATGTAAACATTAAAACGTTACTTGAGCATAAAACGAAGGTACATGGCTACTCTGTAGCAATGCTATGCTACTGTGTAGCATATTTAAGACAACATGGTCCATCAGTGCAAACATTCAAGAAAAATCCCAGCAGGTATGTTAAACAATGAAGGGGTTTTGTCCTGGTGACATCCCACTCTAAAATGTAATGAGTGTAATTAGTTTGGTATAAGTAAAGGAGCTATACTCCCTTTTTCTTTTTTCTTGTCTTTTTTTTGGGGGGGGGGGCGGGGGGGGCTCTTACAAAACAACAGAAAACACAATACAAATTATGTTCACAAGGATGAGAAATTCTGTACACCATTCATTGATAAAACAACACTTTTACAGACCGAATCCTCTAGATTTTTGACATATTATTGAATAAACTAAATAGTTATTAAAATGTACTTTTTTAATGCATCATATAGAGTGAAAAGCAGTGGCCACTGATGCAATTAAAAAAATAACCAGCCACCTCTACTATGTACAGTACTTGAAATAAATCTTGATGATGTTTAACCACTTAAAGCAACCCTTAGTTGACTGGAGTTCCCCAGGGCTCTATACTAGGCCCCCTCCTGTTTTCGCTCTACACTAGTACATATCCTTACAGAAAATCTACAAGCTCACAATGATCTGCTATTTTCACCAAATGTTCGCCCCCAGAATAGGGATGTGGTTAATCACTTAAACCCCAGCATACATATTCTGGAGGGGGGGGGGGGTTGGGACATTAGCCAAAATAATTTGATCTACAAGCTCAAGCCAAGCTTGTAGATTGTAGCTATTTTTGACAAAGCGATTTGGTGTAGATGGAAAAAAAGCAGTACAAGTACAGTTGCAACTCAGGTCCATTAAGACCATTGGTTCTCAAAGTGGGGTCCGGGGACCCGCAGGGGTCCTTGGGGGGGTTCCAGGGGGTCCCCAGCAAAATGTGTTAATATAGCATCACAATAATTTTAACATTTTATACTTTGGCTATTCAAAAATAGCAGATATACAAGCTCATAGCGAGTGCTGAGATGGGGGTCCACGGCCAAATACATTTCATTTTGGGGGTCCTTGACATGAAAAAGTTTGAGAACCACTGCGTTAGACTAAGAATAGATGGTTTAAGTGGTTAAACACCTGCCAGTGTACAGTAGCTGGCAGAGCAGCAGGATGACTCACCAGTTCACCTGCATCTGGTCGTTGGCTGATGATAATTTCCCCTGATGATAGTTTTTCCACTCCAACTGGATCTCACACTGAAATGAACTCCAAAAGAGAAAAATAAGCTGCAAAGTTCTGCAGTGGCGATACCCGTTTGCTGTGGAAATGAAGGCTCTATACTTAAGGCTCTATTTCAAATGCTGCTCATTAAAAACAAAGACCTGTGCAAATTTCTTTGTGCCCCTGCACAAGTACAAAGTCTGTTTGCAGACACATTTTCTCAATTGCTGTTAAGAGTTGGAAAATAACCAGGAAATCAAGAGAATACATCGAAGTAGTCAGGGACTGTTGGGCTGAAGTTGAGAGCCGTAGTTCCGCATTACAGGTACTGTATTCTCCATCAGTATGGTGCATGCTGACAGCAGCTGTGCAAGACAACATCAGTCTGCAGCAGTCGATTATTCTTCACAACAAATAAGACAATGGCCCACAACTGCATAAAGCACGTTGTATCGTCTATCTATTGACACTGAAAATTATTATTATTATTTCCGCCATACTTTACTAGATTTGTCATTTTGATAGCAGTTGAGCTGGTTGTGAACCTATTCACTCATGGTCCAAGTACTGCTCATACAGGAAGTGCTTGTGTGCTCTCTCTCTCTCTCCGTCTCTCACAGACACACACACGCGCACACACACACACACACACACACACACACACACACACACACACACACACACACACACACACACACACACACACACACACACACACACACACACACACACACACACACACACACACACACACACACACACACACACACGCTCGCAGCAGCTGCCTCATGTGCTCACAAGAACAGTCATTCAGATACATAGATACTCACACAATAGCCGCATGAGGCTATGCCCAGGACTGGGTTGCCATAGAAACACACTCCCTCTCTCTCAAACCATAGTTGAGGTTGTCATCACCCTGCCAACCCCGACCTTGGGAGAAAAATAAAACAGCAGGATCGCCTGGTGCGCTGTTCTGAGTCCACAATAACTTAACTATTATTGTCAATAAATACTCTGCTTTCCGCGTGCTCTGGCTGCCAGAGCTGGGCCTGAGGTAGGCCGTCAACTCGCTGCCTCTCCTGAGTGGTTATCGCTGCACTGTCAAAGAAACAAAAAGTCAAAAGGGCGCGCGGCAGAGGGCCAACGCTCACCGAGGTGTCAGTCGATGCGATTCCCGCAGATTGTGAAGCGGTCGATTTCCAGCAGGTCCTTTTTGGGAGTTCTGTGTTTCAGTTCGGAGCCCGCCGAGCCCTGCGCCGCCCCTTCCTCCTTGTCCTCCTTTTCGGAGGTGGAGGGCGTGGGAGGCTCTGGTTCTGGCTCGGGCTGTGGGCTAGAGGGCCGGCTGGTCGGTGGATTAGGGGCACAGGTGCCTGCGGTGGTGGTGGGGGTGATGGGTGAGGCGTTGGTGGGGGGGCCTGGTAAAGTGTCAGTCCTGGGCGCAGGCTGGGTGGTCACAGAGGACGAGGACGACGATGAGGAAGATGAGGCTGTCTGGCAGGGTGCAGTGGGTGTCCGTTCCGCCTTGGGTTCATCTGCAGAGAAAGATTGCAATTAAGTGTTTGTCCATAGACAGGCTTCATATTGGAGTTCTGTGGTACAAACTCAATAATTTGTGTGCATCAGTCATCACTTAATTAAACCCTATACTTAGTTGACCAGAGTCCCTCAGGGCTCTATACCTTAAAGAAAACATATTTTCCATGGTTAAAAACCGCCTCAGGCAGACGGTGTTCATGCCTTGTTCAACAGTCTGCTATTTTTGGCAATGTTCAGAATGCCCAGAATAGGGACGCTAGGGTTCAAGTGGTTCAAATCACAACAAATACAAAAAATGTCACAGGTGAACCTAATCGACTAGCTTGAAACAGCCTACTCAGTATCCTGCACCTGGAATTGACCTGCATGGAATTGACGTGTCAATAGAGAAGCTAGGGAAGGTATGGCAGATGGTCTAATAATGGATTATATCAAGAGAAAACTCTTAAATATAATCCTCTTGGAGATCTACTGTAGTGTTTAAGACCCTCGTTTCTGGACCACATACATACATACAGCATAGTCCTGCTACTCTGGACTCAATCCCCCAGAGTTTTCTCTGGTGTTCCTTCTCTTATTCAGTTTCCTCCCTCATATGCGAAGAACACTTTCATCCACATAGGGGGTGGAGGGTGTCATTAGGGGAGTTGACCAAAGAGAATAATTCATTATGTCCTATATCACAGAGACTTGAGTGAAGCTGCAATGAATATAAAATATCCTGGTTCTACAGAGACAACTATGAAGCCTCCGGATAGCACAGTGCAGCATGACGCTAACTTTACACCTCCGATAGCAGGCATAGCTTCATTGAGAATACTGTGCTGTATACAGGATAACTGCAATCTATTGCATTTAGCATACAGGTCAAAGTTAGCATTTCAGCAGTGAGGTATAAGGTTAGTGCTAGGGGTTTAGGGAAATAAATGCACTGCAGTCAACAAAAAATGAGTAGATAGTCCTCACAAGCAACAAACAACCAGAGTGCATGTTTGTGTGTTTCTGCGTTTGAAGTTGCTTTTGTTCTCCACAAAGCCCTCCAGCAACATCCCAGTAAGCTCTTACCGACTAGATTCTGGGTTTAATGCATTCTAATAGGAATCTCTAGTCAATTCTCCGCTGAATTATTCAGACTGAACTGAAGGAAAATATTCTCTACTAATATTGCTTTTTATGCAACCCAAAGCTGTGTTGTGGTGCTTGGTTGGCCTGCAATGTCTCGGTTTTCCGACAAGTCGGTTTGATGTAGGGGCCTTAAGGGTGGTAGCTGCTGCTCTCCTGGATACAGAGACTCAATACAAATGCACAGTGATACAGTGGGATCTTTGTTGTGTCATCAGTCTTTCTAGCAGACTAGCTGGCCAGTCCACCGCACACATTGACAGCAAAACAGATCTACTCAGCTTTGGCTAAGGACGAGTAAGTGATGCCACTGCCACTTCAAAGTGTGTGTATGTGTATGTGTAGAGATGCTCCGATCAGGTTTTTTGGGGCCGATCACCGATCACTGATCACCTGTCTGATCAGCCAATACCGATCACGGATCCGATCATGTGGGAGGGCATTTCTATTTTTTTATTATTATTATTATTTATGCATGTAGAATTTCTTTTTTACATTTATTTTGTAGCAATAAAAGACAATATGTCTCAAAACACTGGCTTACAGTTGAATTATTGCCAACCCAGTTCAGCAGCACCAGCAGCCTGAGAGATAGAGTGCGTTACAGAGAGAAAATAATACTTCTCCATACGACGGTGTTTTACCACGAGAGAATACTCCTCTATACAATGGCAATCGGATCGGTGAATTTACCCGTGATTGGAATGTCCCGATCAAAGCCGATAGAGGCATTATCGGCCGATCGCGATCGGAGCATCTCTATGTATGTGAATGTGTATTGTCGAAAGACATGGCTTTCAGATCGGCCTTTCAACCCTGCTTACAATAATGAAGAGAAGACTGAATCAAATCACTTTACTGCATAATGTTGTGTGTGTAAAGCTTGTATTGCTTGGGGACAGGATGTTACTGCAATATTCCTTCCTTCCTTAATATAACTTTTTTGAACCTGAAGAAATAATCAAGAATGTGATTATATTATTTTGGTTTATTTTATTGTTTTATGACCATACTGTATTATGTCTAATCATTGTGTTTGAATTGTACTCAGCTTGAGAGATGTAATGTATGGGGCTGTTTGTGCAGCAGTGACAGTGGAGCCAGGAGGAAAACAGAAGTTGGTTAAATGACAAAATTCAGCAGGAAAGTACATAGCACTTGTACTTTGGGCTAGTGAAAGCAGATTACCACACACAGGCACACACACATAGATTGGGTGTGAGGCACACTGGGCAATTCCAAGATCACAGGAGGGGTCAAGAAAGAGGAACTTGACGGTAATGATCTAATTCTGGACAGGATACAAACAACAATTGCAGAACCAAATTGCCAAAAAACGCAAAAATCAGACATGTGAACAATGACTCAGAAACAGCTATAGTAAAAGTATAAATAGTCTGAGAGTACTGTCACGGGGCAGCCCGTGCCCTATACACACACAATCAAGGAACTTGCGACCTCGAAACCAGTGTCAAACTGACAACCAATCTGAGGTCTTTTAAGCCTAAGACAAAAGTGTGTCTATTAGCAAAGGTTCCCCTATAGAGGATCATTAGACTAGGGAAAGATAAGGAAGCACTTGTTTGTATGTATATGTATTGTGTATGTTACTGTCATGCGTTTTATATTGTAATGTATTTTTAACTTATTGACTGTTAAATGTTACCTCAACGGAAATAAGTCTCAGGACCTTCTTGTGTAATCCTCAAACTACTGTAACCATGTGGTTTTTGCTTTTCAAATAAATCAAATAAAAAATTTTTTTTGAAAGTTTTAAATATGTTTATATTATATGTTTATTTATTGTCACTGTGGTGAAGCTAAGTTATTTGTGGGTCACCTGTCTATCCTCGGCAGTGCTGGCAATCCTGTTGATTGGAAGGTGCCAAGCACTGTAGAGGAGGGAGGGGTGTTTGTTCATGTTTGTATTATGTTTTGTTTAACAATTTGTGAATGTATTGGGCCTGTACAATATAGTTGAATCAGTTTGGAAATTCTTATGATTAAGAGTAATTGGGTAAGATAGCTCATGGGCCTTAGTTAGCCATAGTTGAGTTAATGAGTTACCAATTGATAATTACTGGTATGATTTGCCCCACCCGTTTAAAAAGGCAGGCATGCTTCAGGTGAAGGGAGTTCAATTTTGCTTGGCGCTAGAAGGTGTCAACACCAGTGGAGAGCAAACAAGGCCCTCCACTGGTGGACATGGAACTCATAACAACATCACGTGGGTAACAACAACTGCTATATGAACTTTTTTACAGCAAATTCCTTCATACCTACAGTACAAGAACGAAGAAGGGAGAGAAGCTTCCCCTCCCTTCTCTTTTATCTTACCTCCTGCCTAATTCAAGGACATACAGTATAGTCTAGATGGATAGGGGGGTCCACGCGCATAGGGTGGATTTTTTTACGCCACCTGTTTTTTCTTAATCCTTGAAGGGTATATTTTAAGATTCTGCCAGGTACCAAGCTGAAAAAATGGCCCGTGGGGTTCATTTTTAACCCTTTGTTACACACATCCTACCCAAATTCGAAAATGGAAAACAAAAGAAAACAGCATAATTATTGAAATAAACAACCTACAGGGACAAATGAACACATGTTTCCATACAATTAGGACCCAGTGAATTCATTAAAAGTGTTATTATTAAGATTCAAGCACATCTTGACTCTATTTAGGGGCAAAAACTGCACAAAAATAGCTGAAATTGTTCGGATCACATCTATACTTCTCTTTTTACTAAATCCTTAGGTGGATTTTTCCTTGCCAACTGTTCTTTTCTTGATCCTTGAAGGGTGTACTTTAAGATTCTGCCAGGTACCAGGCTGAAAAAATGTCCCATGGGGTTCATTTTGAACCCTTTCTTACACACATCCTACCCAAACCCGAAAATTGAAAAAAAGAGAAAACAGCATAACTATTGAAATAAACAACCTACAGGGACAAATTAATACATTTTTCCAGACAATTGGGAGCCAAGGAATTCATTAAAATGGTTATTAAGATTCTAGCACATCTTGACTCTATCACAGGACAGAAACTGTCCCCCCAAAAAGCTGAAACTGTCAGGGCTGAAATCAGTGCTGTTTCCTACTAACATCCAATGCAAGCTCTTATCATGGTGTAGTGTGGGAGATGGCTGATTTAAGCAGTCACACCTGGCTTGACTGAGCTGGCTGTGACTGCACACCTGTTGTGTATTGATCTAATTGATGCACACAGGATAGATCAGTCATTCCCACACACACTCAAGAGAGAGCCTGTCCGTTTCATGTCTATAAAAGCCATACAGACAAGACCATGAGAAAAGGAAAACTTTGCAGCACTGCTGAAGGCCCTAGAAAGAAGGTTCCACTCCAGTCATGCATTCTACATGTTCAAACTCTCTCTGAGTATGGTAATTTTACAGCCTTTGCCACCTGCAAAGGGGAACCAAAGGAAAAGCTAACATATCTACACAGCGTTCGTGATATGAGACTCTCTGAAGAAGCCACTTCACCCTACCGCATGAAGGAAATTTGTGACCTGATACCAGTTACATTGGAAGGCTTGCCTTTGGATATAACTGGCTATCATCAAAACTGTTACAAATCTTTCACAGGGAAATTGGATCGTTTGCAGGCTTCAAAGGCCTCTAACTCTGGTGAAACAGCATCATCGATAAAGGACTCCCTACGCCATTCCAAATATCAATCAGATCAGGATCGATCTGAAGGTCGAAGGTGTTCCTTCCCGTTTCCAAATCAGTGCATTTTCTGTGACAAGACCGATTTAAAAGTAAAATGCAAGACTGAACGTCTTACAAAGTTTCAGAGTTGGAAACACAAAGAGCCAGCATGGAAAGTCATTGAGCCTAGGGCATGGGAATTGAAGAGAGAGGCTCTTTACCGCAAGGTGCAGGGCAAGGACCTCTTTGCAATGGAAGCCATGTACCATCCAACATGCAGGAACACCTTCAACACTGATTACCAAAATCACATGCGTGGGATGGAGAGGGCAGAGAAGGTAACAGGCAACCTGCAGGCCCAGAAGATGGAAGCACATCAGAAATCGTATGTGGTGGTGAAGGACTACATTCTTAGAAATGTAATAGATCATAAAGAGATAATCCAGCTGAGATTCTTGTGCAGTTTGTACATCAAGGAGCTGGAGAGTCAAGGTTTTCCAAATCCAGATTACCGCAGTGAAAATTTATTAAGACATTTGCAAGGATACAAGGACATCTCTCATGCACTTGCCTTCTCCAAGGTACCACTCTGTGGTTGTGTTGAACTCTACCTTGTGTACAGGTCAAGCATTACCGTAGCTGAAGCAGTTTCATGTGCTTACAAGCTCGGAACAGCAGACCAGCTCCATGATGCAGCCCTCACCCTCCATGCTCTTATTCTAAAGGCATTCAAAGAGTCAAAGGATCTGCCATGGCCCCCAACAACACAGGAGCTAGATGCTGTGAAAATGGAAGAGCTGCTCCCATACGATCTTGTAAGATTTCTAAATTTGGTTCTGACAGGAAAAGCAGAGCTTGATGGAGAAAAGTCTGAAAAGACTCAGAGATTGATCTATTCAATAGCACAGGATGTGTGTCGTGCAGCAACAAACAGCAAGTGGAAACTGCCAAAGCACATCCTTCTCTGTGCCACAGTTCGACACCTCTATCGAAGTAAACAGGTGAGTAATCACTTAACATGTCCTGTCTATTACTCTTTGATACTGTAATTTGATTTCTTTAATAAAGCAAATTGCTCTTTTTGCAGCTCACTACCATCCTTGCGCGACGCGGACACTCAGAGTCATATGACTTTGGTATGGAGCTTGAAACTGCAATGACCATGGCTTTCGATGAGATGTCCACCTACCTGACCCCTCAAATTATAACAGGCGAGGGAAATGTTGTTTTTCACAGCGAGTGGGACAACCTCAACAGAATCACAACCAATGTTCATGGCTCAAATGTTGTAAACAGTGCTGGGGGTATCATGATTCAAGAGGTGAAGGAGGGCCATCAGAGTACCAATGAGAGGACACTTCCTCTCTATGAGAGATCATCCAAGATGAGAAGCCTTAAGCTCACACCTCCGGAGATGCTACCAGAGCTGGCTTTCAAGAGAGTTGGTCCCAACTTCCCCAAAGATGCCAGCTTCACCCCTCCTGCTAAAAACCAAAGATCATATGATGACTCGATGTTGGAGTACTACATCCATTTCCTCTGCAGACATCTAAGCAGCAAGGGAAAGCAGCAAGTGCCTGGATTTGGTGGCTTTATTTCAAGCACAGGAAAAGTGCCTCCTAGAAAGTCCACAATTGACTTTTACACCCCCATCAACCAGCCCATTACAGACAACGCAGTGGTGTATGAGCTACTCAAGAGGTCTGAGGCAGCAACAGAGGAGGTTGGGCAGCCCTACACGATCAACACGTTTGACCTGGGGGTGGTCATGAAGGCCTGTCCTATAGTTTGGAAGTACGAGGAGGAATTTAAGAACCATGTCATCCTCCCTGGAAAGTTCCACACAGCCATGAATTACATAGGCAAGGTCACATGGCACAAGTGTCGAGGTGCTGGTTACGCAGAAATCCTAATTGAAGCTGGTCTTGCACCCAGTGGTTGCCTAAAAGGTATACTTAGTGGGAAATCATATGCAAAAGCTCTGTTCAATCTTAAGGTGGTCACAGAGGCACTTGAACGGTTGCTGATTAATGTTTTCCTGGATGAGGAGAACATAGATATACCACAGGAGACCCTAGTCGGCCTTATCCACTGCTGCAGTCGTGAGAACCTTGATGCAGCTCTGAAGGACGCCTCAATACTCAAGGTGATTCATCAATATATAGAATTTCAACAGAAGGTTCGCAAGGGCCACCTGGGCAAGACAGGCATGTTCTGGCTTTCTGTGATGGATCATGCAAGGCTGGTCTTCATGATGGATTTTGCCGTGAAAACAAACAACTTCGAGCTCTACCATCACTGTAACGGTGCCATGGCAGATCTCTGCTTTGCATTCGATGGCCACAACTATGCAAGGTAATGTATACACACTATTCTCCTAATATTAAATTACAATTAATTTAATAGAATTTACATGCAGTATATATTTGTGTAGCATGAATTTCAATCATATTTCATTGTCTACAGATACCTGACCTGGTTCGAGGCGTATCTCACCAATATTGACCTCACCCATCCTGGTGCTCTTGATTACATCAAGATAGGAGCCATTGCTGTCGCAAGATCTTTAATCCCAGGGACTCTCTCAGCGGTAGACAAGACCATGGAGGAGACTTTCATGAAATTTGCCAAGACTTCAGGTGCCTCATTGTGTGGACACAATCATAAGCACCTCCATTTAATAATAGGTTCATAATATGTTGGTTGTGTTTACATAAACAATGTTTAAACGTTTGTTCAAACCAATAGTGTGACCAAAATGTAAAATAAACTTTTATGTTTGTCTTTACATTGCAGGTGGTCTACTTGGCCTTTTCAACATGTTCGGTGCATACCAGAAGTGGTGCCGCACAACCTCTGCACGTGCTCAGCTCTATGAGCTGACTCTGGAGATGTGCGGCATGATTGATGACCCTGACTGCCCAAAGGCAGGTAAGCACCGTGAGCTGGAACCTGCTCAGATCAAGAAACAGGAAGAGGCAGTGCAGAGGGTCATCAATGCGATCAATGGCTTCACCAACCCCTGGACAATCCCTGATAAACAACGTCTCTACTCACTGGCATCTGGGGCTCCTATGGTTCCAGAGGTCGAAAAGGATGTGCTGCAGGCCGAGGCTGCAGGCAGGGCTGCCAAACAGCAGTTTATAGATGAGCGGTTTGTCGCGAAGAAGAAGGACTTCTTTGATCGCCTCAAGAAGCAAAAGCTGAAGACGATGGAACATTGCAGCAAGAAGGTCAAGCTCACTTCTGCACAGGGAAAGGTGGATATTAACTCAACCTTATTCACAAATTTCTATATCATACTATTAGTCTAAGGCTTCACTAATGTCTTCTAAATTCCTTGCAGCTCTTTATGTACAAGGAGCAGAGCAACCTTGCCTTCCAGCTGCTTGTTAAGTCCCAGATGCTGGATATGCCCATCAGCATGGAAGAACTGATGCATTACCCCCTCTCGCCGGTTCCTCATGCACTTGGCACTCCTGATGGCTTTTTTGCCAAGACAAACAAGGCCTCCATCCTTAAGTATCTGCTCAAGGACAGAGATGTGGAGGTGGCATATCCTAAAAATGCACTCTTCATACAGGATGGCAATGCCCTGTTCCATATGATGGCAAACCTTGCACCAACCTGTGGAGAGATCTGCATGCAGCTATTGGACCAAATGATTCCCAAGCATGACTTCATCTTCTCCACAGATTGCTACCAGCCGGACTCTATCAAAGCCCAGGAGAGGCTTAGAAGAGGCTTCACTGAAAAGTACATCATCAACGGTCCACATACCCGCAAGCCCTACGACTTCAAGGCCTTCCTTGGGAATGAGCTTAACAAGAAGCAGCTCTGTGAGCTGCTTCTCAAGGTCTGGGGGAGCAATGAGGCAGCATCTCGGCTAGAGAAATGCAAGAAAGCAGTGGTGTGTGTTGATGGGAGAGCCTATGACCTAACTTCAACAAATGGAGAAGTAAGTTGACCAAGAATGAGGATAATATATTGTATTTAGCAGTGCTTGAAATTATTATTAATTATTATTATTATTATTATTATTTATTTGGGCTCTTCTTTACTCGTTACAGGTGCAGGCTTCTGAGATTCATGCCCTGCGGTCAAACCAGGAGGAGACAGACAGTCGTGTTGTCCTGTACCTCCATCAGGCTGTCAAGTGGGGCTACAAGTCCAGCGTGGTAAGGACACCTGACACAGACATACTGATGATCCTCCTCTACCATGCCAGCAGGATCAACCTCACCATATACCTCGACCACGGTACTGGTATGCATCGCAGGCTAATTAATGTGTCCCAACTGGCTGAGTCTCTGGGCCCTGAGTACTGCAGTACCTTGCTGGGATTCTATGTCTTTTCTGGGGAGGACTGTACCAGCGCCTTCAAAGGCAAGGGAAAGGTGAATCCCCTCAAGAAGCTGCAGAAGAACCCCAAGTACCAGAGGGCTTTCAGTCAGCTTGGAGAATTGTGGCTGGTGACGGATGAGGTCCAACAAGAGATGGAGTCCTTCACATGCATTATGTATGGCCAAGCTCGTATGAAGTCAGTCGATGCTGTGCGGGCTAAAATGCTGAAGAAAATGGTGGGTGCTGATCAAGTTCTGGACTCCAGGTCCAAAGTAGACCTTGAACGCCTGCCTCCCCCCAAGGTTTGTCTGATCCCACATGTACAGCGTGCCAACTTCAGAGTGGCCTGCTACAAAAGAGCAGACCAACCAATCTTTGAGAGGGCCAACCCCTATGATGAGTGTATGGGCTGGGAGAAGACGATGGATGAGGGGGTGTTAGAGCCTGTCTGGACAATTGGACCCATCCTCCCTCCTTCTCTTGTGGAGGTACTGGCCCAGAAAGCAGAGGAAGAACAAGAAGCAGATTCCTCCAACAATAATGTGGATGAGGAGGATGGAGAGTATCAGGATGAAGAGATGGAGATTGGGGAGATAGACTTTGATGACCTCTTTAGTGATGATGATGATGATGATTAGTTGTAGTAGGGCACATACTGCTTAAGTTCGTAAAATTAAAAGGTCAGAACTTGAATGATGTAATATAATAGTATTACTCAATTATTTTGTGCAGTTTTTGTCCTGACGTCTAATAAACATTTTACTGTGAAAAAATGCATTTCTCTCTGTATCTTCTTACTCAACAACTGCAATTACATTTGTTTTTAATGAGAAATATATTTTTAAATAGGTTTGGGCCTTGATTATACAAACAATATAATGCATAACAGCTTGTAGAGAATCTTGTTCATATTATTATATCCTATTTCCAATAATAACCTAATTTATCTTGTCCAGTGTACTATTAGCTATAGTTAATTTGCATTATTGTCCTGAAATAGAGTCAACATGTGTTAGAATAACCATTTTAATGAATTCCTTGGCTCCCAATTGTCTGGAAAAATGTATTAATTTGTCCCTGTAGGTTGTTTATTTCAATAGTTATGCTGTTTTCTCTTTTTTTCAATTTTCGGGTTTGGGTAGGATGTGTGTAAGAAAGGGTTCAAAATGAACCCCATGGGACATTTTTTCAGCCTGGTACCTGGCAGAATCTTAAAGTACACCCTTCAAGGATCAAGAAAAGAACAGTTGGCAAGGAAAAATCCACCTAAGGATTTAGTAAAAAGAGAAGTATAGATGTGATCCGAACAATTTCAGCTATTTTTGTGCAGTTTTTGCCCCTAAATAGAGTCAAGATGTGCTTGAATCTTAATAATAACACTTTTAATGAATTCACTGGGTCCTAATTGTATGGAAACATGTGTTCATTTGTCCCTGTAGGTTGTTTATTTCAATAATTATGCTGTTTTCTTTTGTTTTCCATTTTCGAATTTGGGTAGGATGTGTGTAACAAAGGGTTAAAAATGGGCCATTTTTTCAGCTTGGTACCTGGCAGAATCTTAAAATATACCCTTCAAGGATTAAGAAAAAACAGGTGGCGTAAAAAAATCCACCCTATGCGCGTGGACCCCCCTATCCATCTAGACTAGTAGTTCTTCATCTGCTCCAAAGAAACAGTGATTTATCTAGCAGGTGGTTTGAATCTGTTATATCATGTGGATTTGTTTTTAGCAGTGTAGCACATTTAGGTGTGATCAAATAAACCATACTTTCAATTTATGAAGTTTCACTTATTCTTTAATGGTTTATTATGCTGAATGTTTTAACATAAGACAGTAAATAAATAATTGCAGGGTAATCAAATGAGCTCAGATATACTCCAGGCTCCTGACAACTGCTCTTGCAGTTGTTTCGTCTATCCCCCCCTCCTACCCCTCTGTCACACGTCTGAGTGTTTTGTGTAATTTTATTTATTTGAGGTTAACTTGACTAAAAGGTTTAGTAACCTTTGGTAACTAATCAACCATCAACAGGCCGTTCTACATCAAATGCTAAGATCAAATAAACTGGACTTTTAGTTTGCTGCATTCAGGCCTTAACGATTTACAGAAAGTCAGGAACCTTCCTGTAGCTGTGTTTCAACTCAAAGCTGCAGGAACAGTTTGTCTCTTGAAGGCTAGCACCCCTCGGAAACCCCATCCCACCAGGAAGCGGTGCTTTTAAGTCGAGGGAAGAGAGAGAGACTTACCACTTGTGGATCACAACTCCCCACCACTGTCTCTACCCACTCGCAAGAAGATTTGCGGTTTTCAACAAAGTACTTGCTGGTTTCAGGACGGAACCTGAAGATCCTTAACAACTTGACTGCCCGACCAGATCATATTAAAAAAAGGTCAGTTTCATTGATTATGGTGTCATGGCATCATGAAATCTTGTGTTGATTTTAGGTTGTTCTAATTCCCAAATAGCAGATCTATACCCACTTGTTTTTTTCTGATATAGTGCCTCTGAACTTGACATGTGGACAAATTGACATGTGACAGTGAATTGTGGCTCTGCTTTGTATGAGATGAGTCCATACATTTGTAGCACCAATGTAAAATATATATGTTCTTCCTTTCTCAAGGTCATGGCTAACATCACGGACACCTCCCCTTCTCCAGATTATGACTATAGCCTTCCTCCTGATCATTTTTGGGGGACCATCAATCCAAATCAATTGATGAAACCAACTGACGATCAACTGATCAAATCGAACGATCAACTGGTCAAGTCGCTCAGACTCCTATACGTGTCGGCTTATTCTTTCGCTCTACTCGGGCTGCTGCTCAACCTGGCTGTGATCGTGGCCCTTTTCAAATACAAGCAGCAACATCCCCGATGGACACAGATCCTCGGCTTGGCGATCACACATCTCATCCGCTGCCTCTTCCTTCCTCCGTCTCTGATCAGTGCTTTCAATTATTTCTCCTGGGAGTTTGGAAACGCCATGTGCAAGCTGGGCTCCTACGTCACGTTTGTCAACATGTTCTCCACCACGCTCATCATAACCTTCTGGAACGTGCGCTGGTGTGTCCCTAAGAGATGCCTCCCCGGTGTGACCGGCAGAGCGGTCCTCGTCAGCTGGTTCCTGGGAGCCGTTTTAGCCGCGCCTTCCTTACTGTCCATGGAGCTGCAGAAAAACGACGGGACGGATGGAACCGTTTGCATCGAGAATTACGATTTCATCAAACAGAAAAGCCCATCTCCACTGGCTGTGAAGAGAATGAAAGCTGTGATGGTTTCCCGCTTCCTTTTTGGACTTGCGTTTCCCATATTTGTTATTGTGATGAGCCACTTAATTAAACCTAGGAGACAGAATGTTACTCTAGAGACTCCAGAGAGAGAGTCACTAGTTTTATGGCCTGTGACCTTCAGCCACTTCATTTGCTGGGCTCCTGTATTGTTGCTCTCGGTTCTTCAAGTCGCAGTGATGAGAGGCAGCGTTGTCTTTTCGTATGGTTTACCTGTCTGCACAGTGTTGTCTGTGTTCAACAGCTGTATCTGTCCACTCATCTGTCTCTGGAAGGGAAAGAGGGAAGCTGACACCAGTCCAGACCCTAGGATTTTGGTACTCGAGTCCAGTCTTGGTCTCGAGACTGGACTCGAGTCCACATTTTAATTTACTCTGTCTCGTCTCGGTCTCACCCATGATTTTACTCGGTCTTGACTCGGTCTCGGACGAAGGGACTCGGTACTCTTCCCCCAGCGAGACCACTCAAGTCCAAGTGCAATGCAATCATTTTACTGTGTCCCTCCCATTGCAAGGAGCCCATTCATAACTATAACTACAACCCTACCAGACACGAAGGAAGGTTGCACAAGTAGTACAAATAAGGACAAGCATGCGACTTCCTTGTAGTACTGTGTGTGTGTGTGTGTGTGTGTGTGTGTGTGTGTGTGTGTGTGTGTGTGTGTGTGTGTGTGTGTGTGTGTGTGTGTGTGTGTGTGTGTGTGTGTGTGTGTGTGTGTGTGTGTGTGCGTGTGTGTGTGTGTGTGCACACGTGTGCGTGAGAGAGAGAGACAGAAAGAAAGAGAGTGAGTGAGTGTGAGACTGACTGACTGAAAGCATACTGTATGTGTTCATTTATCTGTGTGGGCATACATTTATTTTCTATATTCAAGTATTAATATTACAGTAGGCTATATTTGGCAGCCTTTTGTGATATTGTCATTAATAGCTAAAACTAAAGTAAAAATGTTTTGTTCAGTGCTAAGGATAGATTAAGGGAGCGTGTGTGATGTCACCGTCCAATCCTTGTGGCCGGTTTATGTGGCCTAGTCTTGTGTAAACAAAATAAAACCTCTTGAACATCGTGTCCCATCTTTTCTGACGGACCAAATTGTGGTCAGAAACGATTGTTATATTTAGAAAAGATGGAAAAAGTAGATGTCTTTCTACACTGCTGAAAGAACAGATCTACAAGCTAACAATGCATCACATCGCAACCCATTTTGAGCTTATTTGTCATGATACTGACCAATTATACTGACATGATACTGAAATGATACTGACATGATACTGACATGATACTGACCATGATACATTTAGTTGATTCTGAGGAAGGCCAATAGGCCGAAATGTCAATCAAATACTGTAAATATGGAGCCAGAGTGTGCAACTTTTTTCCTCCCTTTTAAGATTGTTCCCGAAGGTCAGTACCTCACCAAACCCTTGGTGTGCGTTACCGTTCCTGCTACTGAACATGATACTGACATGATAGCCTGCTGGACATGATACTGACATGATACTGTCGAAGAATTCTGAGATGAACATTTAGATTAACTCAAATATACAAAAATAATCCTCTCTCCATAAACAATTGTGGAAAAGTTGGATGAGATTTACATCTCGTCTTGATGAAGGTATTTATGTTAACGGTATTTTCTGCTTGTTGTGACCAGAACAGCTGTATACAGATTAGATCTCGTCTGAAGATCTGTTGTCCTGTGTTTTCTCAAACCCCCTTATTATAAAAGACACTTGTCAGGGGGTGGACTAGCAATACAGATTGTTATTGTCTCCGCCAGGCCGAAGGCGTGGCGAGACTATGTTTTGCACCCTGTCGTGAACCAAATTGAAGAGAGTCCCCGATTTATCACTTTTTGATTTATCGTTAAGAGGCAGAACAGCGGCTGATCACCGTAGATTTGGTCTCCTAAACTACAAAGGGTAATGAGAGTTTACTTGGTTTTCATGATTCTGATCAAACATGACTATTTGAAGTTGAATCAGTTATATGCATTATACGTCAGTATAGGACATAGGTACTCTGAAGAATCTGATTCATTTGATCATTTATAATTTGGCTGTTATATTGAATTTGTACTGATTGTTAATTATGCTTATTACTGCTGTTTTCATTTCGTATAATAAATTAACCTGCAGAAAAAACATGGTAATTATTTAACCTATATGACCAAGATGGAATGAGGTCCTCTATTGGGTATTTATACTGTAATTTATAAAAACGTTAACATCATGCATCTATAGATCTAAGGGGTTCCCTAACCTTGTTTGGGTATTGATTAAAAGGGTCTGGTTGATATTCAAAAAGCAACACCTTGGATTTAGACAATCTAATCGATTCAAAATAATAAAACCAGTACCACATCACCTTGCACGAGGTAAATAAGATAACGGACGTAAAATAAGGTGATTATATGTATTGAGTATTATGGGGTTGTTCATATTTAATACATATACAGTAGATGTAAAAAGGTGTGGCCTTATGATGAAAGTGTCTGTCAGCGAGTATCTTATGACATAGGCTTAAGTGCATTTCTAGGTGTGGATTTGTATTAATTCTAGGAATATGTTAGACAGAGAGCCTATCGGGATGAATGAATGTTAATTTTTACGTATCTACTACGTAAATTACCCGCTCGACTGTGTGTGTGTGTGTGTGTGTGTGTGTGTGTGTGTGTGTGTGTGTGTGTGTGTGTGTGTGTGTGTGTGTGTGTGTGTGTGTGTGTGTGTGTGTGTGTGTCAAATCTCTAATATTGCGCATGTGTTAACAGCAAAGCGTCATTGAATAAAATTAATAAAGTAGAGATGCCATGGCTTACCAGAGGGAGGAGGGACTTTGGTCTTTTCTGTTCTACTGGGACTCTTCCCTGAGGAAGACGAAGAAGAAGAGTTGGAGGGCCTTTCAAACAGCTTGTCCTCCATGTGGGCTCTCTTGACATAAACGCATGACTTCCCCAGCAGCACAATGCTGTTCAGCACCTTCAGAGCAACCAGCCTACAGAGGAGAGACCAGGGCCATGCGTTAGTTACAGGTTCAAATGGACGCTGCCATTCGCTAGCCGGATTCAGCTGCCCTCTCTTGCAGTTAACTACTTAAACCCTATATACTTTGTTTGTGCCGAATTTAGGGGAGAACAAGGTGATCAGATGAACTCCCTCTGGTATTATGCCTGTGTTGTTCCCATAAAAAAAGAAAAATCAGTTCCCAACAATCTGTGTCGATGCTGCTCGGTGACTGCAATTAAATCATTCGTTGTGTGAGCAGTGCGGAAACCGACAGCAGCGGACCTATGCTATGAGCAAGGCATGTCTATGACTCAGAGTGGTGCATTTGTTGTGTGCCAGAGCAGATGATACCTGAACCCAATGACACACTACTGCAATGTATATAAACTATTAAACATTGAATTAAGCATATGAACAATTAATCTCTTAAAACTGTGGATATAACTACTGATACTTATGCTCATTACAAGCGCAGTATCACATAGAGAAAAATAGCAACATGCTGGTGTAACTGTTGTTTGCCCATCCCGTCCTATAAAAATAACCATTATTTACAACATGTTACATAGGGTTGGTAACAGTACAATGAAGCTATAATAATCAGACTAGTCTTACCCGAGATAAAAGAGGAACACACACGTTGACGAGAGAGCTCCCTGAACCTTGACTGAACTCATCACCACACGGATCAGCTGTTAAAACACACACAGAGTGAAACACATAACTACATAATCCCCTGAGTTAATTTGAAGGCATAACTAAATATGCCTTTCCTTCGGCAATACATGCAATTACATCAAGGCTTGTCTGCCATACCAATGAATACATTCCCTTGAATATAACAAGCCAATCAAGAGCAAGTTAAAACGGGAGTTAATGGCAAAATTTGGCTTCCCTGGGGTTCTGGGTGCCATCAAATATACACACGCACATAGAGAATGCGCGCACCTGTGTATTTTAACTGTAAGGAGACCCACTCTCAACAAAATTGCACATGTATTCGCAAATTACCCTGAGTCAATCCACCATGACTCCTTCACATTAGCCAACTCGTATCTGTCATTCCTGCAGTCTTCCGGGGGCATCGCGCCCCGGAGGGGTCAGGGTGGCTATTCATTAACACATTAAATTCGGGAACACATCTGTGTCATTTTAGATTTGAGCTATAAGCATTATTTTATACTTTGGCTATTCAAAATTTGCAGATATACAAGCTCATACCGGGGTACCCAGTGCCGCGATATGAGCTTGTAGATCTGCGATTTTTGAAAAATAATTTTGTGCAAATCTTTGAATATATACATTTTTAAAGCGAACATTTTTCACTCAAATCTTTGCTTCTGGGGGGGTCCCTCGAACAAAATATTTTGAGATGGGGTCCGCGACCAAATACATATAATTTTCGGGGTCCTTGACATGAAAAACTTCAGACATGGCTATAATTACTATAATTCATGTGAGTGGTTTTTCAATCGAAAGCTCACGAAAAGCCGCCGTTGCCATGCATCGTGGATGTGTCAGGGACATTGAGGACACATTACAGGACATTCGAGGGCGTGATGCTGCCTTGTGCCAATGAATGCAGATGCACCAGCAGCAGCAGCACAGGTGAGGAGGGATCAGGTGGCAAGGGAGCTGCTCCCTCTGTAGCGCGGTATGCAGACAGAATGGTTTATTTTGGTACGGTTGCATCATCTCAATGCAGTAAGAAATACTTTACAAACACGGTTCCAGGGATTGAGCTTGCATGATTTACATTTCTATAAGATCCGCTGATGAATTAACATTTAACAATTTCAGGAGCACTCTGTGCTATGAGCTTGTATACCTGCTATTTTTTAATAGCCAAAGTATAAAATAATGGTTAAAGTGGTTTAAAAAAAAGACAGATGCTTTTCCCAGTCTTAATGGGTTAAGGTAATAATGATGACCCGTTATTCTACCGATGCCAGAAAATGAGGACACGCTTGCTGCTACCTCCTCCCACGTCTGCCTAAACTTGAGGAGTTTGAGAGAATGGTGGTAGTCCCATACTTGCACGCTTTAGCCTCACACACTGTCTTCTTCTACAGAAAACATTTGACTTTTTTGTTGAAACTCTTCTCCAATAGCAATAGAGAACTGTGCACATGCAAAAGGATATAACGTGGATATGGATACAAAGGTGGATAGTAGTGGATACCATTACAAAACATATTCACAGTTGCAAATGGCAAAGCAAAAAAAAGGGTAGATTTCTAAAACAAACTCAAAATACTAGGCTTACATATGAAATAAATTGACAAAGATTAAAACTATGGACATTTTCTCTGTGACTTTAGACCTTGAGAGTTTTGTAAACAGACAGTTTCAGTACAGTTTAAAAAAAATTGTAAAGCCTTGTTAAAAAAAAAAATCTTATTTCAGTTAACAAATTGCAGTTGATAGATCAGTCTCTCTTACCAGAACAGCCAAAGGCAGAGGGATGAAGCCCATTCTTCTTGCCACAGAGTCACTGTAGTCTGTACAGGCCTATATGCAAAACACAGGCACAGAAGAACACACTATTCCTCAAACTACCGTACTAACCCTGAAAGTATAAATGCGGTTATATACATGACTGATATTAACAAAAATGGAACAGGTGCCTACGTTCTTCTGTCGACTGCTGACGAGTTCGAAGGCCAAGCTAGCTCTGTACTCACTGTAAACCTAGAGAGAGAGAGAGAGAGAGATCACGGACACTCATTAACCGAGCCACAATGCATATGTGCACGCATTGTGAGCTTGTAGATCTGCTATTTCAGGCAAAGAGATTTGGTGTAGAGGGAAAAAGCGGTCCAGGTACAGAGCCAACTCAACCAGGTTCAATTTACTAAGTCAAGAGGGTTTAAGAGGTTATGGAACATGTGGACTGTGAGGCTTTAGTTCCTACACCATCACATTTAGCTAAAAAGACAATAGTGCAAAACGTGTTATGGCACACTAAATAGAAGCATGGACCTGTGTGGATGACAGGCTAAACACCAAAACACTCTTTACTGCTTAAGCCGCCATGAAATCAAGTGACAGCCAACAGCAGAATAATCCCTCGGACGCGAAGAGCGTTGAACCCACACACTTCAATCGCTACATGCGTTTCTTGTGTAAACTTCAATCTCAAGAAGTATCCCATGTATCCCACTCCATTGTATAAATCACATCCCGTCTCCCATGGCCTCCCCTGCACTTACGCTAGATTTATACTACTGTATAGGTTGCGAGCTTTAGGTGCCGTGCGCGACACAGGCACACAACTAAGTATGAATCAGGATTTACTCCAACATGCCCTTGCCTTAGGGGAAATAAATACATATAATGTCTCTTGTTGATACTCCTTTGCTGTCTATTCCTAACGCAATCATTCAGTTACAACTGGATTATTGTTGGTGTGCAAAGATCTAAATAGATTCTTCCTTTTACAGAGATTGTAAAATGATTGTCAGTTACTGACAAAGTGGCTAATCGCCTATTTTATTGTACCAACCACATTTGGCAGGCAGCTGGTGGCAATTTTCCCTTACATTCCATGAAGTGTGAACATTTGAACGCACTACTAAACAAACAACTGTGGGGGAAATTATTTAAAACTTGAACAGTGTGCTCCTCAGAGTGCAGATCTCCGACAGGCCAGGTTGCCTACCCAGAGTTGTGTCAGTCGTGGGGTGCAGCCACGACTGACAGCGGAAAATCTTGACAGGTGGAAATGAGCGCAATCTTTGTTTCATGATCGAAGGAATACAGGGGAAAAAAATGTTGACTGTAAGACCTACAGTTCAAGAGTTATAGGCCAGCGGCCTGTCATAGTGCCACCATGAGGCCGATTTGCTAAATTTGGGAGGTTCTTCCTTGGCCTTTAAGGCGGCTTTCCATATACATGGACTTACCTAGCCCCACCCCACACCGCCCACCACAGCGACGGTTTCCACTACAATGAAGTGGGTAGAGTGGTGTGTAAGTGGTACTAAACTGGTGCCTAAAAAGTACCCAGTCTTGGGTAGGTCTGAGCTGGGCTAAGCGGGGCTAAAGCTGTGATAAAGCTGATTGGTCGGCTCACAGCTGTGTCTGTCCACTCAGGTGTCTGTAAAATGTAAACACTACGGTAGCAGTGTTGCCATGTCCACTTATTATAAGCAACATTGGGCTTATTTTTCTGTAAAGTTGCATGTAAATATTGGTAGTACTTTTACTCCACTACAATTATCTGAAAACGTATTAGTTACTAGTTACTAGTTACTTTTCAGATATAAATGATTACATTATAAAACATACATTAAGCCCTATTTTATACCTAGGCTATTTGAAAATAGCCGATCTACAAGCTCACAACGCATCGCATCATTGTAGATCTGCTATTTTCAAACATTTTAGTACTTACTTTTGGTACCTTAAGTACATTTTGATACCAATAGTTTTTGTACTTTTACTCAAGTAATTCCAGACTTTCACTTGTAGAGTGCTTCTACATTGCAGTATTGATACTTTTACTTAAGTAAAACATTTGAGTACTTTTTCCACCACTGCTTGTTTCTAAAATGTAGTTGATTATTTGGGGCTTGTTTCATATGTTGTTGAAACCAGTGGTTCTTAAACATTTTCATGTCAAGGACCCCCAAATTAATATGTATTTGTCAACATTATATATGTATATATTTTTTTTAAATAGCAGATGCACACACTCACAATGCGTCGCATCGCTACGCGTTGTGAGTTTGTAGATCTGCTATTTTCAAATAGCCGTAGATAGTCGCTTCTTTTGGGATTGTTTTCATAGACCTGATTGCTTATTTTTTTCTGCTAAACCTGGCAACAATGAATGTGCGACGATACACGCTAATAATGTTTTTTATATAAGTGATGGCAACGTGTTTAAACACCACACAGGTCTTCCCAACAATAGCGAAGATTAAAGTCAGGGTGAACATGGCCAAATAATAACTTAAGAGCCAAACTAGCTCTGAGGAAGCACGCTAGCATTTAGGCTAACCCTGTAGCCTGAGGCTAAGTTGGTGTGTTAAAGAAAGGGGCGTTGATTTCCTTCGGGAGGGGAGGGGAGGGTGGGGATTTTGCGATTGGGGACTTTTGTGCAATGGAAACGCAAGACATTTTGAAGCGGTGCGGTGCGGTTCTGGACTGTACTGGACAGTGTCGTGCTTATGCTGTGATGGAAAAGCAGCTTTAGTGTGCCTGCAAAATTTCACACCAATCGGTCCAGTGGTGCCAGAGATTAGCTCACAGACAGACAGCCTGGCGAAGATTTAAAAAAACAGTGGTAGTATAAAAAAAATTGTAAGCACAAATATATTTCTTTATCCACAAGTGCATGTCAATTGATCATTCAAGTGATCCCCAGCCAGGCTAACACAGTAATAGATAGAATTCAAAGCTTGTCAGAGTGTGTTAATTAAAATCCTGCTGGTTTAGCTTCCAAGTTTACATATTTTAGCTACGCTGGGATGTGTGCCCTAATAGTTTAATATAAATCTCTCAATTGTGCTCTAGTTTTGTACCATCTAACTGGCTGCAATAGCAACACGATTTCCTCCTCAGGGGGGCAGGGCTCAGCAGTTTTAGCACATCTTATTATAAAATCAGACCCTTTTAGACGTAATTAACATGTCGGCATCCTTACGTCGGCAGTGATGTCGTTGAACTTGGTGATGAAGGCGTGTTTGATGATGTCGACGATGATTTCAGAGATGACGACCATGCAGAAGTCGGGGACCAAAACCCATAGGTGGTCTGGGGGAAAAAAAAGGTACATTGACAGTATTTATTTGTTTTAAGAAGCAATTTATGAAAGGGGGTACAGGAACAGGCATTCTCTTTTATCAGCAGCAATGGAGGAAATGTTAATTTATCACGGTTAGTGCTATCCACCCTGAACCGAGTGGCAGCTCTTTGAGCAGAGGTAGATCATCACTTCTTAACAGAGGGAATGGAAGGACAGGGCTGTTTATAAAAGGTCAACTGTCAGGTTGTAGGAGTGATAAACTGTTAAAATGTCCCGCAAGGTTCCGAGGAAGACAGGTTGGATTATGATTGAGCTTGTGTGATTTATAGTCAGAAACTTAATTATGCAGAGTCGTCTGCAACTCTGGGAACACAGTATTTGATGGGGAATGGTGGCAAGGGAGTGAATAAGTCTATGAATTTGCAGAAGGTGCATTGAGCAAGGAGGTGATACAGGGGGCTTATGGGTGGTCATATATCCAGTGTTGGCAATGCTGAGGGCAGAGAGGTGGTGTGAGATCAGGCGAGGGTCTGAACACTGTCTGTCTGTGTGTTGGCAGCTTTCTGTGCTGAGGCAGACATGAAGATTATTGTAAAACCATTATTCATGGCTCCCTTTTTCTGCTGCATTGCTCAACTCCTGCTGCACTTTTGACTTCATCGCCGAGGGGAACATTCTAGAAATTCTCTTTTTTTAACATGTGCCACTACAAGAAGTCATCATATAACTTATCTCTAATGAGAACACTAGGGCTTTTTGTGTTACAATATACTAATCAAGAATCACTAAATAGTTTGCAAGAAGTATACAGTGAACGCCCACTGGTCCTAATAATTAGTTAGGATGGGTAAATGCAAAGGAAAATGTTCACTTACTGTATATGCAAATATACAGTGATAGAAATACCCCAAAGAAGTGGGGACCAAATTATTCAATGAATCAACTTTATTCGTGTAGACTCAGGGGTCCATTAAAAAACAGGGGGAAAAAACACTATACATACATTTATTATTTTATTGGATAGGGTCACTGTTTTTCAATCCAGAATCCAGATTGAAATGTTGATTCCCATCATCTACTGTCTAACTGTGCATAGCATAACCTTACAGACAGCTAAGTTAAGGAATTAGGGTAATGCTGCATGTTCTTACTGGGATTAAAGATAGTCCACTACTATGGCAAAACATTTGGAAGACACCCTGTGAAGAATCTCTTTTTTTTCTCCAAACAGTATAGCCTTGTGTCTTGTTCTGGAACTACATTTTGCAATTGCCACAGTACAATCTCAACCATTTCTAAACTTCCCCACTACATTTTCCAGAGAGAAGGAACATTTGTAACCTGGCTGGTGTTACTCAGGCAGGGACACAAAACTCAGCACCGAAATAGCAAAGAGAACACATTTGTGGAAGTGCTAATCAAAGTCAATAAGAAGGTATGGTTTTGCACCATTTTACCTCAGCAGAACATACTGTATAGTACAAGATTATACTGTCACTTTCCTGCTTTCAAAAAGGACATGACTTATGTTAGTTTACTTAAACAATTGCCCGAATGATATTGAGATTCACTGTGCTCTGTGCTGGTAAATTCTCAATCTGAAATGCTCAGTGATGATGATCAGTGAAATTATGCCCTGACATTTGTCAAAATTACAATTACCAACACGAAACCAAACACTAGATAGAGCCTACCTAAAAAGCAAACCATCCTTTACCTATACAATTCTATACCATGAAGAAGAATAAATCTAGAGTTGTACCGATACCAGTTTTGGAAAAGCTGCCGATACCGCCTAAAATGCTGGTATCGGTATCGGCGCGTATAGACTGGCTATGCCATTCCGATACCATGTATTTTATCACTCAATCAATCAATTATTTTGTATTTTGAATGCTTCAGTTGATGTTGCTCTACTGTTTTATACACTTACTGTACTATTTAAATTATTATTTTACTTGTAGCTGCACTTTAACAATTATTTTATTTTTGTCCTAGATCAGCGGTTCTCAAACGTTTTAATTTCAAGGACCTACATTACTCTGAGAGTTACAGACCTGTAAGCGTCCATTTGGAACCCCCCAAGGAACCCTGAGGGTCCCTGGACCCCACTTTGAGAGCCACTGTCTGTGTCACTGGTATCGGATCGGTACACAACATCGACCGATACGCAAGTTATCGGAATCGGTATCGGGAAGGAAAGAAATGGTATCGGTACATCTCTGAATAAATCCATCGTAGAGGTCCTCACCTCCACAATAGCTGCCACTGTCAGTATTATTAACGTTCCCAGTGTTGTGATTGCTTTAGACGGGCCAGGTCTGTCTGCTAGTGTTTTTTTTTCTGTCTGGGAGACTGGCAGGTGGAGCTGACTGTGTTTCACAGAGCTGTCACACGCTGACACCCGGATCTCCTTGCATCATCCTCTTTCATTCACTAAGCCTTGTTATAGGAAGGGCTTTGGGAGGGTCGCGGCAGCCTCAATCCAGACAGCAGCATAAAGAGCCCACTCAGCACATCTGTTTAAATTTTCACGTCGTCGTGCCAACTGTTGAGGCCTTGAATGAAAATGGTATGAAAAAACCCTGCAGTACCCTTAACAACCATTGCAGAAATCTCCTCTTTGTGGTCTAGTGGTGAAGCGCCGTAAAAATCTGTCCCGATAATCTCCCGAGGCTCCTCACACACTGCAGACCATTCTGTCTTGAATGTTGTACAGCGGAATCAATTTAGTACGACTCAATTTAGTACGAAGCTCTAGTCTCTCTGCCAAATAGCTACCCCTTCACTTCTAGGTAACCCTCTGCTAGCTGAAAAGAGAGTAAAACTCGATTTGTCCATTTGCAATTCCTCTTGTGGCAGAGCGATACTGTGAAGATTCTGCAAGCTTTCAGAAGGACATGGGGCCAAGCAACGGCTACAGTGCATCTATATAGTACAGCACATTACAGTTCATTGTCACACAATATGTACCCATTAGAGATTTTTTGGGAGAGTGAAATGAATTTGAAGAGTTACCTGGGTTCCATGAGAACTGCTCCATGTTCCGCAGGCAAACAATGAGCAGCAGGACGTAGTTTGTGAACCGCTCCTTGATGTCTGTCAAAACACATCAGTGATGTGATCAGGAAATTAGAAATGTCTGGGAGGATATTAAAACATGGAAATCAAGCCCAGACTACAAAGTGGCATTTACTGCCCAGTGTAAGATACCCCAACTGGATGGCCGATCTTCTTTTTTTACCACTTTGGCTTTTTAAGAAGTTAAAAGTTCACCCAAATAATTACTTATTTCCTATCAGTTACACACCTTGAATTAATGGAGACTTTTTAGTTTTTGTCGCATTCCTAAGACAATAATTTGATTCTTCAGTTAGACTCAAAGAGTCTCTTATTGACTGATGACCCGGTCCATGGGGTGTGTAATTGATAGACAATAAGTCTTTTTTTGGGGGGGGGAACTACTCCTTTAATACTGAAAAGGTTAGGGAACAATCACACCAAGACGTGTCGGTACCAAGGGTGCAGCTTCCTGGTCTGAAATTGAGTCCATATAGGAAGTGAGTTCAAGTGACAGTTCATATGAATGGCCTGTAGTTTCGCTGTTTTACCCCTGCTGGTGTCAGAAAGAATTTCTCTCAATGCAAGAGGGTGGGTTTTTGACGAACTTTAGACTTGATTTTCTTACCTTAATAAGTCATAAATACTATATGCTTCCAGTCGCTAGTTTAAAGTCTTCTTTCGATCATCATGATATGCGTTTTGGTAAATTATGGCTATGTTCTAGGAGGGGCGGGATGATTTGATTGACAAGCTCCACAACCAATAGCATTCATTCCCCGCCCCTGCTCTTGATTGACAAGCTACCCAACCAATATTGGTCTGGTTGCACTGCGCAGGATATGACGCGATATAGAAAGATGGCGGATTTGAAATTCCTGAATAATCGTCTTCAGAAATGTCTTGGCATGAGGGGCATGTCCACAGAAAGCATTTTTTTAAGCTGCCAGCGGAACCATTCTAATTGTCACTCTTGGTTACAAAGAGGGGGCATAGATTTTCAGCTTGTAAATGTAGGATGACATGTGGAGGATGGATTATTATAATAATAATACCATTTATTTATAAAGCACTTCAGAAAAGAACGTTACAAAGCGCTTTACATAAAACACGATTAGCCACATAAAACCTGATATAAAACTTAGGAAATCAAACAGCAACATGAGTTTCTCATCATTTTTCACATCAAACCGTTTCTGAAGCTTTTAGCTTGGTTCTACATTGCGCTGGTCTGTGAATTTAATGGATGCTTAAATCCTGTCTTCTGTGCCTCAAGGATGTTTCTCTGTCGCAGTTATTATTTACCAGTAACAGCAGAGATGTGTTCTAACCATCATTAGCCATTTCCCTACATCTGTCTACCAGCCTCATTTAAAAAAAAGGAACTGGGGAGGTTTGCAATTATGGTGAGATGAGAGGTTCAATCATGAATGCCTGCCAAAGCCATTGCACATTTACATGAAACACACCTGGTGGTCCAAACCCTATCCTAGACCTTGATTGTGACAAACATATCAACAATCAATCAAATATCATTCTGGGAAGAATGAGCCATTGTCCTATAAGAGGGAGAGAGGGAGCGCTCAAACAGTGAGAGAAAGGGGGGGAGTCTATTTCACCCATGCGAACGAGTACAAAAACTTGAACGCGCTGATCGACACATCACAAAGCGACGTGTTGTCAGTGCAACAGCTTGATATATAAGGTGACATATCAAACTTATTTATCGGATAATATCCATTTTCAGTAGAGCATTCAACATCGATTGTCTTACCACTGTTGGACATCTGGAAGAGATTGTTTTTCTCAAACTTCTTAAACACACTTCCTTTGATTTCCACAAACTGCATGGGGGAAACAGACAAAGAGGGAAAAACAGAGGCAATGTTTATTAGGCAGAAAATCTGATTTAAAAAAAAAAGACAAAAGAAACACCACACTGCAGCTGCTATAGAAACATCTCATCAGCGTGCGCCGACGTTGTTCTGCATTTGCATACAAACAATTTATTTCAAATGTACTGTGCTATGGCTGTGACTGCCTTTGCATAATAAAGTAGTTATTGTTCAAAGAAAATGTATGCATCAACACGTTTCTACGTTTCTGTGTGTCCACTGTCGATTGAAGATCTCCTCCTACCGATACATCTGGTGACATCTAAAATTCAATGTAGGGGCTAAAACTGGGTGGAAACAATTCATAGATTTAACAACTGACTTCATTGCGGAGCCAATGCAAAGAGTTTCGGGTGGTCCTTCACATTAGGACAGTGATAGGATTTGTGATCAAAGCAGAAGGCTTTCTCCACTGTCCTAGCTTCCACATTGAATTTAGATGTCACCAGACATATCTGGTGGTAGGTAGAGATCTCCCATCGTCTGGCAATGCGAGACTAGTAAGTACAGGTGTGTGTGTAGATATAATTGTTTAGCTCAATCTGTGCGCATGTCCTTGTGCGTGAGGACTAGGGGCGGGTACCTGACGATTTGATTCCGATTCAGAGGGCTGCGATTCTATTATATATTCCAATTCACAATGCATTGCGATTAATTTGCTTCCATCTTTTATTGATAATAAAAATAAATGGAAGAGATGTGTCACTGTCAACTGGAAGGTTATATCTGCCAACATCAACAATTACAGAAATCCAACAAGAAAATAAATAAACAAGCCTTTTTTGTAAAATAATACTGACTTATAACAAAGGCTTCTCAATATTCTGATAACCAATCTGCTTTTTATTTTCTATTTTTTTATAAAAATAAATATTATAATTTTTTTTTATAATCGATTTTTGACATTTGTGAATCGATTCTTAAATCGTCCATGTTAGCATCGCGATTGATCTATGAATCAATTTTATTTTCCACCCCTAGTGTGCACGCTACAGTACGTTATGTGCTTACATTGTTGGACATCATGATGGTGAGCAGGGACTTGTTGTGGGAGTTGAACGCCACATTGAGCGTTGATGCTTGGACCATGATGAGGATGGCATGGAGGACTGAGAAACAGATACTCAGGAAACCAATAGACACAGACAAGCTAAAAGCTAAATTTTACACAGTAATACAATGGTGTTACTTGCCAAAAAGAACAGATCTACAAATGAACAATGCGTCGCGCCTGTTCTTCTGCGCTAGCAACACCCTCCTGCAATAGACTCAAAAAATTTAACTCAACACTGGACTCGAACCTCTGTTTAAAATCAGTTTTCTAGGGGTGCACCTGTAACGCCCGGGATTCAAACCCGGGTCCCATGTGCGGGAAGGGACACTAAAGCCAAAAAAATATAATCAATTTTTTGGCTTTTGGTCTTCAGGCAGAGGCTCTGAGCCACTTTGCTACACACAGAAAAGGATACAGACGTAGGAGACGGCCATTAAGAAGTGAGGGATGACTCCGATGCTGTCTCTCTTCCTCTCTTTGGGTTCGGTGGCCGTCCAGTAGAGGGCGTCCAAGATGTCCTGGCCGAACGAGGAGAAGAGGCGGTCCGCCACCTGGCAGAGAGGCCAACGCTTTAAGTTAAAGTTTAGTGGAGGGGGAAGAAATCATAATGTATGTATGTATAACCACCTGGATTCAAACCTGGGTCTCCTACATTGTCGGGCGGCGGCGCACACGAGTTGCAGCGGCTACTCCGGCTCATGTTGTTTATGTTTGTAACTCTTGTGTCAGTATGTCTATGTCCGTGAATCGTCTCTACAGAGACAACGGCGGTAGATATGTGTATGATAGACAGTCCTTGTTCACTTCTTTTTTTTATCAATGTTGTCTGCTCCCTCTACTTTTTAATGTTTTTTAACAGCCTTGCCTCTTTTTAATGTGTCTATTGTTTTTGAATGTGAAGCACCATGAGTTGTGGAGAACGGTATTTTGCTCCTCTGTATGCCTAGTGTGTATTGTGGAAGTGACAAATAAAACTGATTCTGAATGTAAAACCAAACATCTACCACTCAGGCAAAGGATAATCCCCTCAGGCCATTGAAGATATTAGGCCTCTGGGCTAAAGTCAGGGCTACTCTGCTACGTGTGTGTGTGTGTGTGTGTGTGTGTGTGTGTGTGTGTGTGTGTGTGTGTGTGTGTGTGTGTGTGTGTGTGTGTGTGTGTGTGTGTGTGTGTGTGTGTGTGTATACCTCCAGCATGTTGTAAATTATGTAAAGTTTGATGACAGACTGTCCTCTGATAATGTGGTACATCATGGAGTAATCCACGTAGTGCATCATGGAATAACACAGCACCATGATCAGCCCCTTCAGCATGTCGCACACCTGGGCCGGCTGCAGGATCCGTGACCCACTGGGGGACAACATGCATACGCATAAACCACACACATACAGGATAATTAGCTAACCGTGTGTATGTAAATGCATACATAATTATACAGTCACTTCATTGCATTCACAAATGGTTGAGTGCATAGAGTTATTGGAGCGGGCGCACATGCAGAAACATGCATAAAAACAGACATCCTTGCATACACGCGCACACGCTCACTCACTCAGGCGCACACACACACACACACACACACTGATATATTAACCCTTCCCCCACTGTGGTTTAATTAAACCACCGCACTCATGTCATTTGGAATGAAAGTCTTCTCATGTTGGGGGAATGAAATGGAAGGAAAACATGCCATGTTCATAACCAATGGAAATAAATGACACTGACGGATTTAGAGGGTGCACAGCAAAGGAACGGAGGCCAAATCCTTAGAGCCCGGGTTGGAAGAAAGAGCTCGAAAAGTGGGCCACAAGTTAATCTGACAGGAACCACTTTGATACAGGAATATTTAGTATTTTAAGTCCCGACGTCGCGGTCGGTTCGCTGCAGAAATGTGGGTCAGAGTGGAAACACTGAACTAGATGACTAATATTTATGTATGAACCACTAACAGGGTGGGACGTTACGATCAGCCACATGGCAGCGCATTTTAATGTGGCATGGTAATCGGGCATCACAGTACAGTCGCATTAGGTGTAGGCACTACTAATACATAATCATATTAACCCATTTAGACCTGAGGCCGATTCTAAAAACGCCTTCTAAATCCTGACCTAAGTTTTCTGAAAAATGACAACAAATGTATGTTGCTATATACTGTACATAGCAACAAGAACCCCAAAAGGGGTTCCCGTCCTGAAAGGTATAGTTACAAATAGGCTTTCCCGCCCAAAATGGATTAATACATATTAATACATAATCGCCTAATCACATTTATATGAGATAACTGGCTGCAATTATATTGCATAATCGTCATTATCGTTTCCATGTTCAATGCGATGTGACACGTTGTGAGCTTGTAGATTGGCTATTTCCACTACTTAAAAAAATAAAGTGTATTATGTCAGTCATATTTAAGTTATTTGTCATATCTGCCCTTTGCGACTTTTGTTTACAAAACCTAAAAACAGAAATGTAATTATTGTTCCAATGCTCGATGCCAAAAACAATTAAATAGTTAATCGCAATTACTTGAGTGACAATTAATTATCAAGTAAAATGTCATGATCTTGACAGCCCTAATGTGTCTGGGAATGTAGACTAGCAGGGGATTTTGAGATGGATCCCAAAATCCAGCAGGCTGCAGCCTCTTCTAAAAACAGCCAAATTATTGTTATTGTTGATAAATGGCAATACAGAATCTTCAGCTAGCCGTCACTTTGATTATTCTCATCCACAGTTCCTGTAGCAGCACTGTTCTGCTCATAGTACTGAAACAAGGCCTTACCGCTCACAGATAAATCACATACTATACAAATATGGTAGGGCTGGCCAATATGCTGGTAATATATCGATATTGTGAGACTAGTTATCGTCTGGGATTTTGGAAATTGTAATATTGTGCTATGGTGCTAAGTGACTAAATGTAGACTTTTCCTGGTTTTAAGCATTATGGTAAACTGACCTGAATGTTCTAGCTATTCTTATTTGTTATTCTTATTTGCCTTTATTCACATAAGTATTACATAGGCGTTATTGATGATTATCAAAAATGTCATTGTGCAAATATTTTGTGAAAGCACCAATTGTCATTGCCACAACATCGATAAATGTATTCGGTCAAATACAGTATATCGCGATTTGAGATATTAGATTTTGGCCATATCAGCCAGCCCTAACATTCGGTAGACTAGGCTTTGACCTACTTACTGGACTAAAGTACAAGACATTGAAAAACCACCACAACCAACTACTCGAAAAGCTACCTCTCTCCTACAGACGCAGCCTTTGAAAAAGTCACATTCTTTTACAAGAAGCTTGCTGAACAAATGCTGCCTTTATGCACCATCTCCAAGAGGAATTATTTTTGCTCCCTTTCAAGCCATCAGAAATGAAAAGGAATGCTGAATAATTGGTGGAGAGACACTGGAGATTTGGTTCTACTGCTTAGCATTTTAGAAAAACCAGTTGCCTGCAGTACTAGAATACGAGATAAATGCATGAAGGGTGACTTTTACAGTGGCTGCCTCTGTAATTGAACTTACGGTAGCCGTTGGTTAAGTCTTGGCTTCCCGGCAAAATGTTCATATCCCTTACATATATAATCTGGCTAAAAACACAAGAGGGGAGGAAAAGAAGTCATGCTTTAAATGACTGAACAATCTGCTGTTGGGGAAGGAGAGCTGGAAGGTGTAGATATTATCTGGGATATTTTTAGTAGCAACACATTCACAGCTCTGGGCTGAGGAAGGAAAAGAGAGGGACTGGAGCTCAGCAAGATGTGTAAATTGGCCTAATAAAGTGTCTCACTGGCTCTCGAATCAGTGTGCAGTCAAGCAACGAGCTGTGCGGAGACGAGTGAAACACAACCAACATCTGTGCGTTCACAAGGCATAAGATTGGGGAGATGATTGCCGTTAAGAGTTACAACAGCCACACATGTTCAGTGTTATGATGTCAATGATAATTCAGAATGTGTTAATACTGCACCACAGTAGTGGTCAGTACAAGTGAACAGTACTGTATGGTGCAATGGGAACACTCAACCTGGGCCAAAAGTATTTTTTTTTAAGCTTTAGCTGTGTAAGTCCACAGTCGCATCCATCTGTACCTGTCTGTCTTCCCATGGCTTAGTTTCTCTCAATTTCTCTTACTCCCTCTCTCTCTCTGCTGCAGACCCTCTCTGCTTTATGTTCCTGATGCTAGGGCTCCATCTAGTGGCTAAGTCGGGAGACACGCTCCATTTAGAGGAGCTTTCTCTACAGAGGATCGATTCAGGTTCCTACACTTTCTCTAATTTTAATAATACGAGAGAGAGACAGAGAGAGAGAGACAGAGAGAAAGAACAAAAGAGAGACAGACAGGCAGCAAGAGTGGGGGACAGTGAGAAAGGGAGTGAGACAATGAATGAAACAACAGACAGTTAAAAGGTGAGACAGTGACTCTTGTCAGGCTTGTGTTCCATGCAGGCAGGACATGCAGCACGTCCCACAGAAGACTGCAGCCATTCAGCACTGAGGCCCGGAGAGCAAAACCTTGTACTGTATATATACGCAGCAAAACCACACCAGAATTTCAACACAGCCACAAAGCTCAGGCTGGGGTACACCAGACACCTACTATACCAACCAACCACAAAGTGTTTTCTTTTTCCACCAAATACATTTTGAGACGTCACAAAGCATTGAAAAAGCATTCAATATTATGTATAGCCATTTCAATGAATTTTCTGTCTAACATTTCTAATCTATAACAGCATGAAGAGCATGAGAACATTATTTACTATAATCGAATGACGTCTAACGACATATACTTTCATTCAGCATAGAAACATAATTTAGGCACAAGAATATGAGACTAAAAGCCCAACTAGCAGTCCTCATGGCCTCTTCACACGGAGCACGATGTGTGTCTGAGTAGCAGAGGGGCCGTGGAAACTAGGCAGTTATGAAAACTTCTAGCAGGACTATGTCACGACTAGGTCATTAAAAACTAATTGAAAATTACACATCGGTACCTCATTACTTCATTTAAGATATTTAATCGTCTGTTGAGCTATTGAGGGCAACAACACATAACAAAACAGTTTATCATAAATGCATATTGCCTGCCTACCTACAAGATGTTGAAAAAAAGACATGCCTGACACATGCCAGCTTGGGTGGAAACGCATTTCCAACACAGGGCTTTCGTATTTCGCATATGAATGCAAACTTGTGACAAATAATTAAGGTAATACACCCATGATAGACGCACAAAATCGGTATGTTTTCCTCCATTATGTTAAGTCAATTTTGATTGCACAAAATCAAAAAGAATTGCAAATGATTGCAAATCAGACATACACACAGCCTCAAGTTAAAACAATCAAGGATAAAACAATGAAGTCTGACTTATGTATTAAACTGACTAGATGTGGTAGGAGTTCAGCTGACTGTGACTTGCGTTGAAATCACTATGAGCTGACTGCAGAGTGGTGCATGTGCCACTTTGCTCGAATGGAGCAGCAAACCGTCCTTACGAAATAATGGAAACATTGGAAATAATGTTTGCGCTTTAATGTTTATCTTCTACTGAGCATGGATGACCAAAGCAAGATTCATGGAAATCTGATGAACAGACGGACAGACGGACCACTGCCCTGAGTTGACCAACAGTCATCCTGTAAAACCTGCCGCTAAAAATATATATTGCTTTAGAACTAAATGATGTATTGATAACTACATTGAGCATGTCTTAAAAAATTCTGCAATAAGCTGAACACCCTCTGCTAGTGACTCACCCAACCAGGGAATGTGCGCATCCAGCTCCAAATCTGCATCATATTTAACCCAGTCTCTACCTTCTTTCTGCTGTCTTTTCTAATAAAGAGCAAGGATGGTTTAACTTACAAACTCAACACACTGAACTAAAATGAAACCAGGCATGAGGAACATTTAAAGAAATTACACGTTTCTCAATAGATGTCTTGGCTAATATTAGCCTTACTGCTTTTGTGAAAAGGGCACACATTAGTTCAACTGGAGGCAATGAGAGCAAAGCCATCTGCCCACACAGCATCTGCATCTCGCGCACACACGCGCACACACACACGCACACGCACGCGCACACGCACGCGCACACGCACACGCACACGCACACACACACAGAGTAGACTGTAGCTGCAAAGCCGGCTGCAGCTGGCTCAGTAAATGTAGCCTGAGCAAAGCAGGCGCCACCAGCTCGCAATGAGCTACCTTATCAGTTCCTCACAGGTGGTGCACGATACCGTGCAGTCAGCTATGTCACTGTGTGTCATTCAGATTGCTCTGCATTTCTAGCCTTTAAGATCTAGAAGAGAAAAGAGGAGGGAAACTTCAAACTTGCCTCGTGATACAGAACATTGTTAGGGAAGGTTGCTGGTTCCAATTCCCAGACCGGCGTGGAAAATCGAGTTTGGGAAAGTGTGTGGGGGGGGGGGGGTTAGCGCTCTCCCCGTCACCTAAACAACTACTGTCAAGATGCCCTCAAGCAAGGAACCTAAGCCCCGGCCTGCAAAATGCTCCAGTGTGGAAGTTTCCCCAGCAGAATGCGGTTGTAACTTCCAGGAGGGTGGGTAGGTATGTCCTTTTATGAACTAAACATATCTCTACAACATTATCTATATGGATAGAATTCAAATAAAGAAGAAACCCTGAGCGTTAGCGCTATTTGAAACCAACATGGCCACTCTTGCTTCAACAACCAAATGCCGGGGGATAAAGAGAGTGCCAGACAGCCGATGTCAACAAAACAAAGTGCAGATGGGGGGGAGCTGAGACTGTGACATGGAGGATGTGTGCAGCAATGTCGTGAGATCATACAGTACCTGCTTCTTCTGCAGTAGGGGCAAGTGTGCGCCCTGCGGCGTTGGAAAGCAAAGGAAGAAAAGGAGGGATAGTAAAGTGAACAAGGGCTGCAAGGAAGAGAGCCAGAGGGGAAGGGGAGTGGACATAAACCTGGCTGGTAGATGTTTAACTCTCACTCTCTCTAAATGTATCTTAATTAAAGATATGGGACACTCACACATTAGTGAGATAGGAAATAGTCCCACTTTCAGCATGTCTTTAAATAATTTGCACCTCTGTGTTTTCTTTTGAAGCTGCAATCTGTACCCTTTTCTACCCAGGTCCTCCACACGAGCTCCGAATTTTCTACTGCTAAACTAACCCAAAAAGCCTGTTGCAGAGGATAAATTGCATTTTGAGCTTCGTGCAATACCACTTGTCAACCAGTAGTGGACCCACCGTAACACAGGATTGCACCCAACCACAGGAAATATAGAATAAAATAGAATATAATTAAATAGAATAGATAGTAGACCAACTACAACCACCGCAGCTGTGTTATAGTATATTAACTGTACTCTACCATACAGATTGGTCCTCATAACGTTTTATTCAATAAAAACAAGTTGCAGCGTTAACCTTTATTTTCACCGACTAGTATTGTGGTAGAACAGGTTCTAGTATGTTGAAGAGAAATGGAGCAAAATGATAGGAGACATATACATACATAATACAGTACACGTATAGAATCCGGGGACCCCCAGGGGTCCTTGAGGGTGTTCCAGGGGGTACCCAGAGAAATGTGTAAATATAGCATCAGAATAATTATGACCTTTTATACTTTGGCTATTCAAAAATAGCAGATATACAAGCTCATAGCGCGGCACCGAGTGCCGCGCTATGAGCTTGTAGATCTGCTATTTTTGAAGAATCGTGAAAATGTGTGCAAATCTTTGAATATAATATTTTTTAAAGCGAACGTTTGTAACTAAAATCTTTGCTTCTGGGGGTCCCTGGAACAAAATATTTTTAGATGGGGGTCTGCGGCCAAATACATATCATTTTGGGGGTCCTTGACATGAAAAAGTTTGA
Source organism: Gymnoscopelus braueri (assembly GCF_963280865.1). Taxonomy (NCBI): domain Eukaryota; kingdom Metazoa; phylum Chordata; class Actinopteri; order Myctophiformes; family Myctophidae; genus Gymnoscopelus; species Gymnoscopelus braueri. The sequence continues at coordinate 30,850,169 of NC_137622.1, forward strand.
GAACCACTGCTGTAGTGGACTTGTGTGTAATTACAATAGGTGTATGTTCGCTGATCTATCGCTTGTATTTATAAGTTGTGACTGTGCATGTATGTTTCCTGTGTGCGTGTGTGCGCGCGTGTGTGTGTGTGTGTGTGTGTGTGTGTGTGTGTGTGTGTGTGTGGCGTCCAACCTGACGCCGCAGCAGGGCAGGGTGAGCAGGCGGAGCAGGGCGAGCAGCACCCTCAGGGGCAGCAGGGTGAACACGTAGAGGAAGGCGTCCACACACAGGAAGAACCCAAAGATCATCAACTGGAAACATACACCACATCTCCACGTCAAACTAACAAGCAGCTATATGAGGAATGCCTTATCCCATTAAGACCTGAGGCCCATTCTACAGGTGCCTTCTAAATCAGTAGATCTTTCAAAAATGTTCAAAAATAGCATCGTGATGCGCTGTGAGCTTGTATATCTGCTATTTTTTAATAGCCGACGCAAAAAAAGAAAATTACACAGATTAATTTAATGGGTTATACAAGTAGTACGACAACTGACTTGATGTGGTATCAGTTGAGCTGACTGTGACTTGTGTTGAAATCACGGTAAAAAAAGAACAGATCTACAAGTTAACAATGGGTTACGTCTTGACGTGACCTTGTAGATCTGTTCTTTTTTTGGCAAGCAACACCCACACGCGATGAAGTATACATTAAGCTTAAGACATTACATTGCCCTGTAGCTCAAACAAAGATTATATGATGGGAAAATAATTTACAGTAAGTAAGTAAGTACATCCAGACATTATTCCAGCAGGGAGAAATCAATACTGTATAATGATATCCAGCTGTGATGCTATACGATATTATCTCACTGGCAAAAGGGGGCCATTAGCTGGAAACAGACAACAAATGAAAAACTTCATCAGTTAAGGTATATGCAATATGCAAAATCTTAAAGGGGCCACACCATGAATTTCATTTTTTTTTTGGGGGGGGGTATTTTTTGGGCTCCCCAGTGTCTCTTGTACCCCAAAAAATAGTTTTTTTTAACATTCAGTCATTCATTCTCATTTCAGAGATTTTCAGAATGGGCGTGTCTGAACAGGCCATTTAAGAATGGCAATGCAATTGCATTGATGATGGCCAGACAGAATTGCTCAGTAGCCCCCCCTGCCCAAAAGGACGTTTTTGTATTGCAGCTGAAAGTGCTGTATAAGCCAGAGACAATTGACTTGGGATGAGTATATCTGAGTGATGATTTAGGACATACACCATATGATATTAAATATTAAAAAAAAAAAATTAATTCATGGTGTAGATCCTTTAAATGTCAAAAAAAGGTCATTGTAGCTGAGAAGACTTATAATATCCCCACTAATGTACAATTGGTTGGTTTCTAGTGTACACAGGGGTCATAGAAAGCAATAAGGGGTTATAGGTTATGACTCTTAAGACTATCTTATTTCAGAGCCAAGATCACTGAGAGGTTGCTGATTCATATTAACTTAAGCTTCATGTTTCAACGTGGCCACCTAGTGATTGAGGAGAAGAGCAAGCAAATTAAACGTATGTGCCACTTCACAACAAAATCATATAATGAGTAGAAGAATCACCATCAAAATGGTGAAATGTTTAGTAATTTCTTGCATGGACTAAATGGCTAAGATCTGTAAATCAGGTTTAGGAGACTATTGAACAGAGCATTTTCTTGTTTTTTGTTCATCGTAAAAACTGAACGTTTTTAAATTCAAAATGTGATGAGCAAAATTTAAAATTGTATGGATAGAGTGAACATTTGGTGGTGTTCTGGTGCAGTTATAGGGAAGTGCCAAGCTTAACTGGGAGCAAATGGCCGTGAACTGACCTTTGAGGTTGGAAAATTGATAATGAGAGCCGTGATACTATGTGTGCGTCACATACACTATGTGCATGTGAGAGTCTGATAGAGAAAGACAGATTGAGAGAGATAAAGGGAGAAATGCTAACTAGAACCAGGTTCATTCGCCATGCAACACTTGCTTGTACTTGATTCAAGTACAAGCAAGTGTTGCATGGCGAATGAACCTTGCTTCTAGTAACTAGAAGCAAGACTTATTGTGTGCTCTGGAGAGACAGAGAACATGGTCATGGGGTGAGGTCAAGGCACACCGTTAAAAATCCTGATTTTACAGCGCACTGGTAGGCCAGCTCTGTATATAATGTACCTTCTCCAGCTCCTTTGGAATCCGCATGCACGTGTACACTCTCTCACGGCGCTCTGTGTACTTTGCCTCGTTGTGCTCCAGGAAGTAACCTCTGGTGAGCTCAGCACCAATGAAACGGCCCAGCGAAGGGTCTGGAACAACAACATTATAACAACACACTGTCACCACAAGGCCCTTTGTCTCCACCGATCACACACACAGACACACACACACACACACAGTCTATCTACACAATGAGTAGGGCATGGGCCCTATGAAGGGTCTAATTGCAATTTGAAAGACAAAGAAATGTCTCTCTCTCAGTGGTGAAGACTAATAGTTGAATCATAGACTATCAATATTATGTTGATAGTGTGAGACTAGATATCGTCTGGGATTTTGGACATCGTAATGGTCTTTTCCTGGCTTTGACCACTTAAGCCCGGTTTTGTACTTGATTCTCCCCCAAAATAGCGAGCTATTTCCAGTATTTTAGTGTGTGTGTGTGTGTGGGGGGGGGGGGGGGAGTGTGTGTGTGTGTGGGGGGGGGGGGGGGGGGAGTGACATTATGACTGTATGTATTGACTATACATTATCAATATCAAGGTAAGAAAGAATGCACTGGAGCAAAGCACTCCTTCTCAATACATTATCAATATCAAGGTATTTGTTCAAACTATTCGATTTTGTCCATTACATTGCATTACATTACAGTCATTTAGCAGACGCTTTTATCCAAAGCGACTTACAATAGGTGCATATCTTACAAAATATATGCAAATGAATTAAATGTGGAAATACGAATACATTTCTTAGGATATAATTGATACAGTATAACTACAGAACTACAGTAGTTGAGTTATTGTGTCACTCTTTCACCTCAAATGACCCCACAGATCGTCTGGGATTGGGAATCATTTCCGCTTGGCCTGGTATATGAACTTGTAAAACTGTGGAACATTTTAATAATTCACAAAACTCAATATGAAGACGATTTCAAAGAGTAACTTGTCTCCAGATCAAGCGGTCCAATGTGTACTGGATCTTTACTATTTTGCGGTTGTATTATAGCTTCGGCAAACCAGAACAGTGACGTGAAGCGCCCTCCTTCCTTCGCTCGAAGTTGTCGCTTGCCCCCGAAAAAACAGATCTACAAGCTAACAGGCGTTGGAGATCTTGGAGATCTACATGCCCACAACACGCGTTGAAGATCTGTTATTTTTGGCCAGCGGCACCGACGTCGTCGCACTATGGACTGGAGATAACCTCGCTTCACCAGGCTTTCCTCACAGACCAGACCGCAGTACCTGTGGAAAGCCGGGTTTCTATTTACTGCTCAGTGGCAAGATCCGGTCTAGAGCCCGCCTACTGTATCCGGTAATTTGCACACACATAAGAACGCACGCACATGGAGCCTCTCCATATCCGCTCTAGACCGGATCTGCAGCCTTGTGGCTGTGAAAGCGAACTGATCCCAGTCTGAACTTGAAGTATAAACAACAGTACACGTTGACAGCGGACGGCAGAGCCTTGTTGACGTTGTTTATTAAACGCTATCTTGTTTGTCCTGTAGCTACACGTATCTCTACATCCAAGTACATGTATTGTTACATTATGACACACAACGTTAACTCCTCATAGCCCGGGACAAGCGAGCTAAAGGAGATCATTTGACCCACAACAACGACCATGAGAGAGGGGGGAACGTTTTACCTGACTGATCCAGTTGCTCCCGAGCATGTTTTATGTCGTAGAATCCCAGCGTTTCGGGCAGCCGTGGTGGAGTTCTGCCCGCTTTCCTCGACCTGGACGACACGTCGTCCCACGGTCGCTTGTTGTGTCTCTTCTTGTCGTCCATGTCGGTGTCTTTCTCGTCTGACAGCTCTGTCCCCAATGAGTCCGCCATCTTCACTCCGTACCGCGCCGCTTGCTGCCTGGCCCCTGAAGCCTGTAGTGCAACGTCATCACCAGAGCCAAAGATAAACAACCAACCCCTGGAACCCTGGAAGTCAACACGCGCACGCGCGCGCGCGCGCGCGTGCACACACACACACACACACACACACACACACACACACACACACACACACACACACACACACACACACTATACACTCAAATGAGTATACCATGTAGTCTATATTTTTCTTTCACATTTATCAACAAAATGTTACAAATATTAAAATACCTAAATTAAAAGAATAATAATGATGATGATATATGTGTGTGTGTGTGTGTGTGTGTGTGTGTGTGTGTGCGCGTGTGTGTGTGTGTGTGTGTGTGTGTGTGTGTGTGTGTGTGTGTGTGTGTGTGTGTGTGTGTGTGTGTGTGTGTGTGTGTGTGTGTGTGTGTGTGTGTGTGTGTGTGTGTATTATAGTATAGTATAGTATATAGTATATAGTATAATTATATTTTTTATAAATTCATGTCAGATCCTGTGTCTAGGTGAGACATGACCTTTGACACGATCTAAATGTCTCAATATAAGCGCAGGGAGACTAAATACAACCAATACAAGTTATATTGTATCAACATACTCTACCATATAGATTGGACAAAATGACATTTTATTTATTAAAAGTGGTTACATAGTGCCACTTTAACTCAGAATTTACATCTGGAATGCTGGAGGAAGAAAAGTCAGTCAAACAACACTGCAAGAAAAACAAGAAGAAAACTCTGAATTGCTACAAATAAAAATATAGACTTACTTTGGAATTGCGTTGCTAGGGAACAGCTTGGGTCCAAGTTTATTGCCTGTCAGCTACTGAACTCTGCAACAGGAAATTAACTTGGAACCATTTAGCTTGTCAAGTGTGAAAAGCTATACAATATTACCTATACCTAATACCTAATCGTAAAAGTGTTGTTTGTTTTAGGTCTAGTGTCATCTTTTATCTCAGTTATACAATAAAAAATCACACCCAGTGTGAAGTGGGCGGTGTGGTCACAGTGGTCATCACAGTGATGGAAGTTCACTTAAAGAAAAGTAATATTGTCGACTAACCATTGTACACCCCTAACTTAAAAAAAACATAAATGTGTTTTCTTTTCACATAAAAAAACCCATAAATGTGTTTTTTTAAAGTGCATAGTCCTATTTATAGGGCTATGCACATGTGTCATGTTTCACTAGCCAATCACAGTCCTGAATAGACTGTGATTGGCCAATCACGGTGCAGGGTTAGGGGGGTACACTGGTGGCCAATCACAGCGCAGGGTTGGGGGGGTGCAATTTCCAAACCTCACATATAGGGGCGGCCCAAAAATCACACCCAGTGTGAAGTGGGCGGTGTGGTCTACCTGTGGTCATCACAGTGGTCATCATAGTGATGGAAGCTCACTTCCAAAAAAAAAAAGATTTTTGGAAGTGCATAATCCTATTTATAGGTTATTAATAATAATAATAATAATAATAATAAACTTTATTTGTATAGCACCTTTCATGACATGAAATGCAGCTCAAAGTGCTTTACAGAGCAAGAATACAATTACAGTTAGAACCAATTTAACAATAAAGCAAACAAAATGTCATCATGTGTCTCGCTAGCCAATCACAGTGCTGAATAGAGTCAGCCAATAGAGTCAGCCAATCACAGTACAGGAAAGTAGGCCAAGTGGGCCAATCACAGTGCAGGAAACTAATACTAATGAGGTGTCCCAACCCCACTTATAGGGGCGGCTACACCGCCCAAAAATCACACCCAGTGCGAAGTGGGCGGTGTGGTCATCACAGTGGTCATCATAGTGATGGAAGCTCACTTCCAAAAAAATGGATTTTTGGAAGTGCATAATCCTATTTATAGGTTATTAATGTCATCATGTGTCTCGCTAGCCAATCACAGTGCTGAATAGAGTCAGCCAATAGAGTCAGCCAATCACAGTACAGGAAAGTGGGCCAAGTGGGCCAATCACAGTGCAGGAAACTAATACTAATGAGGTGTCCCAACCCCACTTATAGGGGCGGCTACACCGCCCAAAAAAATCACACCCAGTGTGAAGTGAGCGGTGCTATTGATGAGTTATTAATTTCATCATGCATCTCGGTAGCCAATCACAGCACGTCCTGCGAAGTGACGTGCTTACATTTTTTACATAATTATTAATTTCATCATGTGTCTCGCTAGCCAATCACAGCGCGTCTGCGAAGTTTGAAGTTAATTTCATCATGTGTCTCGCTAGCCAATTATAGGAGCGGTTACACCGCTCAAAAAAGGTCATGGTTAGGCAGTAGTAAGTGAGCTACATAGACTTCTTATCTGCAGTGGTGTAAAGTAACTATAGTACATTTACTCAAGTACTGTACTTAAATACAATTTTGAGGTATTGTTTACTTAACTGGAGTATTTCCAATTGTCTGTACTTTTACTTCTACCCCACTACATCTCAGAGACAAAAAAAAATATTTTACTCCACTACAATTATTTGAAAACTTTAGTTGCTAGCTACTTTGTAGATTTTGATTATTATAACAAAACATAGGCTATATTAACCACTTCAGCCCTATACATGCTATCAAAAGATGTTTTAATATATTTTATAAATTTGAAAACTTGAAATGGGTCATTCTGCATAATAAGTACCTTCTACTTTTGGTACTTTAAGCACATTTTTATACCAATACTTTTGTACTTTTACCCAAGTAAATTTTGAATTCCGGGCTTTTACTTGTAACAGAGTATTTCTACATTGCAGTATTGATACTTTTACTTAAGTAAGTGCTTTTTCCACCACTGCTTATCTGTGTGAGTGTGACCATTTGTATTTAATTAACCGGTTGACTTTTGGGCTAAGAGCCAGACAAATCATGTGATCTCTCAGCAGCAGAAGCTGGGTCTATACTCCACCAGGTATTCCTGAACGTAACCTCAGTACAGCTATGCCTACAGTAAACCTAACCTTATTCCTAATCTTAACCTCAGTAAAACTATGCCTAACCCTAACCTAACCACCTTTATACCAATAAGTCTGTCTCTGTCTTATTAATGTTGTAACTTATAGTATAACTTGAATACTCAAGAAAACACAACAAAAGTCTTTATAGTATTGTTTGGGTGACCTGTCCACCCAGGACCTCTAATACTTCTAGGTCAAGAAGAAAGGTGAAAAAGATGAATAATCCATGTCAGGGAAAATATATCCCTTCTGTAACCTGGATTAATGTGTTGATGCCAATGTCTGTGAATACAAGTCTAGGTTTCTTACATGGAGAGAGGATGCATTCATGAAAATCAAGTAAGTTATTGTACAATATGTTCTGTACTGTATATTGTAATATATATGAGTGCAATGTGTACATAGTCTAAGTAGATCTGTAGTGTCTTTAGTTTTAAGGCAGAGAGAGAGCCATTATAATACGCGTGTGACAATACAGTTGAACTTGAACTGTTCAAGTTCAGCTTGATACAACATAGTGTCTCTCTGGAAAGAGGATCTTATTTTATACAGTGTGACAGCCACGTCTACGGGCATGTGCAGGACGTGCAAGATAACATTTCACAGCATAACAGTACGTAGTAAGGCACACTTCTAAATGTTACAATTGTGATGAAATGCAATATTTTCCATCCCAGCCCATTATCTTCCAGGCGCTACCCTCTGACTGCTGCACTGTGCTTCATCGATTTCAACGCCCTGAACGGCATGACCAGTGTGTGGAACTCCAACCTCCCCGCGACAAATCAAACTCAGCTTCTTCTATGCAACGGATAGAGTCTGTTCTCCTCTATGGCAGTGAATGCTGCCCAACCTGCAGACGTCTCTAGACGGGTGCTCCAATTAACATCAGCAGGCATGCACATGTTACCAACAAGAATCTGCATGAGGGAATACCAAGGGTGAGCGAGAAAATAGCAGCCAGGAGAATGAGACTAGTAGCAGGACACTGCCAAAGACATTAAGCGCTGCCAACCAGCAAATTGGTGCTGTGGGAACCAACACACGGGCACCGGTCACGAGGACGTCCCACACTAACATACATGGATGTACTCAAGAAAGACGCTGGAGCACCAGTCAGGTGTATGGAGAACCGGGATGACTGGAAGCGACGATGGAGGGCTCGTCTGAGGACGACCTAGAGAGAGATCTACCCTCTGGAAGGAGTTTCCAGACGGTCAGGGAAGGCAGGTGCCCTAATGTACCTAATAATAAATAGATAAAGCCTAAGGATTTTCATTGATTAACCGACTTTCAACCTGGAATCCCTATTTTGGGCAGAAAGTTTTATATATATTTTTTAGATAATAGATCTAAAAGCCCACAACTTGTTGCATCACAACACATTGTGAGCTTGTAGATCGGCAATTTCAGCTATTTGTAGTACGATGAAGTATATAGTGCTTAAGTGGTTAAAAAGCCTATCAACGGGGCATAACTAGCAAGTTTGCACTCTTGGGGGCGTGACGTGTATTGGATAGACACCCCGTGGTCTAAAACCAGACTTCATACCCACAAATTATATCTCAGAAATTAGGACGTTTCAGGGCTGTTTCCTTCTGCTGCTGTGTTACATTCTTATAAGTGCTCACGACTTAATTTGCGATTTTCTGTGCTTTAGGGTCTGCTGTAAAGACCCCACCGGCCAAAAGAATAGCTGTAGGCCTACTTCCCAAATTCAGTCAAATCCTAAATGGTTAACCACTACACCACTTCCACCTTCCCTCTACCATAATTAACACACATCACTACTCAATGCTATCTATTTATTTATTTATCATAAAAAAGTCTCCCTCTTACCATGGTGACCATTTTGATGGTATTCTAGCAAATGATCCAAACATTCATTGTGCTGTCCTAAATAGTGCACATTGACCCTCACCCTATATTAACTTCACATTTACCAGTAAAATTATTGAAAAGTTAATTTGCAATTTATTTTAATCCCCCCTACACGTTGTAGATTGGCCAATTTTGGTGAGGAGACTTGGTGTTGAGGGAAATACTAACCGACCCAGAGTCCTGGGGTGCCCAGTCAACTAAGTACCTTTTTAGTTAATACGTTTCCTCTTCTTCAGCCTGAAGACAGGACAGCGATCCCCTTTCCTTGGTCCAGTGGGCAAAGACTTACCCATGACTATAAAACAGGAATATATAATAAAAAAAACATTTAAATACTATTATGGTGCATCATTTATGATCACATCCAAGTTTATTTATATAGCACTTTATCACAAGCAAGCATCAGATAACTTTACAGAGAATGATCCTAGCCAGATCTAAACAAAAATTGCTCAGTGTGTGATAAAGAGGCAAAAACCTATAATCATGGGGAACAGCAATGACAAAACAGAGGGGGAGAGAAAGAGAGGGAGGCAGCCTGTGATGAGAATGAGCTGAGGTCAGTGCTAAAGACTCAAAGAAATGAGGGCAACAGACATAGTTCAGGCGGCATCAGCATTCAGGAGCAGCAGTTGAGAAGAGCTACTGCAGCTGAAACACTGCACTGGAGTCTGAGAGAAAAGCAGCCGCACAGACACACGCACACGCACACACACACAGAGGAAAGTGAGAGTAAACAGCACACAGAACACACAAGGTCTAACTTGCGCCATGTGGGAGCAGGAATCAGGGAATGGACCAAGGCCTGCTCTGCACCAACGACTGCAACCAAGTCTGAAAAGGGGAGAGAAAACACACACACACACACACACACACACACACACACACACACACACACACACACACACACACACACACACACACACACACACACACACACACGGTCGTTGAAACACATCCTCTAATGAATTACATATATTTTTAAATCTCTTCCAAGCTATAGTTCTCAAGCAGCAACAGGCACCACCACCTCCGCAAAACAGGCATGTCAAACTGAAATCATAGTTATAGAAGATGATCATAGAAGGTGTGAGGTGAATATGCAAGTTCAGTTTAAAACTATGCTGTACTTACTGGCAAGTAATCAAATCTAGGTACAGTGCAGGTACAGTGCAAACAGTACTTGCACCAGAACGTGCTATGACCTTGTCAGGACTCACCTCTTTAACTTAAAGTATAAGGACCCAAACGCAGGAACTCAAACTTAACTCAAAGAGCAAACGCAGGATTTTTTTTTTTGAAAAAAAATATTTTTAGGCCACTACGCAGCCTTCAAATAATAGTCATATATTGTTCTGATCAGAGCAATGGTCACCGAGTTATTACCATTTGAAGTGTTAAACACTGCTGAAACACTGCTGTAGTGCCCCATTATGCGTGCAATTTTGGTGTGACTGTTCTTATATGCCATAGCCATACCCCTGACAAGTGTTTGTGCCAAGTTAGGTGTGGATAAATTGGTTTGGAGCATTGGTGCACCTGTGGCCCCTTGGGGCCCCATGGGGGCCACGAGTGGCCCCTGGTGTGACTATTATTGTCATGGCAGACCAGACCCATGTTTGTGCCAGGTTTGATGCAATAATGGTTTCCCATGCGCAATCCGGGTGTTAGAGTTGCAATTAGTGAGGACATTAATCTTATGGAATGCAGCATTAATGCTCCCTTTTTGTTAATTCAGGGGTTCCTGCAGCAACACTTTGGCTTTGGCTTAGATTGTCATGTAATGGTAGGTCTGTCACAGTCTGCTACCTCTGACCCTGCCTTTCCCCCTAATTCCTGCCACTCCCCCGGACCTGCATGCCAGTCATATGCCAGTGCCTGTAGGTAATCTCTGAATTGCCATGATGACGCGTCGACCTGCACCAGAGCCCTTGCCAATCAATCACCTTCCCTGAAAGCTCCCCCCCTATTACCCGTCTCTCTTTCTCTCAAGAAGACTGACACACAATTTTCAAATGCTTTCGTCATACAACTCATACTAACCTATCTATATAGCATTCACAGATTGTGGAATAATTAGGGAGAACACAGACAGATCGGTTGTTTTTAAAATGGGCTAATTATAAAAAAGGGCTTATGGCGCCATCTCCTGTTTACTTACCATATTGCGTGATGGTTGACCAGCCAGGCTGCAGGTGGAGTTATATGGTCATTGCTCATTGGTCACCTCACCTACCATCTCCTGCCGACCATTTATATACAGTACGCATACATGCATTATGCATACATACACGTGCACGCCACACACGCCACACACACACACACACACACACACACACACACACACACACACACACGCACACACGCACACACGCACACACACACACACACACACACACACACACACACACTACATCAAATTAGACTAGTTTAATTTCTGCGCTACAAGTTTTGCACCTAGCATTGGGTTATTGCGTGGGTGTAGAAAACATTCAGGGCATATTTGCCAGCAATAGCCTATATATGGAGATCCCCATAGATGGAGACGATATACCTGCAAAGTCGTCATAGGGACCTAAACGTGCCATATGTACGAGTCTGACATCAGCGAACCCTTCCCAGAAACTCCATGTATAGACATAACCATCACGTCCAGGACTGACGTCATGGTCCCATATTTGGGCATAACTAACATAGGCAGCTCCATATATAGAGACGTCTGACACTATCTGACATCACCATAGTGATGTCAGGACCGCCATCCAGCATTATAAGAGGGGCTTAACACCCCTCTGCAGTTCAGTTCCAGCAGCAACCCTGAGAGAGATTAACCACTAACAGGACGAGAAGCATCAAAGAGAATCCAGTTGGTTAGCACAGCCTAAAGGATAATCTCGAAGTGGCCTTGGATCTGGTTAACGAGTCAGTCGATGATGGTTTTTATATTGGTCTCTCTCCCATTACCCATCTCTCTGTTTCTCTCACACTGCTCTGGTATGACGTCACACACAAACTCTAACTTTATATAGACTAGTATATATACATCCTACTAGTCTATATTGTTACACCAGAGACTGAAACCACCAACAGCAACCAAACCGAGACAGCAACAAGCTTAGCAGAGCTGCCTGGAGGGAAGATGGTGTTCTTGTGTTATCTGTTTGCTCTATTTCTCATAGCATTCTCAGTCATGCTCATGGTTTGGCATACGATAGCATTCGATGAGCTGAAGACTGCCAACGTGAACCCTATACATCAATGTAAAACATTAAATCCGCTTGTGCTCCCAGAGTATCTCTTCCACGTCTTCATCTGTGCGTTGTTCTTCTGCGCTTCACAATGGCTCACCGTTGTCCTCAACATGCCACTGCTAGCGTACCATGTCTGGAGGTACATGAGCAGGCCTGTGATGAGCAATCCAGGACTGTATGACCCTACAACCATAATGAATGCTGACATCCTTGCATACTGTCAAAACGAGGGCTACTGCAAACTGCTGTTCTACATTTTGTCGTTCTTCTACTACATGTACAGGATGATTTATGTTCTGGTGAGCTCTTAAAGCAAAACAACGAAGGAAATGGACCTGCATGTACAGTAGACGACCAAACATTATGCTGTATCCTGGAACCTGGATCTGCTGAAGCCAAACATTTCAGCTGAAGACAAGAAACCATTTACAAGAGGATGAACTCCCCCTTGCCCTGCAGTGTCATTTCAGAAACATTTATTAGCCCTTTCTGGTATTATTGTGCTGAGAACTCTTCGATTCAGTACGCGTTGATCAGCGTGTTCAGGTTTCGGTACACAATGAAATAGTCTCTATCCTTCTCCCTCTCTCCATCTCCCTCTCTCGCTGTTGGAGCTCTGGTCCAACGTCACACACAACAGAGCACGTTGCTTAATAATGCCAATTGCATCCAGCAGGGTCAATTCAATGACGATTATGCCCAGGGTCCTATTTTTTGCCAGACCCAAGGGGTCGGCCTACATGAGGCTTGGTCGGTCGGTTGGTCTGTCCCTCTTTTCCTGTCCTGTCCCTCTTTTCCTCTGCACACACGTCATGCGAAGTCCGGCCATTCAGATTTCAACCACTAGGGGTCTTTATCCCCAAATCTTTTTTTAAGGAGCTAGATAGGTCCATTTCGGTCTTTATTTGGAACACAACTATACCCCACGAATCAGAAAGGCATATTTGGAGAAACAGAAGGAGGATGGGGGTTTAGCATTACCAAGCTTCCTACGTTACTACTGGGCGGCGAACACAAAACAATAAATGAACATATTGGACATCTGCATCTTGTGATGGGGGAGGAATGGTGTGGGCCGAAATGGAGCAACTCCACTCACCCTGTGTTCCCATACCTTCATCGCCAGTGCGTGCTCCTCTATCACCCGGTAAACAGCGCCTCACGAACAACTTCATTGTGAGTGGCTCAGTTCGAATATGCTCTCAGTTCAGAACTCATTTTAAATACAGGCAAGCCTTGCCCTCTCTCCTTAGAATGCACGCTTTTCTCCCTCACTCATGGATGCAGCATTCGAGTTATGGACCAGAGGGGGTTGAAGAGGGTAAAAGATCTCTTTAAAGATGTTGGTGTGTTCATGTCCTTTGAGCAGCTGGTGAGTGAGCATGATATACCTCAGGGCGGATTCACACTATGGTCCCGGTTGCGCACCCTGGACCACTTGGCTGATGTTGTGATAGTGTGAACGTTGCGTATCGTTCCCGAAACGGATCACCGTACCGTACCCGAGACCGCCTCCGGAGGTAGTCTCGGATCCGGATCATGTGTACTTGGGTACGGAACGATGCAATGTGAATCCATCCGTACCAACAGGAGGAAGTGGACTGCTAATCATATATCATTTATATATTTTTTATAATGACACATTATTTTAGCTGGGTTATACCTTCTCATAGTTCTACTTGAATGTTGACAAGAAATAATAATCCCGCTAGTGTTTGAGTAGCGCGAGCCGTGAAAAAACATAAACAAAAAACACATGTGTAGCGAACGCTGCCACTAGGATAAATATGCCAAGGATTAGTCGGTGACGTCACTGCTAAAATACCAAGGATGCATTAGTGACGTCGCTATCATATTGATAATAACAGAGACGCGAGAGACAACGTTACATTTTGAGGTTTCAAAGACCAACGCACACACTGCTTTCGGGATTCGCAAGCACAGGATCACTCCACATGCCTCCAAGACCCGCCACAGACTGTTGATCAGAGCTATGGCCATGTTTTAGGCATCTTACCCCACCTCGATCAGTGATCAGACTCTCGGCCTAATTGATTCTCTGATTTGCCTATCAGACCCTGATCTGGCAGGTTGCCATAGCAACCAGATACAGGAAGTCTGACCTTATCACATGACCGAGGTTGGGAGGTTGGGGCCGCAAAGCAAAGAGGGGAGGGAGGAGAGGAGAGGAGAGGAGTGGAGCCGAGAGGAGAGGAGAGGCCAGAGGGGCCGGACTTCGCATGACGTGTGTGCAGAGTGACTAGGCCAGTGCTGTCTGGACGGATCGGGCCTAGATGTGAGGTCCGCATTTCTTATGTTTGTGTGATAATGAGATCAGCCCTGTCCCTCTAATTGCAATATTTGGTGTGGTCCCTGCTGAGGTGATGTATCGTATCGTATATTATTTTAAAGCAAAATGTTTTAACTCAAATCTTTGCCTTTGGGGGTACCTGGAACAAAATATTTTGCGATGGGTGTCCGTGGCCAAATACATATAATTTTGGGGGCCCTTGACATGAAAAGGTTTAGAACCACTGACATAGAAACATACGTTTGGACATTTTTAAAGTAGGCTTCAGGCCTTAATGGGTTAATATCCTGATAAAGACACAGAGGCATAGGGCTGTGAACTGATGGGCTGAAGATCTCTACATTGTGTAAATAGATTGTACCCTATTTTATTCAATTGTTATGTTGTCTAAGCTGTCTTGTTTCTGTGCTTTTGAATATTGTATTGCATTTATTTTTCTTGTGTTGTGCGGTCTTGTGGAGTATAATAGTGTTTTGCATTAAAAAATCACGCCCAGTGTGAAGTGGGCGGTGTGGTCATCAGTGGTCATCACAGTGATGGAAGCTCACTTTAAAAAAAAGTAGTTTTTTTTTAAGTGCATAGTCCTATTTATAGGTTATTCATTTCATCATGTGTCTCGCTAGCCAATCACAGTGCTGAATAGAGTCAGCCAATAGAGTCAGCCAATCACAGTACAGCTAGGGGTGTACTAATGCTAGGGGTGTACTAATTATGAGCCAATCACAGTACAGCGAAGGGTGTACTAATGAGGTGTCCCAACCCCACTTATAGGGGCGCCCAAAAATGGCAATAAAAACATCTATATCTATATATCTATATATCTATATATTCAAATTTGGTAATGGGAGGGCCGGCCGGCGGACCACAGCCACCTCACTCTGACTTAGTCATAACCATAAACAAACACAGGTCATATGGGACACACACGGCGAGTTTGAGACCGTTTGGTCGGATGGCGCCCAAGTTATGCCTGGGACACACAGACATACATAGGCTACTGTACATAAGGTTTTGTGAATTTATATATATCCTTGCAGACAATGCTGTACCTCCAGGCTCACACCAGATCACAGCAGCCATAGCTACTTTCCTAAATTTGTCGTTACACCAACTGTCCTTCACATTAGGTCAACAATGTATTCAATGTAAATGTTGTACATTGAAACTGTATAGATAGTGTTATAATGCAAGGATATAGCTGTCATAGATTGCAGTCACACCAAACGTGGATACGTGATAGTTATCGGGCACAGAAATGATACAGAAAAGCATTTCAATGGCTGTTTTCATACGTGACAGACATTTAAATGAAAGACATTTCACCATTAAAAAGCTTTTGCAGTTACTGCATCTGGCCTACTAGGTGGCGACATGGTTCCATCAAAAAGATCAAGCTTTATATGTCCACTTTCAATGGACTGGCAAAAGCGCTCACTACCTGAAATGTAAAAAAATGTTAACAAGAGGGAGTCATCTTTTGTATCTTAGAATGAAACAGAATAAAATGGAGAGTGGGGGTTCCTAAAATCCCTACTGGATCTATGTGAAGGACTCCTTATTACTATCTTATTCAAAATGAATACCAATGATTGAGCAGGTATAGGAGTTAAATCTCAGCTTGAAAGACACATGAGACATTGTAGGACTCAAACCAGCACCCTTTGTTACAGGGAGAACGAATCTGTGACTGTGTCTGTGAACTGTGTCTTTGTTACTAGGCAGATTCAGTGACCACCCCTATCAAATTGTTCTCTAGATCCCTGATGAATATTCCATTAATCATTTCCCATATTTGCTTTGGATAACTTCAGTGATACATGAAATTGCAACAGTATGTGCAAACACAAGCCACATACAATAAGAAGCAGCTGGCTGCATAGCACACTGCAGCACATGCAGCCAGAAGACAAACCTGGGTGATTTGTAAGCACGGTTTATTGGCACACATAATGGTAAAGCATACATACCAGACATCAGATATGACACTAAACACCTCTGCTATATAATGTACAAATGGTGTCTAATACCAGGCTCAAACATATTTAGAAATGTGTTAGCCTCCTTACAAATGCACAAATAAATACCCAGAGGATCCAAATGTATAAAGACATCCGCCTTTGTCTTCTCGCCCATTTTCCAACAAAGTCCAACCAAAGATCAGGGATCAATTCAATTAAGGGTTAAAGAACAATCGCTAACACACAACCAGGGATTTCAAACTGTTTCTGTAGAACTGTAGGGGAGCTGGACTTTTAGCCATGATTTTTTTAGAAAATAGACAATTATTTTTGATTGATTAATAGGCTATAATTCATTTCGCTATTTGTTAAACATCCTCTTATGATCAGAGAATAATCTTGAAATAAGTGCATCAGGGTACAGTACTAATAATAGTCGATAGACTTTGGCATCTGCTGTAGTTATTGAACTGGAGAGGATCAGGTAAACCCAGACACAGTAGTACTTTTTTTTTTCTTTTTCTTTTGTTTTTGCTGTAGGAAACCAGCATCCAAACCACCCTACAGAAATATGAAACTCCTGATTAAAAACAAAACAAAAAACAAAAACAAAGTAAAGAACAACAGCTGCCATACCCCAAATGGTTTCAGTGGCTCATTTACAGTGGCTAAAATAGGTCCCACCTCTATGTACAGAACTACAAACCTTGTAACAGTGTTCCCAAACCGATCAACCAAAGATTGGACTTGATGTGTTTTCAAAAGTACATATCTCAAATTAAAAAGTATCTTATAAAATCATGCAGGAAAAAGCTTCGGTATCAGTTTGGGAGTAGGTCGTTAAAGGGAGAGAAGTCAAATTGTCGAGGAGCGGGAATAAATCAATATTAATCAATGCATCTATGCATGACAGCAAAGTTCACATACTGATTGGCAGAATTACAATGTGACTGCAAGGGATTCTGAGAGAAGCAAAATACCAACAGACTACAAACACAATTGAAGAGGTTTGCATGAAATCACAATCTGTGACGACTGCAGTCATTTGGAAAACCAAAACCAAAAAAAACTAACAAAAAAAACTAAAACAATCCCCGGACACGGCTTTCCCTTGTTTGAAAGGAGTCCACAGCGGTGGTGGGGTTCATTTCCTTTTAATTGGAAATGGAAATAAACAGCAACAGCAGAAACCAACCAAACAGCCAACTTGAATTTCCAATAAAAATGCAAATGCCTCGGACAAGGTTTTGGTCGCCTTCATCGTGGTTAGGTGGCTCTGTTGGCCGTTTAGGAACATCTCACCTTCTTTGGGTTGAGTCTGCTGTTCTCAAAAGACCTGTTTTTGTACTTCCAGCTGTCACAGAGTGATGACTTGTGACCTTGCAGGTCAACCAATCACAGCCGTGTTAACCACTAGAGGCAAAGTTCACTTTGACTGTCCACTGAAGACAGCTATGACCTCACGTCTTCTGCGTTTTCAAGGAAACGGCCACGCCATTCTTATTTTTTTATTTTTTACATAATTGTTTTTTTTTTTACATAACTGTTGCATACAAGCTGTATGCATGTCTCTGAAAAGCAAAAAGTAGTCTTTGACTTATGGATATTGCTGTGCAATGCCATCAGTTCCCGGTTATTCCCCAAGATGGTACAGCAAGAAGAAGGTGGAGAAGAAGAGGAGGAAACGCCCGGGACATAATTGGCCGATGATGAGGCGGAGTTTGCAGATGGGGTTTCCATTCATCCTGTCCAACATTATCAATCGGTGCCACCCTAGGGGTGGGCAACAAAAAAAGCTCAAGTCCATGTGGTGAAGTGTAACTTATTGTTTTCTTCTTTAGTGTTTTTTTTTTGTGGTGGTCGTTTACTGTGAGGACTGTGGTGCTGTGCTCTCGGGCTTGGTGTCCTGGTTGGGGGGCGGGGGAGGCTTGGTGCCCCAGGGGCTGTTGTTTCCCAGCGCCGGGGAGCTGGTGAAGTCGTCGTCGTCGTCGAGGCCATTGGTGGCGTCATACTGAGTGTTCTCCAATCGTGTGATCAGGCGCTCGTCCTCGTCGCCAAACTCCCCGCCCATCAGCGTTGGCTCACCCACCACCATCACGTCCTACACAACAAAAAAAAAAAAGCAATAGCCAATTCACTGTCAGGAAACACGAGGATAATAACAGTCTAGGTTGTTGGTGCACTCTTTAAAAAAGGATCAACCCAGTCACCGTGTCTAGTTTGGGAAGACACATAATTGTGTGTAATCTGAAGACTCACCTCTTCAGACTCCACCTCAGCCCGTAGCACTTTGCCCTAGCCTCGACGACCTTGCAGGCTTATGCAAAGGCTAAAACGTAACTTAGATAGCATGTAGACATGTTATGTAGACAGATGCCAGGTCATTGTTGACCTGGCATCCTATAGTGTGTATAGTTTCAATGTACAGGCTGATGATAGGTTCTTGGTTTACGTATGTATTAGTTATTATTAGATTATTGGTTTACTTAAGTATTACTTTATTATTAGATTACTATTCCTATGCATTTGATGTATTATCTTGTGTTGTCCTTGCTTACTGTAAATCACTCTGGATTAAGAGCCATAGCGTCTGCATCTGCTAAATGCCTAAATGCCTAAATGCCTAAAGGCCTAAATTGTAAATTGTAAATTGTTGTGTTGCTTTGCATCAAACTATTGGGTGATAAACACTGTTTATTCATATAGTTATTTATATAAATTGTGTTAAAAATGTATAAAATGGTGTGTCAAACCAAAGTGGACAAAGGAATGTGCTGAAATTGATACATCCTTTTAAGAGATGTACAGAAAAACACAAATCTTTGAAATATTTAATAACTGTTAAATGTATTTTACTTTATCTTTATCTCATTGCTGTACACAATTAAATGAGCGACATTGACCAAATAAATGTTACAATTTCAATTGCTTCTTAAAACCATTTATCCCATTTTGTTTTCGATGCAGAAGGCTTTTATATATTTATCTATTTCATTATTACATTTACCCTTAGATATTCACTATCTCTGTTAGTAATCTCAGGAATTTGTATGATTTATCTTGTAAATATGTACATTTCGAAATTGGGCCAAAACTGCCCTTACTTAGACAAAAGAGTAAAATCAAATTGCTTAAATTTGAATGACTACACTACACTGCTCTACCTGACAACGTCAACTACACAATCTACTCTCGAGTACTACTCCTACTGTCAGAGACCTGCATCTTAATAGCAAATACTACCCCCCTTCCCCCCTTACACACACACAGGAATTATTCCTGAGATAAAAGACCTTCAAACAGTTTTCATGCATTCATGTATATGACTGAAACATACATCTCCACGGTGCCTGGGGCTAAACGCTTTTCTCACATTTCTATCTTTCATCCTCTCACTCCAATCCTAAAACATCCTACAACCGAGATCCATATTAACCCAAACAACCCAAAAAATGATTATTATTTATCTATAAGTGACTACAAAGCTACAGCAGCTAATGTCAGAGGCTTAACTCAATCCCTTGCTGTATGTCTTTCAAACGCCTGGGGGTTTGAAATGCACCTATCTGTACCAGCTGACCCCCTCTCAAAGCGCTCAGTGCAAATGAAACCTCTGGCTTTCCCCCGGCCTGACCCAACCTCCCTGTCCACTCCAATCAATAGCCATCATGTAGGACATATCTCACTGAAGGAAACCACAGACTCGTATCTAGTATTGGCTCTTTGTTACGTGACTCCGGATCCTCCTTTTTAAGCGTGTAAACATTATGCTTCGATGTATATTTGTAGAGTGAAACAATAAGAGTCTAATGTCTGTTGTATGTATCGTGCTACTGTAGATCTACAGTATATGAGACCCTGATGTCCCTTGTATGTCCAAAACTGTTATTTTTCAGGCATGGAAGAAATAACCTGTATTCCAATCGATCCAATGAAGTTATCATTTAGACACATGGGCATGTCATTATAGACAGAAATAAAACATTTTTTATTTCAAAAGATTTTGGTAGATATTTTTGCTACTTTAGTGCGAAACCGTCAAATGACAAAGGGCTAAAATAGGGCTTTCATGTAGGTAAGAAAAAAAGAACTTAAAAATATGAAATATGGAGAAGCAAGCTCTCTGCCCGACTGTGACGATATGGAAATGTATAGCTACATTAGTTATCATTAGTATAATCAATATTAAAACCACTGTCACCAAGACAAACTCCTGTTCATTGGCTGTCCTCGCTGTGCAAAGTGATTAGGATTCTGATGGGGAACGGGGGGGGAGTGTCACTTTTGTGAATTCACACGATGATCGATAAGCTGTGAAACGCAGGCATGTCGTGCTGTCAATAACACGTCGGGTTCATGTTTTATCAATCTGTAAATGTCATCTTCCCATGACTCGCCTGCAGCATCACTCTGCCTAGCGGCCCTGTAACGCTCCACTGTAACCTGGGATAGGAGCTGTTTGGTTAAATGGAGCACACGCTTCACCGACCATGTGTGTCAATGCTGGGTGGCTTGGGAGCTCTCTCACTCGCTGCTCATCCATCTCCTCCTCAGCCCACACGGGCAGCAACACACGCACCCAGAAAACACAGGAATTCACATACACACACACGCACACACGCACGCACGCACGCACACACACAATCACGAACACACACACTCACACACTGAAGTACACGCAAACTCTGCACAATGCCCGCCCTTGCCAGAGTCATAGAAAACAAACAAAATTATAAAAGTTATACACACACATGCAGGCAAAAAGAGTACATATGCACACACACACACACACTGACGATCAGGACCAAGGGGAGGCTACGGTTTATCCAAATCGCTCTCAGACCCCTCCAGCGACCACCAGTACACCCCAGTATGCCTTAATCAGCCTAATTAATTTAGGTGAGCTTTCCCACTAAATGACAATATCCACACTGATTTGTCAATTTGCATAGCTAATTAAGTCATTAGCTAAAAACACGTTGATTGCCAACATGCCTTGCATTCACCATCTGTTCCTGTGAGGGTGCCTGTCAACCTACCTCTGGCCAACACTGAGGCAGCAAAAAAATAAAAAAATAAATAAAAGAAAGTCCCCTCCAATGGCAACAGCTGGTGGCTAGCCTGAGACCAGGGAGGCTCTAATTGTGATCTAATTAATGGCGTCTACTCGTCTACTCATCTTGTTAGCTAAACTGGTAAGGCCTGGAATAGCACTGAACTTGATGATGAATGCTGTGTGTTTTCGCTGGGGTGAAGCGGCATCGTTAGCTTACAGAGATTAGCCGTGAGATGCTCTGGAGGGTGTTTCTCCTGTGGGATTCTAACGAGGACACAGTGGGACCTAATCCAGATTAAATAAAGAAATGGGGGGTACTGGGGGAAAAAAGGAGACCTGACACAGCATGTAGTTGCTGTCGGGCAGAAACCTCTTATTTCCATATTTTAACTTTTTGTGTTTTTTTTAATCATACTACAGCATCACACAGAAGTAGCAGATCCACAAGCTTGTAGATCTGCTACTTTTGATATTTTTGAATTTGAATCCTGAAAAGTAACAGTTTTGGATATATGAGGTTTCCACCCGACAGAGACAATAGACTAAACTAAACTAAAGAGATGATGTTCACATAATGCCTGATTTACTGTATAATTGGTTGTACATTGCGTTACAGTACGTTCTGAAAATAGACAATGTACAAGCTCACAATGCAGCGTACTGCGATGCGTTGTGAGCTTGTAAATCGGCTATTTTTGGTGTACAACATCGGTGTGTAACTAAGTAAAATCTGACTTAAACTCAAAGACACACACGTACAGTTTCTCCAACAATAGGAATTACACATTTTGATTTAATGGATGCAGATACGTATACGTGTTGCCATCCATGTTATACTTTTAAAATCTGCTTAAAAAAAACAGTGTGGATTTGACGAATGCTTTTTCGTAAAAAACTGGCCAAAATAGTCCATTAGTATACATATTAAAAAGAAATTCAGTCAGTCACCACTAGAGTTCACTGTTGAACACTCTATGAGGCATTAATCCCCTCCTCGCTCCCTCCTCCCCACAGCCTCCCCCCTTCTCCCTGTAACGTGCCCCCCCCCCCCACACCCCCAGCCCTCCCCACCCCTTGCCGAGAGTCCACTTCTTATTGTCATTGGACTCACGTAGGCTTGGTGCCGAGCCACAAACGAACAACTTCTCAGACAAAGACAGCAGGCAGCGTAACATATGTACCCAGCATGTAACCAGGCACGCTGCCTGTCTCAAAGAGCTGTGCAAACAGCAGGCAGGGATGGGGTGGTAGGGGTTAAAGCCCAATTTTACACCTCGCCGTACGACTGCGTCGCTTGAAAAAAATAAATAAAATGCAAACACAACAAACAAACAAACAAACAAAAAAACACCATAATTTTTGGCGAGCGCCATTGGTCGTATAATGAAGTATAAAATTAGGCTTTAGGGTAGGTGGGGGTCTTGGGGGCATAGGGCAACAAAAAAAAACACACACAATTGGAAAGGAGTGTGTGTGTGTGTGTGTGGGGCGGGGTGCTGTCTACATATAGTATCGGTGGTAATGAGAGATGGCATGGAGCCAACGTCTTCCAGAGAGAAAACAACTGTTTGTGTGTGTGTGTGAGAGAGAGAGAGAGAGAGAGAGAGAGAGAGAGATATTTGGCACACGTTTGAAAAAGAGAGAAAGAGAGACAGAAAAAAATAGATCTACTGTAGAAAGAGGAAGACAGAACTAACCGTGGGACAGGAATGCGGGCGTCATGTTTCTCGGATGAAAACCAAGTCATTTTACGACAACGTATAAATTCGCTATGAGGGGATGTGCAGCAGCAGTGCTATGCGCATGTGTATGGCTCTTTACTATGGTTCTGATTACAGTACCAGCCTCTCTTGAGCTGTAGGCTATCGGCGCCTGGCCTACTGTGTCTATGATATGGCATTAACATGCTTACGCCTGATTTGTATCAGCGTCAGCGTCTCGCACTGAAAATAGCCGACGTACAAGCTCACAACGCGCCGTCACGCCATGGGCTTGTAGATCTGCTATTTTTGGCAGGAGACACGATGTGCAACCAAGTGTAACTCAGGCTTTATGCCTAATTTACTGTATACTTTTTTGCGTGCTCTGTGGCACACCGAAAGTAGCCGATCTACAAGCCTGCAAGTGTCGGTGGCATATTCGGCGCACAATCCAGCAAAAATGAGGCTTTATGTTCTTCGGTTTCATCACTAATCAGCTTTATCCAGCAGAGAGACGTACTACAGACAAACATCCACACTTTGAAAGTGCACCAGTATTAAACATGTTAGAGTGCCTTCCCAGCGCCCAATAGTACAGTCAATAAAACACACACTAAAATAGAGAACTACACCCTCTGCAGACAATAGATTACCCATAGACAGTACAGTCGTCGTAAACTCAAGGGAGTGTGCTGAGCGCCGCCGTGCGATGCTCAGCTGGTTAAGTGGCTGTTTAACCTCCTTCTGGGTCAAGGGGCCCGAAGACCCCAGAGCGCTGACATTAGATATGTATACGTTGGGGCGCGGCACCAGCCTAGAGTGAGGATTTTTTAGATTTGGTCTTTGGTTAATTGTTTTCAATCAATTCTTGATCTTTGTGCGTCTTGTTAGGTTTCTAATTAGGTTCTTGTCAAGATTTGCTTTTATTTTCCAACCTTTACTCTTTAATCTGGTGAAGGTTTGCAGAGAATGCGTGGTCTGTTTCTGCAACGCGTACGCACACACACACACACACATACACACGCGCACACACACACACACGCACACGCACACACACACACACACACACACACACACACACACACACACACACACACACACACACACACCCTTGTTTGTATTACTATACAAAATGGCATCGATGGCAATTTTATAAATGTCACCATTTTGTTTGGCCATGTTTTACTCTAACCCCTGAGTTACACTTAGTTGCGCGGCGGTGTTGCATAACTCCAACCCTAACCCTAACTAAAACCTAACCTCTAAATGTCTAATCTTAACCCAAACCTGAATCTTTTCCCAATTGTAAGCCTAACTCCCCAAATATCGTTTAACTATAAAAACAACCATTTCTCTTGTGAGGACCGGGAAACTGGTCTCTATTTCTCAAATTCTATTATACTTCACAAGCTCACAAGCATAGTAATACAAGTGCACACACACGCACACAGAGTATATAGTATAACCGCTAAAAGGAATAGTTCACCCCCCCAAAAAAAATGTTTCTATCGATTAGTCACCCCACTTGAATTCATGGATATTTGTTTTTGTCGCATTCCTAAGCCAATAATTTGATGACCAGCGGACCGGTAGGCAGCGGTTCCGGTAGGAGACACAAAGGAGACTCTTTGTGTCTCCTACTGGAACCTACTGGAACCGTCTCCATGGGGTGACTTATCGATAGAAAAAAAGTAATTTTGGGGGTGAACTATCCCTTTAAACCCTATACTTGGTTGACCGGAGTCCCTCAGGGCTCTAGTGTCTTTTCTGTTTTCACTCAACATTAAATATATTCGCAGAAAAAAACTGGTGATCTACAAGCTCACAACTTGTCACGAGAATACGGATGCTGGGCTTTAAATGCACCATGCTCTTCTACCAGTGTCCAGTGAGAACCTCCGCTGACACAGCTGGGAGGTTAATTGCTTTGCTCAAGCAGTGAATGAGTAACTCTCTCTCCTCACTCAAACACTGCCATCAAGGGTGTTAGTCCGCTAACTCCTGTTTCATCGTTTTGAACCGCGGACTGAAACCCAGGTTGTGTTTTGGTGTCATTTGAGTTAAAGTCACACTCCGGAATTTTAACGGTCCAGGTTTGGCATCTTATTTCTGCTATTTTTTCCGCTTTTTCTTTTGTTTGTGTGATGGTGGGGGCGATGGGGAGGGGGTTCTTTAGCTCACCTGTCTTTTATCCCAAAATGTTTTTTCTCATTGTGGATTTCTTTTTTTACAAACTAAACCTAAAACGTATAGCTCTGAAAGCATTCTATGTTTTTTCCTTGACTCTTGACATTTCCATTGAGTGCTAAAATGTGCTTGTGTGTGGATGATTGATTGATTGGACATACACAGGAACCACAACCTAATAATGACACCACAGGTTCGAATCTAGCTCATGATCCGCATGCCTTCATATACCAAACCCCCCTACCCCATCTTCTGTTGATTGCCATGTACAAAAGTATGCCTTACCACTTAAGCCCTATTTTAGACGTCATAAGCGAAAAGAGCAGATCTACAACGCTCACATCGCCTTGCATCGCGACACCTTGTGAGCTTGTAGATCTGCGGTTTTCAATATTTTGGAACATTTTTAATTAATTAGTTTTTGCCTATATTGCCCCAAAATGGGAATGCTAGGTTGAAAGCAGTTAAAAACAACAACAACAGTTTCTTAAAGTCAATAAATGAAATAACAATAAGAGTCAAACCAGAGAGAGAGGGGCTGATGCTTACAGGTACCTGGCTGGAGAGGCTGAAGTTGGTCGCAGGGCTGCGTTTCTTGCTGGCCGCTGTCCCTCCGCTGCTGTTAGCGCTGCTGGCCGAGTTCTTCCGTTTCCTCCTCTTGGTGGTCGTCTGTCGGGCAGGCTCAGCTTTGGCGCGACCAGCAAAGGGAAAAAGAAGCCACACCGACAACATAAAGCATACTGTACAGTACTGTACACACAGGGATGGATGGCAGCGGCGGGGGTGGGGGGGTGGCAATACAGTATGGACGTGCGGTTACGCGTGGTACGGACAAAAGCCATGCACATGCACACTTGTGTGTGTAGAAAATGAAAGGTCACACACACATGCAAGGGTGCACGCACACGCACACACACACACACACACACACACACACACACACACACACACACACACACACGTTGTGCTGCACATGCAAAGTGCATCGCGTCTAAAATGATCCATGTTTTGTTTTTTCTTCAGAGGTGGAAATCACATAAGCGTTAACATCTCCCAAGACATGCACTAGTAAGAAGGAACCCTTGTTTCATTTGCATAAATGCTCAACAATGGACCCTGCTGCTCAGCGTAATGTGAATTTGTTAATGATTTTGGTGCCGCTACAGAGTGCGCCGGCGCGCCTCAATAGCCTTTGCCAGATTAAAACTAGTCTGCTGAGGCAGAAAGCACATCCATGTGTGTCCCACTGAATATGCATTGATATTGTATCCACTCTTGTATCTCTTTGTTGTTTTTACTGTAGCGCTTTATTTGACGAGCGTGACTGTGTTATTGCATTGCATACCTTTTCATCTCCTTTCTTTCGGTTTGTTTTTATTTTTGTGTCTTTCAAATGCCCATGTGTAGCACATGATATAAACTCAAAATGCATGCAATGTGTAATGCATCTAATTATTTGGTCTTTGCTTGAGCACGTTGGTTAAGCATGCTCAAATGTAGTTGTTCACAGTGGTGGAAAGTAACTAAGTACATTTACTCAAGTACAGCATCTCAGAGGCAAATATTGTACTTTTACTCCACTACAGTCATTTGAAAACTTTACTTTACTAGTTACTTTGAAGATTTGAATTATTATTATTATTAACCTATTCAGCCCTATTTAAACTTTGGCTATTTGAAAATAGCCGATCTACAAGCTCACAACGCGCCACAACTCGTTGTGAGCTTGTAGATCGGCTATTTTCAAAATATTTTAATACATTTTATACATAATTATGTGAAATGGGACATTCTACATAATTAGTATTTTTACTTTTGTAATTTTGATGCCATTACTTTTGTACTTTTACTCCGTCTTTTACTGGTAACAGAGTGTTTCTACATTGCAGTATTGGTACTTTTACTTAAGTAAAAAAATTCAGTACTTTTTCCACCACTGGTTGTTCATGTCATTTTGCTGAGCCATAGGAGGCTGCTGCAGGATCCTACAGGGCTACCTCAAGAAGCAGGACAGGATAAGACGAAAAAGATACCTTTTTTGTGATTTGTGGGAAATATTTCCGTTTTGAAGTTCTGTGGATGTCCAGCTGAAACCGGAGTCAAAATGTTTATCTCACTGAGGGAGTTCACTGGTTTCTTAATAATAATCAATAAGACAGTATGAGGCCAGTGATGACAACACAGATGGGGCGGAATAACAGTATACACTTAATTCAAAGCCACTGATGAATACATATATGCTTAAAAACGACTGGAAAACTTGCGCTTAGATAAAAGATTATTTATTTCCAATTATAAGCTATACATAATTTCTAAACATGCAATTAAATCATAACTGCAACTAAGTGAAAGCTCCTTCATTAATAGAGTTATGAAGTAATGAGGCAGGTTAAGTAGAGATCTTAGCATTCCTTACATCTACAAAATATAATTTCTGTAATACATAATTTATGACTACACGATCTTGCAAATTCCAACCAGTGTTGCATCGAAAATGATATGCCTTATAATCTCTGAGGAGACAAAAAAAAAGAAAAAGAAAAAGAAAAGAACATGGCTGTGATCTTCAAACAGATGTCTGAAAATGAAATGCATTTTACGAGGTTCTTAACTAATCACACCCAGGGAGATGCTTTTCATATTCAATTACAGCAAACTAGCAATGTACGACTCATGACACACACAGAAAACACCACTGAAAATAGAAAATCAGAGTCAAAACAGTGAGAGGGAAATCTTGTCGATATCTTGTGATTGCTGACTCTGACAGACATGCGTATTTAAAAAAGATACGCAAAAAAAATCTACCTATAGTCAAACTTTATCGCCTTGAGGCCCAAAACTGAAATTTGGGATACATTATCAATTATTAAAAAAATTGTGATTATAGCCACAAGCTCACAATGCATTGCATCATGATGCACTGTAGGCTTGTAGATCTGCTATTTTCACTATTTTATTTTAATTTTTTTACTTCTGAAGATCTTTACAAAAACAAAAAAAGAATCTTTTGTAGGAAAGGTTAGAAAACGGTATATTCACTCGCGACACACATAAATGGGTCCACGGCCCAAAATGGATCACGACCCAATGTTTGGGAAACACTGGTCAAAGACAATCACTTTTGTTATCCCGGCGTGTTTCCTTCGATGCTCTACCAGTGACGCACTAAAATCACTTCCACTTCCACCCAAAAGGACTTATCGGAGCATAAATGCATGCATGCTTCCTTCCTGAAAACACCCAGACCAGTTTCCAGGTTGGGAGAAGAATTGAAGGAAAAGGCTTAAAAAAATGCCATCAATAAGGAAAAAAGCAGATCTACAGCTGAGCTTAAAAAAGTTCAATTTAGCTCCATATGAAAACACAGGATTACCTGTACAGTAAAGATACTCGACAAACAAAAACAAAAGGATTTCAAACTTGTTTTCAGGTCTGACTGAAAGGAAACAAGATGCCTTGATGAATTCTAACCCCACAAAACTCACCACAAAATTCATTTTTAAACAGAATCCACTGTTAAGCTAAACAGTGCATACAGGTGCATGTTAAATCAAACTACCCCCCAACTTAAGACATTAAATATCAAACTATGCGCTCCTCTACGTACAAATCCCTGCCAGGCCGGGTTGCCTACCCAGGGCTGTGTCAGTCATGGGGTGCATCCAGTTAAGTGCAATCACTTTTACTCTGTGTTGTTTAGAGGCCCTTAATTGTGTGATTCAGATTTGGAGCAGATGGGATGCTGTGTTCATAATTGGTGGCAAATTGTGCAAAACGGGCCCCTCCTGCAAACTTTGAAAGTCAATTGTAGCCAATCAGAATGGAATCTGAAAAATCTAAGTTTCACGCCGATCGGTCCAGTGGTGCTTGAGATTAGCGGCTCACGGACAGACAGATGGACGGATGGACAGACTCACTGGCGTGAAAACATAATACCTTGCCTTGGCCGTTCCGGCCTGGCGGGGGTAACTACACTCTGAAGAACCCTATTTCTCCATGTGCGCAATTAGCCATCTGAGAGTAGAGCCTTTCTACAGTACATAGACCAAGTCTCTTTGACAGTACTGTATGTCCACTGTGAAAGGAAATGCTTCCTCTTTTTTTCCCTTTCTCTTTTCTTTTTTGAACATGCCTGATGCCCCTGGGGCCGCTGGCCGGGGCTAGAGAGAGTTGGATCGGCGGGTTTGATTACACCAGCCGCTCTTAATTAAAGTAACCCTGGTCCAAGTCAAAGGCTTTCTGACTGCTGTTGCTTCTTAAAGACGTCTCGTCACACCTCACCGAACATTGCTGTAATTTGCAGCCCCCTCTGAAGTGTCCAAAATCCTGCCTTGTATCTCTCTCTCTCTCTCTCTCTCTCTCCCTCTCTTTTTTGTTTCATAAATTCTATGGCTTAAGACTGCCGAAGAGCCAATTTAAAAACTGGTATCCCCACAAGAAACATCCCTTAAAAGATCAATCATAGGGGTGAGAGAGGTCTGATAGGGGTTAGGTGTTGAGATACCAGAGGCACTTGTGGATCATTTCATATACCTGACAGGTGAAACACTTTTGACGTATTGAGACGCATTAAGACAGTTATTAGGGAAATGGAAGTGGGGCAATAAAAACATTAGAAGAGCTTAATTACATCCATATCCATAATTTGAACCAAAAATTGTATTCTTGAATATTGATGGCATAAAATTAATGACAAAGAAGTCAAGGACAGCACTCCAAATTGACAATTTTATTGCCACACGATGGTTTCGGGCAAGTCGCCCTTCCTAAGCTTGTGCATTGCCAATTTCACAAAACAATTATAATTGTTACATTAAATAGTAGACACACTGAATGATAAAACTCAGGAAAAGCCTAATGTTTATAGCATTTTCTTGTAAAACTCTTCATTTGATTAGTCTAGTTAGTTGGGACATTTACAGTAGAGAAGTGTTATTGTTTACCTGGTGGGGCGACCATCCTCTGCCACTTTTGGAACAGGCATGTTTTGAGGCAGTCCCGCGGGCTGAGGTTGTAGGTCTTGTGACGTGACATGAGCTCCTGCATGGGTTCCAGGATGACGCACAACTGGAGAAACAACAACAAACAGGTCCAGACAAATATCGTCACTGTCGGGCTGAAACCTTGTACCTCCACATTTCAACTTTTTATGTTCTTTGATTTTTTTTTATACTTTACGTTTTATAGTTTGTCGTCGTACGTGCAGAATGACAATGTCACGCAGACATAACACAATTAGCAGATCTACACGCTTGTGTTAGTTGTAAATGTGCTCTTTTTTTTGCCATTTTGGCTATAATGGCATACCGGAAATACAAAGGCCAGGTTGAAAATCTGTCTGTGTGTTTTATAATAAATATTCACCTTAAAAAAAAAAGTCTTAACAAGAGCTCACAACTAAATAACATTGGAATTGGAACACAGGTTCTTTTTCCATTTCCTGATAATTTTTTGGGACATACGGACAGTACAGAGTTTCCACCCAACAACGACTATATTTTTTTTAGAGAAGAGCGGAGATTGTCAAGTAGATTTTAAGATGCTAGTACTGTAGGTCAGACCAGGGGTGTTAGTCTGCCCCAAGGGGACCTGGTGCCAGAATGGCCAATGGCCCCCCACTCCAAAAAAAAAAACACATTGAGGAGTGGGGGTTTGAACATCGAAGATACAAACTTCGGGGGTGTTAAAGCCCCTGCGTCCCCCCTGGAATTTCTGAGCATGGGGTGCTTTGCACTTCACATAAATTTCCCCATTTCCTCAAAAGGCCAAAATGACTTTCTTCTTTTTAGGTCTAAGAAACTGAAGGGTAATAACAATAATAACGATAATAATAACGATAATGATTGTTGCAAAATCTGACACTGTAATGGATGCAAGGAAGTTTTCACATAAGGAAAATCTTATCACATGTGTGACAATAGAAAAGCCAGGGGGGCTACCCCCCACTGTGCAGTCGCACCCCTAGCGTCTCCTACATGTTTGCCATTGGGTCACATCCCAATGTAAGTGTTACAGATGTTTTTTTGTTTATTTTAGAAAAGTGTAGAAGAGTTCATACAGTAGGTCATAAGAATTATAACAAATCATTTCCAAAATTCACACACACACACACACACACACACACACACACACACACACACACACACACACACACACACACACACACACACACACACACACACACACACACACACACACACACACACACACACACACACAGTAAGAATACAGTGTCCTGTGCATAGCTGTTGCTCTCTTAAGGAGCCCTAATACAGGCTATAATTTGACCACGATCTTAATCAATAAAGCTACTTTGAGTGATTGTAGTAAGGGTACAGTACTGTCCTTTTTCTTATTCACATTATTTACAGCATTTAAATAACACTGCCTTTAGCCAGCAAGCTCATCCTAAAGCACGTTCATCGTAAAACATTCTACGAACGAAATAAATACAGATACAAATACTAGTAAAAAAGAGAAGATTTTAATAGCTATGCAGGTTACAACTCACAATGTGTAGTACAACTGAGAGTGAAGACCTACACAGTATACACACTCTCTCTCTCTCACACACACACACACACACACACACACACACACACACACACACACACACACACACACACACACACACACACACACACACACACACACACACACACACACACACACACACACACACACACACACACACAGAGTGAGAGGGAAAGAGAGATTGAGAAAGAGGGTGGGCAAGAAATAGAATCGCTGTCGGGTATAAACCATGCATATCCAAAACTGTTCCTTTTTTATTAAAACATTTTTTATGAATAAAACGTGTTGTGAGCTTGTAGACGTGCTATTTTCACTACATTTGTATGACAAAATAGGGCATTCATTTGCGGGAAAAACTACTTTAAAACCTGAAGTATGGAGATACGCGGTTTCTGCCCGACAGCGACGATATTCAAAGGAATTGCCAGCACTCAAGGAGAGGGTCCTTCAGGTACTTTGGTTAATAGGCACGGTCAGCTAACAATCAACGTGCGCGTTTCGGCACAAAGCTTTTCTTCAGCGTTAGCAAGAGTTATATTCCCACACAGCAGCATTGCATAGCTGAAAGCCCTAAGTATGAGCTCCAATCTGCAGAAAGCTCTAAGCCTCCAGAGATGTGCGTGGAAGGGGAGCCAGGGGTCAGCCCGTCATCTTCAATACATCAGGGACAGCTTAACATCTGGGTAACATTACAATTGGGTTGAGCGCCCCCCTCCTCAGCAACCAGAGGCAAACATACAAATGCTCTTCAGAACAAGTCAGAACACTAGGCTCTCCACTTTGCAACAATCACTCACATCAAAATTAATGTTTCATTGAGAGAAAGTGTCCTGTACTGTAGCTGGAGTGGCCCAGGCTCGAGCCCTGGATGTGTCCACCAACAGTTCGTTGAAGTGTCCTTCAGCAAGCCTTTGAACCGTACTGTACCTACCACTGCAAGTCATAATAATAGACAGTGGCCAACTGGCCAATTAAGATTATTAATCCCAAAATGACAAAATAATATAAAGAAACATTGTGTGCAATACATTATTTACTAAATGCACACAGTCCCAGACTGATTGTACAGGCAGGAATATGGATACTGGTAATAGCAAATATAGTATATATTATACATGTATAGGATATTGCATTAAATTCTAAGCGATTTGAAGTGCTTTAAATACATGAAGAGACCTGTAAGGTGCTGGGCCTATCATAGCACATGACTGGGTCTCCAGTCCTGTCCCGCCAATTAGCTCCTACAGTATGTAAAATTGTGGGGCATCATTTTTACAAACAAGAAAATACATTTCAAATTTCCAATAAAGTCCTGTGCATTGTCACCAACAAGATCACATTTGCCTGTACCATATAATAAGGCCAACATACCGTTGAATTGTAATGTCTACTGATTTTCATTCTACAGGAGGCCAAGGACAGAGCATGCCCCTAGCTACATCGATGGGGTTGCACTGGAGAGTGTCAGGGATTACAAGTTCCTTGGCATACACATCGCTGAGGACCTCAAATGGGCCACACACCACGCACATCTGAAAAAGGCTCTGCAATGCCTGTACTGCCTCCAGCGCCTGAAGAAATTCAGTGTGAGGCCTCAGGTCGTTCTACAGCAGCACCATCGAGAGCATCCTGACGAACTGCATGCTGGAATGGGAGCTGCATCGCCCTCGAACCGGAAGGCACTACAGAGGGTGGTACGGATGGCCCAGCGCATCCCCGGAGGTGAGCATCCCTCCCTCCAGGGAATATACAAGAAACCTGGGTAGCCAAGGCTGAGTGGATCATCAAGGACACTCACCTAGCCAGCCACAATCTGTTCACGCCGCTGCCGCAGCCACGGCCAGGCAAGCGATACCGATATATCAAAAGAAATTCCACTATTTTCTACCTAACTACACCAACAAGCTGTAGGACAAGTGCTGAGCCCCACCTGTCGGCAGGCTGTCCTGACAACACAGGCCAACATACGGGATTGCTTTTTGTGTATAGTGTGCTCTGCTGCTACTGCACTGCCACTTACTGTACAGTATGTGTACAATGACATGTCTGATATCTTCTGCTACATATTGTCTCATCTGCATGAGAAACTAGCCATTTAACTGCACAATGTTATTGCTATGTTTATTTTTTACCATGCACCTTATATCTGATAGTATATCTGCAGCTATTTTAACTGCCTCATTCCGTTGCCTTTTCTTTTTTAACCATGCACCATATGTATATATTTTCCTCGGCTTATATTAGTAATATTTGACATATCTGACCTGTTTTCCGTGTTTCTTTCTATCGCTATTCTTTTCCTTTCTCTTGAAAACTGCAAATGATGGGGAGCTTGTACGACAAACTATTTCATACCAACAATTTATTTACACCTCTAAACCTATGATGTGACCATAAAATTGTATTTGTTGATATGGTAATATTCCAAACCTGTAAGTGAAACTAACACAAACGTCCTATGCATCCTCTACTGAACTTCAACCAATATACACCAAATAAGGCTACAAACATTGTAGTTAAAAATAAACATATATGGTAATGCTAATTTAATTTAAATACCATGCAGTAAACTTATATATCTGACAATCTTAGCATTGGACCACAATGGAAACAAGCCCCCTGGTTCTTTTTGTGTTATCCTGTAAGCATAACCTTTGACTGTACTACCTGTACTGTTAACAAACCTGATAATACAGTATTCAATCAATCAATCAATGCAGTATACTTATATATGACAATTTTAGCATTTGATTGAGGCACCAAATTAGGCTACAAACAATGTACGCTTTTAATTGTAGCGTGGTTCCACTTGGCATAACCACTAGTCTCGTCCTCTGGTCGATTCTTCTAACCAATAATCAAACCCACTGGAACCACTATACACGTCTGCCTGTGCCCAATTAGGCAGCAAAAATCTAATAATGCCTACCGCTTCTCACTCTGTTAGTATGGCACTGTTGGGATACCATGTGGCTGTAGTGAAGTGAACATCCTTGTAGCAGACTAATCCTGTGCCCCCCCTCCCCTCTCCTGGCATGGTAATAGTCATCCCCAAGCTCAGCCAACTAGCCCTGGCTCTCAGCCTGAAAACAAGGGGCTATTTTCAGCCTCAATAGCAGGAAGCCAGCAGCTCCAATACATGGAAGGGCTTAAATACGCCACAGAGAAATAAGGAGAGAGAGAAGGAGAGACAGAGAGAGAGAAAGGCCGGTTATAACCCTGTGCCCCGGGAAAGCGTCTCTTTCTTTGGAAGCCCTGATAAAAGCTGGAGAAAAGGCCTTTTCCCCACACAAGTTCTCGTGCGTTTAATGTGAGGAAAGGGTGTGTACCGTGACAGCCAGTGACGCCGAGATAACAATATGTGTACAAAAAAAAAAACTCACAAGCTCTCTTTGTTTGATACACAAGACAGATTGGTTTTCGGCAGCTCAGTTAGTTACACACTGCAAGAAAATGTCCACCTTAACAAGTTTGTCAAAACTAATAGTTGAGAAATCCTGCAAATGAGTTGTGATTGTTTTCATTTGCTCAGAATACAAAACACTTGATCAATTTTTTATTTAATCCAGAGACGTAATGTTGATTCTAGCCGAACGATCCACCTAGTTTCAAGAGATCTCTTGAAAGTGCAATGAAACAAGAGTGCAATTATCTCTCTGTATTGGCAGATTGGGGAAAAAGTAAAGATAAACCCATCTTAAAATTGACTTTTAGCAGTGTGTGGTCATTGTGTTGTAGTGTTAGTGTGTAGTGCAGTGTATTAAAAAAAAAACCAAAAAAACATTGTGACCTAGCGAAGGCGGCCAATTCCCAATTTACCTCCCAGACACACCACATTTATTTGTGAAACATTAGGCTTACTTCAGTCGGCTGAGGGGAAACCGTGGCATTTTGACAAACTAACCAGTCTTCAGAAGCAATAATGTAATTGTGTAGGACGCTAACGACTTACCCTCTACCATGAAAAGGCAAAGCGAGTGAGAAACAAGCTTATCCCCATTTCATATACTTGGAATTGACCGTCTGAATTGCTAATACACAGAATAAACAGGAGCCAACTCTAACTGTTCAGTGTGTAATTATGGACACTTGAATTATGTGCTTTCTCTTTGAATGGCATTGCGGATGCATTCCATATATAGGATAATCATTGCCATTGAAAAACAAAAACAATAAACACCCATCTCTCTCTCTCTCTCTCTCTCTCTCTCTCTCCTCTCTCTCTCTCTCCTCTCTCTCTCTCTCTCTCTCTCTCTCTCTCTCTCTCTCTCTCTCTCATCCTCTCTCTCTCTCTCTCTCTCTCCTCTCTCTCCTCTCTCTTCTCTCTCTCTCTCTCCATGTCTGTCTTTACTCTACTACGCAGTAAAATGAGGAATGTTGATTTAACCCTGAAAGTGTAAAGACTTAAGGATCAATTTTTACGGTTAAATCAACACTCCAGACTTTACTGTGTAGTTATTATAATAAGCGGAGGTACCTTTTCTCTGGTTTGCACGGCATTTCACAATTATGAGTCTCAACAGGGAGCGTTCATTAATGTTATGCTAATTTTCTCTATCCAATTAATCCCCCCTCCTCTTTCTTTCTCGCTCTCCCCCTGCCGTTCTCTGTCTCTCTCTCATTCCCACCAGCTCCATCTCTCCCTCACTTTCTCTCTCTCTCTCTCTCTCTCTCTCTCTCTCTCTCTCAATCTCTCACTCTCGCTCGCTCTCCCTCTGTCTCTCTCGTTCTCCCACTTGGAGCGAGATCCTAGCTGTCCATCAACTGTGGATAGAAAGCACAAACAAAGCCTAGTGAAATAATGACTAATGTATTCAAGTCGCTCATACCTCCCATTTCCACCCAGTGTAGCGCCACTGTCAGCCAAAAAAACATGTATCTTACAAACAAGGAGATTTTCAGGAGGGGAGAAAGAGGGTGCTTATTTTCTCACTGATGCCTGTGAATTTTGTGAAATGATGCCATGGCGTCTAGGGGCCCAAGCGTTATGAAATTTGCGTAGCACACAAATGTCCACGTAAAATGTAGAGTTTACCTAAAAATAAATAAATATATAATTTACACAGTTACGTGGTATTTCCATGGCAGCAGATTTTAGGTTAATAAATGGAGTCAAAATGCAACAGAAAGGTAAACAAGGACATCCATAACGTGAACACGTAATTTGTGGATTTTATGCACGTATATATTTCCTAATTCGACAATACGTATGACGGACTTCAGTTAATGTAATGTAATTACCCCGGCCGATATTTAACCATGAATTGTCTATAATGATGAGCGCTATGGTTTCTGGTAGAGACTATCTGAGGTTTAGTTTGAGACAGTAATACCATATGATTGGGGTTGGTTGTGGCTGGCTACCGTAACAGACATAGATACACAAAGACTGTCATAGATAGCCCCTTTCAGACATGCAGACAAACACACATATCCCCTTCTCTTGTACACACATACACACACGCTGCGCGCGCCACACCAACATTTCGTTACTTGTATGAGTGAGTGACAAATAAACCCTCATGTATCTTGAATCTCTGACACACACAGACACACACACACACACACACACACACACACACACACACACACACACACACACACACACACAAACAAACAAACCCATCCACCCGCAACACTCTGTCCAGCCATATCCTCACAGCAAACACACAGAGTTGCAGTGTGAGGGCTTACCCTGAGGTAGTTGAGGGTGAAGTTATTCAGGCCCATACGAGTGATGTTTTTGGACAGTTGTTCCAGCACTTGAGGGTCCTGTGCCTGGAGGAGAAGGGAGGGTGGAGAAAAGGAAATGAAGCGTTTCAAGAGAACCATGCAATTGATGTGTGGGCAATTAAAATGTGACATTACATTTTGCAACCAAAAGAGGTTTAATTGGGCTCCTTTGCATAGTAGAATATGAGCATGTGAGAATTGAGCCTTGCCAGACTTTCAAGTGCAGAGAACCTGACTTGTTCCCCATTATTTGATTTAGGCACCAAAATATGGACAAACTGACGATTGCTGCTATAAACAACATACTAGACGTAATTTTACAGAGTTACTTGAAGGTGCTTATTTTAATGAATAAAACGCTATTTTAACCAATCTGAATGGTACTGATAACTTTTACATCTGTATTTGTTGGAGGTGGACTCCCTACTCTTCAATTGAGACATTCTAGGACACCTACTGGTTAACATGTAGTACTGCCTGAAGTTCATAGCACAATATCTCCCCTGACCTTGTAGGCAGAGCAGTAGACATGTCTCTAATGTGGGAGATGGGTACAAATTCCAGACATTATGGGCAAATTATGGACTACCGCTTTCATCTACAACGTTCATCTCATTTTACCAGTTAAAAGTACAGGAGGAAGTAAAAACACATGGGTGAAGTGTGATTGCACATTGCAGTAGCCTGTGAAACAGCCAGGTTGATCTGCATTATACTGTGGGAAAACAAATAATACATGTAAACAGAAAAACAAATTTAATAGTGTCTGTTTTAATATGAATTGTGTCTAGTTACATGGCTCTTCTCGCTAGCTGTTCAAGCAATAAGCAGTGGAGGAGAAAAAAAAAACTGATATTGACAGAGAAAAAAACAGCAGGGAAGGAAGCAGAATAAGCACGCTCGCGTTCACCACCTTATGAAAAATGCATCATTCTATCTCCACTCACATCTCGCTGTGGAGGGAGTCGAGAGGGAAAACAACGAGTCATCCCTTAATGTCCACGCAAGATAGGTGAGAGAGAGGGAATCGAACCAGCGCGTGTTCCTCAGTTTGGTTGGAATCAGAATCAGGATGATTGATGATGTACTGTAAAGGGATGAATTTGTGACCTTCCCGGCTGAATTCAGGTGGGAGTCACAGAAAACACATTTTTCTATGCACTGCGGGAAAGAGGTGATTCTTAGCTCACCGATGAGTACAGCAGGTCACGTATGAATTGTTGACCTTGACGCAGGGAGCTATTGACTACTAAATTAGTAGAATGCACAACTCAGGGCTTATGGTTCACGGACAAAAGGACCTAACATTCAATCTATGGGGACAGCATAGCGTGCAAGTCCAAATAGAGGCTGAGGCAGTTAATGCTGTGAATGCTGAATACAAATTAAGTCAGAACGTTGTTTATTTTAGCGGGGTAAAATAGCGCTCCCAGTCCTTGAGAGATTTCTCCAGTTTGCTGTCATAACCGTGTTTTGGAAAACCATTCTTGCATTTCAACATTTGTTGAAAATGATTCAAATTTTGGCAGGATGAATTCACCTGCTTAATATTACACCATTCTGGCACAGAAATACAAAGTGTCTGGGCGTACTGTATGTGAGGAGGTCGATCAATGTGTGTGTGTGTGTGTGTGTGTGTGTGTGTGTGTGTGTGTGTGTGTGTGTGTACAACCACACTACCGTGTGTTTTGTGGACATACATGTGTACACCATCACTGCAAGCAGGCCCCTCAAACCGCACTATTCCCATTTCCCCAGATGTGTCCGTCTCATCTTTCATTAGCAGAGCTCACCATCAAAAGCGTGAGCTCACACTCGACACACATCACTCCCCTGGCTGTGAAGATCTGGCCAGGACCCACAATTCCTCACTCTCCAGGAATTAGTGTGAATGCCCAGAGGGGCCAATTTAATGGAGCGTGGGTTTCATATGAAGATTTGCCCAAAAAATAGGGGTGGGTAACACAGGGAAAAAAACGATCTCTCAAACATACCTTCAGGTAAACAGGGGTTACATATAAAGTGTTGCTTAAGAAATGTTACTTATTTTTTTTCTCCACCAAGGGAAGCAGCCACATGCATGGCAAGCAGACAGGGTGCACATGTATACATAGTTGCTGCTGGGGAATACAACACACAACAACAATGTCTGTAATTTTCTCTCCTTTTTTCTTGTCTTTTATGTGATTTCCATTTAAATGGTCAGTTGTGCAAATGCCATGATCTTTGGGCCATTGAAACTATTTAACCACTCTCACCCTGGAGTCCCTATTTTGGGCAGGACATTATAGGTGAAAAACGTTTTCAAAAATGATTAATAATTTCTAAAATAGCAAAATTATAATCTCTCGATTGGTTCTGTTTGATATTTGTTGTTCGACTAAATATATACTGTAGGGCTTAAGTGGTTAAAAGCCCCATTGGGTGAGTGAAAATAAAGATGGGTTACCGCTAAGTTTTTTATATATAAAAAAAAATTACTGAAGAAAATATTTGTTTGGTTTGTAGGCATTCCTCTACAGCAGGGATACAGTATGGTACATATGTTAGCCTACAAGTCACAGTTAAATATGGCTTAAGGAGCACAGGGGAATTTCTGCTAGATGTACCTAACAAACTCCTCAGTCCCTGGGACTAGAACGTGTATCACACTTTGAGGAATTAAGCACATTATTCATTTGACCTTGTTTTCTCTCTCCCTCTCTCTCTTGACAGCCGAGCACCCATTTTCATCGTCAGTGTCCTTTGATGTCTGCAAATAAATTGGTTTGTAAAAAAAAAAAAAGATAAATCCTGCAAACTGCTTTGTTAGCGTTTAAATTCAACGTGGTTATAAATCACTTCTAAAACATCCTCTTGGTGCCTAGTTACTATTCAAAACCAGACATTTTGAACGACCTCGGGAGACGAAGTTGTCGCGTGTTGATGATGTCACACTCACGTGCATAGCCAGGATGCTGCGGGGGATGAGTTCTCGGTACTGCCTGATAGTGAAGTGCCACGTCTTGATCCTCATCAGGTCATCGAAGGCAAACTCTAGAATCAACCGACCCTCAGTACACACCTGACACACACACACACACACACACACGCACACACACACACACACACACACAAGAACAACACAACGTTAACCACATTAGCCTTTGGCATCCCTATTTTGGAAGAATTAAAAAAAATCTAAAAAAATAAGAACTTAAAAAATATATATATATTTATCATACAAACCCAAAACGCATCGCATAATAATGTGTTGTGAGCTTGTAGATCTACTATAGTGTATATATTATATATACTAGGGCATTCACGAATAGTGATTTTTTGTATTCGACTTCAAATACCTAAAAGTAGTCGAATATTAGATTATTCGCAGGTGAAATAGCATAGATATTTTTATCTTATACAAACATTAAAATGCCGTGTTGCAAGCCTTGAAAACAACCAGCAAGTAAAGGGTTAACTAATGTAGGCGGGACAAAAGGCGGGGTTCGTGAAATAATATTCATCGATTGGCTGTGAGCACACTGGGCAAGACCTGGGCTGTTGGTTGTCTAGGCCCTCATTGGAAACAAGACCGCAAGGACTTTCATGAAGGGACCTGTTAAAGGAATTATCCTTATCCTTATCCTTAGGCGGAAGTGGTTGAATTTAGCAGAAGTACCGCCCAAGGAAATGACGTCGATGCTTTACAAATCTGTTAACATTCTCCGTGAATGAAACGAGTGTTGTGATGATTGGTCAAAAAAGATTGTTTCCGCGGGAAACATGTACAACGGAAGTACTGTCCACTCAGGACTTCCGTCACACTCGCTGGTTTAGGTCGTGACCAGGCTCTTCTCTTCGCAGATGAGTGAGGCTAGAGGCTTTTTACATGGCAGCTGTGTGTTCTGATTGGACTAAACCCTGAGTAGCATATCCGGGCGGAAATGCTACTCTATTGAATCATAGCAGACTTACAATTTACAATGCCTCGCGGACGGACGCGTTGTGAACTTGCAGATCTGCTATTTTTGATGCACAACGCCGTCTTATGACGGAACATAGGCACAACAGCGTACATGCTGCCTTTGGTTCAATGAATGAAGTGAAACTAACAAACTCATTCATTCAGTTTATTTAACATGGAATAACTCAGAAAATGATTGTTCTATCCTATCTATGTTCGACAACAACCACAGTTATATCCCTCCTTTGTTCGTTACAAGGCTAAGATGCGTTATGATTACATGCTCTAACAGCAGGCTATAAATACAAGATCAACTTCACTCCAATACGAGTCGCGAAACGAACAAATTATTGTTATTTTCCGACCAAGTGGAGCTTACTATATCATCGTGCTTGCGGTGTGTGTCCCATATTTATGGTCTCTTTCCGTCTGTGTTCACGCTCTCATTCTCTCATTGGCTCGCCGGCGAGAGATTGCGCCTGATCCCATTGGTTCACCGATCTGTCCGTCAACCCCCGCCCCGTTAACACAACATTACGAGCGACGCCCACTGCACTCTGGTTGGTTGCGAAATGAAACACTTCCTCATACCGAGTACACCGACCCGCTGGGCCAGGCTTTTATTTTTTAGCAAAACTAAGCAATAAAAGCCTGGAGATCGAGGCGAATCTGCGTTCGCCTCCAGCGTTCGCGCGTCTTACTTGTTAATAATGCTGCACGCTTGCACCTTTGTTGGATAAGCATAAGATAAAGTTGAATATGAAACATGACATCACCGCAAGAGCTACTGTAAAGAGTGTCCTACCAAACTGTGGATATACTCGGCAACAGGAATGAGTGACTGCTACTGCACCACATGGCTACCCTGGACGTCACGACATGTCTCCAATCTAACTTGTTAAACAAACTGCAGTAATAAACTCAGCAATAGTAGGTAAAGTAAAGTATTTACACACTGTTGTCAGCATTGAGCTTGCTTTTATAAAATCTTTCTGGAGTGCTGCTGTTTTAACGCCCCTCCCGAAAACGTCACATACTACACGTATGAAACGATTTGACAACAATCAACCATGATTGGATTAGGAGGACTACCAACACCAGAGCTCACAGCTGCATATCTGCTGTAGATATATTGCCACTGCTTAATAATAAAAACATATATATATATATATATATATATATATATATATATATATATATATATATATATATATATATATATATATATATATATATATATATATATTACAAATAATATCAGCGAATAATTGACTTTGATGTACAGAGTCTAATAGTGGTTTTGATATTCGATTATCCGAATATTCGATTATTCTGTGAATGCCCTAATTATATATACCCCTATATACAGTACCAATCCTCCTTGCGACTAAGTATGAACCCAAAGGGCAAAGGTACTGGCATGATTTTAATCAAAAGACTGGAAGTTTGTTTTTTGGTTTTCTGTTTTGTTCAAGGAGTTGTAGCGTAGAGGACGCCATCATGCTGCCTGGCGTCATTCAGAGCATCTGTCCTTGGGCCTCACTACCATCCAGCTCTGGATAAAATGTGAAAATAAATGTAATCTGGAGGAGGGTGTTTTGACGCCAGAAACAAAAGAACTTCAGGTCAGAGAGAGTTGCCAATTAGGAGGAAAGAGAGAGAGAGAGAGAGAGAGAGAGAGAGAGAGAGAGAGAGAGAGAGAGAGAGAGAGAGAGAGAGAGAGAGAGAGAGAGAGAGAGAGAGAGAGAGGAAAAGAGGGGAGAGAGAGAATTAGACAAAGAGAGAGAGAGAGGGAAAAAAAACATATTTTTTTGCCCCTTTAGCTGAATTCAGCACTTGCCGGGGCCCTTGCGCTTCTCCATGTTTCGTTGCTGTGACAACCAGAGAGGGAAAGAGGGAGAGGGAAGAGAGAGAGAGAGAGTCAGACAGACAGACAGACAGACAGACAGACAGAAAGACAGAAAGACAGACAGACAGACAGACAGAGAGACAGAAAGAGTGAGACGGAGAGAGAGAGAGATGGAGCGCATGAGAGTGAGAAACGGATCACCAGAGAGATGGAGAGAGCGAGGCAGAGAGAAAGCTAGAGTGAGAGAGAGAGAGAAGATAGAGGGAAAAAAAAATCAGCTGATTAGTTGGCATGGCAACCGCAAAGATGTAATCCCACCAGACACAGTCTAATCAATGCCCCCAGCGCAGATGGTCTCCTGAGGATCAACAAGAAAGAGGCTGGCGGGCATACAGACCCCCCCCCCCCTCCCCCGCCCGCATCACCCCCACTGCCCCCCACCATCCATCCATCCACCCACCCACCCCCAACCTAACCAAGTGCCCCCCCCCCCCACCTCCCCTCTAGTCACGTGCTCCTCTGCTCACTCCAGCGTGCTGCAAAGACAAACAAACAAACAAACAAACAAACAAAATGTACAAGAAGGCAGCTTTGCTCCAAAAAAAATGCCTCGGTACACTGGATATCTCACCTCCTCTCCTCTCTGCTATCTCTGCTTTCAAATGCAGCTACTGTGCAAAATGTCTCACTGGATATAAATGGGTTCATGGTGCAGTCTTAAATTAGTTCACCCCACGGAAGTTGTAGGTATATATATATATATATACTGTAGGTAGAGTTTCCTTCCAAAATGAAGTGAGGTATATACTGTAGGTACAGTTTACTTCCAAAAGGAAGTTAGGGTACAGTGTACTTTCGACATGAAGTTAAGTATATAATCTAAAGGTAGAGTTTACTTTCAAAATGCAGTTAAGTATATCAATATACAGGTAGAGTTTACTTTCAAAATGAAGTTAGGTATATATACT
Source organism: Gymnoscopelus braueri (assembly GCF_963280865.1). Taxonomy (NCBI): domain Eukaryota; kingdom Metazoa; phylum Chordata; class Actinopteri; order Myctophiformes; family Myctophidae; genus Gymnoscopelus; species Gymnoscopelus braueri. The sequence goes on from NC_137622.1 coordinate 30,894,606, forward strand.
ACAGATAGAGTTTCCTTCCAAAATTAAGTCAGGTACAATTGGTAAATGTGCAGTTTACTTTCAAAATTAAGTTACTGTAAGTGCATTCAAGTGTAGGTAGAGTTTCTTCCCAAAATGAGACATCCACCGGGAAAAGGGGTCACCTCCTGCAATTATGAAATGATCGATCCACATCTAATGTTTATGTAGTTTATTTACTACGGTCATTATCTTTTTTAAAGATACGACAGCAGCAAAAATAAATCTCAACCCTGTTATTACAGACAGGAGTCTATTCTGTATACACAGTAAATGATGATTTCTCCAAATGAACCTTCTAGAGGGTTTGGAACATTTGCATTCAATGTCCTGTAGATTGTTTGCAAAGTGCTGCGCAAACATTGCAAGGATTTGTCCAGCGGTGGTCTTGTTTAAGGCACGTAATTGTGGATTAGACTAAAATAGAATTAAAAAGATAATCCTTGGTGTGTAATGGACAATGAAAACATCTTTATTAATTTTTTTTAAACTTTGACGCAAACAGCTGGTTTCCTACTAGAATCTTTGACCAAGATTCTAGTTTCAGAATGGCTGCCGAATTTCAGACTAACGCCTGACAAGACTTCTCAACCTTTGTGACCTACAAAACCAAAGCTGTGCAGATTTGTGACACCCTGCTGTAGTTGTAAACACAGAGTAATGGGCATGTTTTGGCAAATTTACTACAAAATGTTTTAAAAGCTTGTAATTTTTCATTATTTCACAAGAAGAAAAAAAACATTGGGATTAAACAATATTATTAACATAAACATTAACATTAGCTCAAAGATTAAGTCTCGATTATATATATATATATATATATATATATATATATATATATATATATATATATATATATATATATATATATATATATATATTAGTCTTAGTCTCCTTAGTGTGTAATGAACAAAATGGACCTGAATGAGTGGAAAGAGCAGATCCCTGCAGTCGACTAAAAGCCCCACATCTACACTCTACAGCTTAGGTGGAAATGAAGGCTTTACGTGGTCATTTACGCTGAGCGACTTTGATGAGCTCTGGGCCCTTGAGACCTGTTTAAAGTATTATTTTTATCATTTCAATATGGAACAATTAGTGAAAAAAATAAGCATTCCCCCCCTCCCCAGCGCTGTTAAATGTTTTGTTTTTTCCCCTGACAGCAAAAAAATAAGTTCAATTACTGTATGTTTAAAAGGTGGAACAATTTATTATTTTTCATTTTCCAGTTACTGCAGCCTAAACTTAAACAGTATTGTGGCATCCACTTACTTTCCTATTGATTCCTTTCTGTTTCTCTGTCATTGCCTGTAGTTTTCCTGCTGTGTCATTATACATTGTCCACTACAGTGTCTTGAAAATGTAACTGTGCTTTACCTGCCTCTCTACAGCACTGTTTCCCAAACACTGGGTGGGGACCCATTTGTGGGTCGTCGATACATTTTCGTGGGTCTCGAGTTAATATCACTTTATTTGCTTCCTAAAATTTGTCATTAGTTATCATAAGATTAAGATTCTATAAGATTTTCTAAAGATTTCCACAAAATTTCACACATTTTCAAGAGACACTTTTCAAAAAGAATAAATAAAATAAAAATATTCCCTAAATTAGAAAACAAATGTTTGAGGTTTGGGTCCCGGTCTTGAGCTAAAAAGTTTGGGAACCACTGCTTTACAAACCCTGTTCTATCTGCAGCAACTGTAATCCTTATTTTCCGTAATGCATTATCATTCCAACTGTACTTACTCATTCACTCTGTAAGCCAAGCCTTGTCATCTTTGCCTGTATAGTATGCATTTCTTAACCACTTCAACCCTATTTACTTTGTTGACCGGTGTCCCCCAGGGGTCTCTACTTGCCCCCTTACTTCTTTCCCTCTACACCAAATCTTTTCGCCAAAAATAGCCACGCTCGCAGAATGTTGTGTTATGTGGTGCATTGTGAGCTTGTAGATCTGCTATTTGAGGCAAATGATCGCCTATTGTGACATAGGGATGTGGTAATAATTGTAATAATTGAAATTTGTCTTGGTGCCACTGGTGCAATAACACGCCATGAGTAGCAGCACAGAACAAAAAAAACGATCCAGACAGTATTTTCCAGTGGGAAAATTCAATGAGAAAACTAAATGTATTTCTTCACAGTAAAGGCCTGATTAGTTAAAAATCTGACATTACTTCTAAAATGTCCATAAACAGCATTCATCCAAACAGCGTTCTCTTATGAAAAATGAAAGGAGGCTGAGGAGGAAAGTCCCCTTGAATTAAAAGCAGGCCCATTAAAAGGTACGGCCCCTCACAGAGAGTCCCCATCGATTTAAGAGCAGGGTCATAAATCTTCCTCACCAGAGAGAGACTGGATCAGGGGAGCTCTGACTCTGAGGACCAGTAGAGAATTACGCCACAAGGCTCCTCGGGACACTTTCCCATCCTGTACCTTTGCATGACATGTATTTTTTATACATAATATAGCCTACAACAGTGGTTCTCAACTTGTGGGTCGGGACCCCCAGGGGGGGGGGGGGGGGTCCCCACATGAGTTTTGGGGGGTCCCCAGATGACAATGCAGTTACAATTTAAGGACTTTTAAGACATTTTTAATGGCAATTTTTGTTTTGAAAAAGACCATCACTGCATCAAAAGTAATCAACAAACTATACGATAAAAAACATCAAACATTTCAAACATGTCAAAAGTGTCAAATAATATAAGAAAGAGGGGAAAAAATTGTCACAACGAGGCGTTGTGAGCTTGTAGATCTGCTATTTTCACAATTTTTATCTGTGGAACCGAGTCAAACTAAATGCAATGCCTCAACTCCTACAATTCCAAGTGCTTGTCAGGTTTGGAGGTACCCAGTTCAAATATGATTATTTTGGGGGGTCCCCAGTTCAAATATGATTATTTTGGGGGGTCCCCAGTTCAAATATGATTATTTTGGGGGGTCGCCGCCTAAAAAGGTTGAGAACCGTTGGCCTACAACAGTGATTATCAACCTTTTTAATTTCAAGGACCCCTAATTTGAAACAGTATGCATTAGGCCATGGACCAAATTTGATTTAAGAAAAAAGAATTATCACTGGTACCCAAATCTATAAGAACGTGTCCATTCTTAGACATGATTTAGTCTGATATGGTCTGTAATTTGGTCCAGAAATCCTTTACTTTATTGAAGTTTTTGATTCTTGTGATGCACTGTAATTGTTTCTTCTGTTTTATTTTAACTTATTCTTATTTTCTATTATTTTAACGCTTTAATAGGCCTAACCTTTTCAATTGTATTAACATGTCCTTTTGTGTGTTTCTTTTGCACTCTTTTAATGCTCTTAATGTTATTTAAAGCATGTTGAATTGCCTTGTTGTTGAAACGTGCCTTACTGTAGAGATAACAGTGAGACTCTGATCAATGTATCAGTTCTTGTATGCTATCTACTGTAGTTGTATTTACTTGCACATGTAATAATGTTGACAAATAACGCTTATTTTGGCTAGGTACCCCCTCAAGGAGCTCTGGCGGTCCCCGGACCGCGCGTCGAGAACCACTGGCCACCAACACTCGTTGTTAAAATTAGGTCAGTGCATAGGTCCTGATAACCTCTTACAATACTGTAAGTTAACATGACTATGTTAACTCTTTCACTGCCAGACTTATTTCAGACTGTGTCGTCCCAGTGCCAGGAAAAAGGTGCATTTTTCCTCTGTTTGTTTTTTAACATTGAAGTGAATGGAGCAGCAATTTTTTGGATAGCGTTATCTCCTAGTTCCTTTGAGATAAACCAAAAAAAAAAAAGACCAAAAAATTCTGAAAAATTCAAAAAATAATAATAATAATAATAATAATATTTTTTTTTTCATATTTTCGTCATTCCGTCATTGGCCATGATAGCCATAGAGCCATCGGACGGGAATTCCCGTCCGGGGCAGTCAAAGAGTTAAGTGGAAAAACCTTTGCCCTGCATTTTTCCACATCTGCCTTTTATAGCGCCACCAGGAGGCCGACTTATGTAAAGCATTTACTTTTATTACTCCTTCAGATTTTATCCAAATTTCACACAAATCGGTACACATGATCTCTATAGTCATGTGATCAAGACGGAGCTGTTTGACCGGGAGGACGTAGAGGCTTCGTGCTACTCCTCCCGTCCAATACTTGCCCCCCCCCCCCAGTCCGTAGGACTACGTGCAGTGACCGATATCACCCTCCTCACCCACCGGCTTCCCTCCCCCGAACACGTGCCAGCGGTGGGTTGCGCAGTCCAGTACGTTGCTGGTGTTGGACAACAAAATGACAGTTTAAAATAATAAAAGTCTGCACAACAGCAACTGCTCCTCAGTGTTTTGCTTACTTTAAAACCAGCCTGATCTCCAGAGAATACCGTAACATTGCACGGAACAGTGCACTTCATTCCGTGGATAGTCGCCTCGGAACTCCCAAATTGCGTGCATATGTACGGCGAGTCCCACGGTGGGCGTAACCAGTCGCAACACGGAAAAACCCGGAAGCAGAGCAGTCCGCACAATAAAATGTACGATTCTGTGCCTATCGGTACATAACTCAAACGGCGCTGAGTAGGCACAGGCGAATGTCCCACCGTTCAGGACGGTAACTCGTCGCCTTAGCTCCCTCGGTGGTCCTTCACGGGGGGACAATTCGCCTGTGACTGCGCGCCTCCGAAATGGTTTTGTCACAAGGCAGCGCCGTACCATATGCACGCAATTCGGGAGTTCCGAGGCGGCTATCCACGGAATGAAGTGCACTCGTTCCGTGCAATGTTACGGTAATCTCTGGAGATCGGGTTGTTAAAACAGGGGTCTTCAATGTTTTTCAGGCCAAGGACCTGGTCTGCTCTTTTTTCCCTCTACACCTAAACGTCTTTGCCAAAAATAGCCGAACTACAAGCTCACAGCGCGAGGCGTTGTGAGCTTGCAGATCTGATATTTTTGGCCAAAATTCTCCTCAGAAAAGGGATGCTAGGGTTTAAGTGGTTAATGTAAAAAGAAAAAAATCATATCACACAAAGATTTGACGGCCCTGTAGTAACTCTGAGGACCACCTAGGGGGTCCCGAACCCCCTGTTAAAGACCCCTGCTTTAAAACACAGAAATGACATGATACACAACGTTTTGGCCTTCATCAGGTGATGAAGGCCAACTGTGGTGAGCGAAACACTGAGGAGCAATGCTGTTGTGCGGACTTTTAGTCTTTTAAACTGTCATTTTGTGTCCAGCACCAGCGACGTACTGGATGTGCGCAAACCCACTGCTGGCGCGTGTTCGGGGGAGGGAAGCCGGGCGGGGGAGGGTAATATCTGTAACAGCAGTTACAACACACAAAATTATGTTTGGGGAGAAAAAGGGGTAAAAAGAAAAATATGAACATTCTTAACACATCCACCGCCAGAGGTTAATCTCATAATAATGTACTCACCTGCCAAGGTGTTTTTGTTGTTTTTTTGTTTTTTTCATGTCGCCATAGATCTTGTTAAAATCCTTAAGATTGAGCCGTGAACGGTCTGTTTACGTCCGCGAGATCTCCCTGTATCTCCCAGTGAAGACCGCATGTCAAACGGGGCATCCATGTTTGAGTTAGAGCGGATTACGTTAAACAGTGAAATGCGAGGAGAAAAAACTACAGGAAGAGAATTGAGTTTCAGTTTCGTCTGTAGAATGGGAGCGGGCGTGATCGTCGAAACCGGATCCCAAATAATTCTATTTCCTGTCATCAAACCGGAAACGGAAGTGGATCAAAAAAATTCCGAAAGTGCACCCGGACCGCGCATGCGCGAAAAGACCGCAGCCCGTAGGACTACGGGCTCGGCGCTTAACCGTTGGATTTAACGGCCCGTAGAACTACGGGCCCGGCGGTAAAGGTGTTAAAGGGTCTACACCATGAAAATCACTTTTTTCTTGTTTTTTTGTATTTTTTGGGGTCCCCAGTGTCTCTTGTACCCCAAAAAATGTTATTTTTTTTAATTCAGTCATTCCTTCTCATTTCATGGATATCCAGAATGGGCGTGTCTGAACAGGCGATCTCAGAATGGAAATGTTTATGATGTCACAAACATTAATGATGGCAAACCCAATGTTAAATGAAAAGTGCCCGAATCGCTCCGCCCCCCGGAAGTGGGTGAAACAGGCACCTCAAACACTTGGTGGAATTGTTCAAAAATGTTCAAAGTGTTTTTTTTTCGATTTTGTATTTTTCTTAGATGCTTCTTTTTATGCAGAATTTTTCCATTTTTTTTTTTTTAAATAATTTTTTTTAATATTATTTTTTATTAACAGACAGAATTGCTTAGTAGCCCCCCCCTGCCCAAGAGGACGTTTTGGTATTGCAGCTGAAAGTGCTGTATAAGCCAGAGACAATTGACTTGGGATGAGTATATCTGAGTGATGATTTAGGCTCAAACCTTTTGAAAAAGGTTTGAGGGACATACACCATATTAAATATCAAATATTTTTTTTAAATTCATGGTGTAGCTCCTTTAAAACCTTAGTTGTGCATATTTGGTTTTGTATGCCCTTTCCACATGGTTTCAGTTATTATTTGCTATTTGTTATTTCCTATTAGAGGGGTTTGGTGGAATAATGGGTTGCTGCTGAACAGTGATTGCACCGTGTACACAGTAAAATCCTCAGCGTTAATTTAACTCACTGTGGAAATGGAACCAAATGGTCCCCGTAATTGGTTATGTTTGTACACTCTTGGAGTCAAAATAACACTGACATTTTTACTGTGTGTTTATACAGATCCCAGTATAAAAAAAAGAGCTGTTACCTTTGTGACTCTGTTTCCAAATGTGGGAAATAAATAATTGTATAGGATTTTATAGACTTGTTTAATCAGATAAATAGGCTATGCACACGTTCCTATTCAACCAGGTTTTTAAAGCAGGTCCTTGCCTTCCTTGACATAAATTCAACAAAAAACTAGTCTGTATCCTGACGTGAACTCTGTCAATAAAACCTAGTCTGTATCCTAACATAACATTGCTGTCGGGCAGAAACCTTCTCCATATTTCAGCTTTTTATGTTTTTTTCGTATTAATCTTCATCATACAAGAGTCGCACAACAGTAGTGAAAAAAGCAGATCTACAAGCTCACAACAGCTCGTGAGGCGTCGTGAACTTGTACAGTAGATCACCTATTTTCACTATTTTATTTTTAAAATAATAATACAAAAGGAATGGTTTTAGACATAGAAGGTTTTCAACCGACAGCTACGACTAGTGTCAATCTACTAATAAATATAAAAGCTAGCCTGTATCCTAACGTGACTTGTGTCAATCTACCAATAAATACAACCAGCCACACCACACCTCAGTTCTTCAGAAGCGCTGTATACCCGTGATTTAACAACTGATCAAAATGACAATATGTCAATAGAGAGAAATAAATCAACTGAGGAAATAATCAATAGAGAGGAATGAACGTGCAACAGATAAGTCAGTCAATGCACAGAAGACGATGAATATAGAGAGAACCGGCCCTCCAACAAAGGGATTACTTTGGTCATTTTGATGCAAATAAGATAAACGCTGTAATTTTCCACTGTACTTTAAAAGACCAATAATAGTGGACTATGGCCAGGTGAACATTAAATTAAATCTACCTCATCTCACTCCAAAGCAAAATCCACTAGAGGTTCTCTAACAGCTGGGACCACTTTGTCATAACCACTAAGATCTTTTTTTTTATTTTTTTACCTCCATCCCAGTGTGGCTTCTGAAGCCTCCAGCCGGGCAACACTAACCAGGGTCATGCTCTCCGAGCTGACACCCGCTAGCCCCGCTGCACAGAGACCTGCTGGGATGGAGAGGTGCTGCGGTCGCGTGTGGCTCCGGACTGGAGGTCCCGTTGGTCAGATCAACACCCTCTCTGTCACCTCATCAACACCTCAAGTCAACCCCCCCCCCCGCCCCCCTGTCAGTGGTATAAAGTAAGTACATTTACTCAAGTACTGTACTTACACTTTTGAGGATTTTTTTTTACTTTACTGGAGTATTTCACATTTTCAATACTTTAACTACTACTCCACTACATCTCAGAGGCAAATATTGTACTTTTACTAAACTTTTTTATACAATTATTTGACAGCTTTAGTTACTAGTTACTTTT
>NC_137622.1:30905242-30946403 GCF_963280865.1 Gymnoscopelus braueri
CTCTCTCTCTCCCTGTCTCTGTGAGTGTCTCTCTCTCTCGCTCTCTCTCTCTCAATGTGCTTTATTGCCATGAAAGTTAATAATATTGCCAAAGACCACTTTCACCCTTGTGTGTGCGTGTGTCTTTCTCTTTATGTATTCAGTTATTGTGTTTCATTAATGTAAACACAAACAAAAAATAAACTTTGCCAATGTTTAGTCATAGAATAAAGTCAATAAAGGAAAAATTTGAAACACTTGAATATCTATACAATACATGATAAGAGTGCCAAATACAGTGTGTATTGGCACATTCAAACAGGCCATTCTCAACTGTAACTAGGTTTGGGATCATTTAGGATTTTAACGCTTCCGGTTCCGTAACGATTCCCTCTTAACGGTCCGATTCCTTAATGGTTCCCTTTAACGATTCCTATATATATATATATATATATTTTTTTTATCTACATAATTTTGTCCGTCATTAAGGTTTTTGATAAAGACTAATTCAATCATACACACAGTATTGCATACATTGTTATAGTGGTTCTCAAGGTGAGGTCCATGGACCCTCTGGGTTACTTGAAGGGGTTCTAAATGGACCCTTACAGGTCCATTTGTACACTCACAGAGTTATGGTGGTCCTTGAAATTAAAAAGTTTGAGAACCACCGGTATTGTAATTGTATAGCAGACGTGAAGTCCACAGCTCTGATGGTGTGATAAACCGGTTCAGGAAACGGTTTCAAATGTGATGATGAAACCAATTCCGGTTCCTCAATGTTGGATCCGGTTACGGATCCCGACCCTAACTGTAATTTTAACCACTTTCAGCCTGCGGTCCCTGTTGTGGGCGTGTCATTAACCACTTAAACCCCTCTAGTTTTTGTGAATCGGACCCGAGTTACTTGGAACCGCTTTTCCACCCCACTACACTAAATGTCCTCACATAAAAATAGCTCCTCTTGCGACGTGTTGTGAGCTTGTAGATCTACTATTTTTGGCAAAGTTTCTCCCCAGAATATGGATGCTAGGGTTCATGGTTCAAAGCTGAAAATGTTTGAAATGTTCAAGTTTGTAACTTGGCTATTTCATCTATTTAATGTTTTATTTTTTTAAATATAAAATACAGCTTAAACGTGGTGTGAGTGATATCTATTTATTAGAATAAGTGTTAAGTAGGTCTGTATTCGGTTAGTAATCATTGTTATGGAGTGTTTGGGGTCTCCCCAGCTCTTCATTTTCAAATCAATTACACACCCATGAAGATTTTTTTTAGTTTTTGTCATATTCCTAAGACAATTTGATGACTCAAAGAGTCTCCTACTGAGTCTCCTATTGACCGATGACCCGGCCATCAAAATTATTGGCTTAGGAATGCGACAAAAACAAATAAATCTCCATGAATTCAAGGCTTCATGGGGTGTGTAATTGATAGTTTTTGGAGTGAACTACTCCTTTAAACATAAAGTACATTTTTAGGTCAGGATAAAAATGTCATCCAATCAGGAGCGAGACCTTCTACAGGATACAGGATGAACAAGTGAAATTTTAACAAGAACATTTGCATACAAAACTGGAACTGGAGCACAGAAAAATCTAAGCTGATAAATTATCTTTTTGGGGTTCTCTTTCATGATTGAATGAAAATTGGTATCCCGACCTGAAAATGTATTTTATGCTTAATAAAGAGCTGAAGAGATGGGGAGACCCCAAACACTTCATGACAATGATTGCGCCGCATTCTGAGCTTGTAAATCTCCTATTTTTGGCAAGTGGTTAAGAGGCAATACACGATGCTTGGCGAGTATGTGACCTCCCCACCCCCCAAAAAAAAGAAAGCAGAGAGACAGTTTTGATCTTTCACCATTAAAGCGTCTTGTACAGTCCATTATGACATCCTGTGATAAATGATTCATGACGTGGTTCAGAGACAGTTGTGTGGGGGTCACCTCCTACCTTTGTAAACATGGGCTTCCCGTGCTGGGTGACCATGGTGCACTGGTCACAGTCCACAGTGATGCAGGAGTTGTGGAAGGACTCCTTGGAGTGTTTGAGGATGTAGTGGAGCTCCGTCACACCGCCCTCGAACACCGTACTAAAGTAGCGGGGGATCAGCGTCCGGCCAATCGCTGCAAACGAATGAGGAGAGGGACATGTTAACCACTTAAGCCCTATTTTCAAAAAGTTTCAAAAACAAAAAAGATTGAAACTGAAAATCTCCCTTTTTTTTTACACACACACAACAATCTGAATTATTACATTTGTTCTTCTTTTCCCACCCTAAACTTGCCGATCTACAAGCTCACAACGCTCGCAGATCAGCTATTTTGGAAAGATTTTCACCTTTAATGACATTCCCAAAATATGGACGGCGGAGGGTAATATGGTTATGGAAAGAGGTCAAGTGCTCAATAATGTCTGAAATTTTTGTATTACAAGTGCAATTTATGATGAAGTTATGATGATGAGGGTTACTGTATTTGTTTAGCTCCTTTCCCATATAGAATGCCACATAAAGTGCTTTACAATCGTGAGCGGGATAGATATAGGCCCTAGGGTGTCATCATAGTATTATTATAGTAGTAGTATAATATTAGTAGCAGCAGTAGTTTTATTCTTTCATAACTCATAATCCTCCAGATGGTTATATTCAGTTGTTAGAGGGATGCAGGGCGACAGCTGCTACTGAGACTGTCTAACCGGAAGCACCAGAAGTTCCGCCCATGGAAGTTACACCGGTGCTTTGCAGATCTCTTTACATCCCCTGTACATGAAACCCGTGTTGCGATTTGGTCGAAAAAGACAGCTTCCGGGGGAAGTACATACAACGGAAGTCCCACCCTAGACACACTCTGCATTGGGTCGTTACCAGGTTTTTCTCCTCGGCGATGAGAAAAGGCTGGGAATGAGGCTACGGGGAGGTAACTTTGGTCCTTGCACTGCCTTATAATTTGCAGCATCACTCAGTACAGTGTCAACAATGATCTGAATTGTAAATATGAGATGCAGTTTAACTTCAAAATATTACATAATGCATTCATTGTTTGACAACTGAAATACCTTGTAATCACATAGAATAACAAAATGCATTCTAAAAGTTACAAACAGTTTATTTGTATAGCAGCATGCAGCCCAAATAAATATTTTTGCATCAAGGCAGGAGTGTGGGACTAATTTATATTTTCTTTAATTAATCGGCCCACACAGCCGTGGTAAGCACCTCACCAACACTGTGTGTGTGCATTCCTTTAAATTCAATCTCATTTAACCTTTTTTTCTATCATATAAAACACTTTTGAAAGAAAATAATAACATTTTGCATTGGTGCCTATCCATTTGGTCAATAGAAGTGGATAGCATACAGTACAAGTATACAGTATTTCAACATACAAGATTAAAGTTGAATTGCAGTCTAGAAGCCAACCACTGTTAGTGCTCTGCTCGCTGTGACCTTATCGTGCATTTATGCTATCAGTCTTATAGGAGCACTCAACAGTTTAAATCAAAGATTCACCTCGAGATTAAACCGCTTCTGGGTGTTGCAGAGAAAAGTGGCGGCAGTGTAAATTACTCCATCTCTGGTTGTAGGAAGCCGACTGACAGCATTGCTTGCGATTCATCATGTCAAAGTCACAAGTTTGTTAGTTTCACGATGTTGCAGAGCATATATACGTGTTGGAATTATTTTGCGAGTATAGTTGCCAGTTTAAAATCGACTTGTTGCGAGTACTCTGATGTAAACTGTGGCCGCAAGACCACAAATAATGTGCTCTTAGTCAACTTGTCTTGTTAAAGAACAATGTGTTCTTATTTCATTTTCCTTGTTAAAATGAGAATGAGCTCTCACTCAATCTCGTTAAATAATACAATTTTGGCAGTTTTCCATTTAATAATGGATGTGCTCTCGTCCACACAGTCCTCCTCACTCATCATATACTTTCCTTAACCGTCTTAATCAAAACTCCACTTTCTCTCTGAAGACACACTGCTCCTTCCTGGTAACCTTGGATTCACAGCAGCCTCAGAGTTCTGTCTACCTCACAGTTTCTCTGCCTCTGTAACATCAGCAAAAAAATAGCACCCTACCTCTCCCACTAAGCAGCCAAAATCCTGATACTGCACATGCCTTTCCCTCCACCATGCCCGGAGAAAAGTACATCTTGCATGAGGACTGCATGACATTACCGACAAATTAAAATGTTTTTTTGTTAGTTTTCTTTTTGCTTAACATTGTGATTTTAGTATGAAGTGCGATAAGCACAGCTTCATTCATAGAGATCATTTTGTTTTTCAGCACTTGAGGGGGGGGGGGAAAAGTATGTTTTGGGGTTGAAAAATGAGATGCTAATGTTTAGGGGTGTACGCAGTATGAATATAAAGCGAAGTTTTCTCCGAATGCTGCAGCTTAGTATGTAGATCAGGGATTCTGTACAGTGTCACGGAGCATCATTTAGCGAGGCCTGTCTGAAACAGTGTTTACCCCGACCAAAAAATACTCCTTGATTTAGAAACTGCAGTACAGCTGTAGTCAAAATTGCTGTTTCAATTGTTTTGCAGCTCTGATTTGCTGTTTCCTGAGTCACCATCACATATTTTCAGAGACCACAAGCATTACTCATTATACACGCACCAACAACACATTTTGACAACATTCTTAAAATAATTAAAAATAGCCTATTATATATTATTATCTGTACAAGGAAATGAAGTGAGGCAGTTTGAGCCAGATTTGAACCCATGATGTCAAGACAAGGTTTGTGACAATGAATTACACACACTAGCCAAGACACCATGGCTTCTAAATTATTATTATTATTATTTTTAATAATCCTTTATTGATACAGAGGCTGTAACCTTAACTGCCCAGATTATCACGGCCAATCTGAAGATTTGAAATAGCAACGCTCTGGTTGCAATCCCTCGCCACTGACCTTTAGAGTACCAACTGTCCATCAACAAAACTCTCCCAACTCCTTCTCCACACCCCAAATCAATTGCTACAGCTGACTGGCTCCAAAACACACTGTAGTGTACAGCAAACTGCAGCTCAGGAAAAACCGAGTGCACTAGATACACTTTGAAATGTTATTAACATTTGTAGTAACTCTTTGGAAAACATGGTGTACTACAGTTGACGATTTTATCAAACAGTTTTTTAGCATGGGTGGTCGCCATAGAAACCACCCCCATCAACCCTCCTGTTAGTGTCAGTGCTACGCTGTCATGCCTACTGAGATCTGTGGGACAAACACAAACCAACTAATAATGACATTTTGGAATTACAATCGAGTGTGTAACCCACACTGTTCCTCTCCATGGAGGTACATGTCTTAGTTCCTCTGCTGTCTAACTTTCATCATTAGAACATTGCCAGGCCAAAAACAAAGCGAAACGAAACAAAGCAAAACTAACGAAAACATGAAACCGCTCCATTATACCAGCGGAGTACCGCCTCGGATACCAGGCTGAGATGATCCATCTCAGAGTCATCACTATGTTGGCTAAAATGATGCTCCTGTCTCCTAAGCCCCCCTCTCCCCGCCTCTCCTCTCCTCTCCTCTTCCTCTCATCCCCGCCTCTCCCCATCCTCTCCTACCCTCCCCTCCCCATCCTCTCCTACCCTACCCTCTCCTCTCTTCCAAAATAAAACCCCACACCCACCCATCGCTCCCTGAGCTGAAGCTATGCCGAAGGAGTAAAAATGTCATTTCGGAAACGAGAATGTCCCTAAAGACGCTGCCTGGCTCCTGGAGAAGTTGGACCTCAGCTATAGGCTACAGATGAGGGGGGGGGGGGGGGGGGGGTGGTTGCTGGCAGGGGTAGGTGCTGGTGTGGTGCGGGTGTAGCCTTGACTGGTGTGTTTTGTTTTAATTCGATAAAGTCAGGCATGACTAAATAAACACATGAAATGTTTGGCGGCATGCAAGCAGTATGGGGGGGTTGGGTAAATCGTTCTCTCTACCACTTGCTCGCTCCTCTCCCTCTCTCTTTCTATCACTTGCTCTCTCTTGCATTTTCTCTCTCTCTCTCTCTCTCTCTCCCTCTCTCTCCCTCCCTCTCTCTCTCTCTCTCTCTCTCTCCGTATCACTTGCTCTCCTCCGCCCGCTACTGCTTTCCCTCTCTCTCTCTCTCTATCTCTACCTCACGGTTGAAAAACAAAGTGCGTCTAGGAGTGGAGCTGACTGTTAATGTGGAGGAGCTCTGAGGAGAGGGGTGGGGGGGAGACAGAGAGAGAGAGAGAGCGGCGCAGCAGAAATGAGCGAGCTAGGGATGAAAGAGGGTGTGGGTGGGTGGGTGGGTGGGTGTGTGTGCGGGGGGGGGCAGGGCTTGTCAAGGAGGGAAAGATTCGTGGTGGGAAGAATGAGGAAGACGAAAAGAAATATTGAGAAAAGCACGAAAGGGAGAGAGAAAAAATAGCATGGGAGAAAGAAAGAGAGGGGGAGAGAGAGAGAGAGAGAGAGAGAGAGAGAGAGAGAGAGAGAGAGAGAGAGAGAGAGAGAGAGAGAGAGAGATGGGGAGAGAGAGAGAGCGAAAGACAAAAGAGTAAGAAGGGAGAGGGTAGAAGGACACACAGATGTGCTTCTTGCCTACCTGACCAAGCCAGTAGTTTTTGGGTGGAGACTTGTCAAGCAAAACAAGGCCTATAATAAAAGCCAGAGAGCGTAGCCCGCGGTGACAGAGTGATAGATAGATAAGCACGTCACGGTAGCCATGCTAGCACGACTCTGACCATATCAGGCTCCTCCAGTCTTGTGCTTCCCTTCGGATATTTTCTGAAGCCTCCGAACTCCCAAATATTATTTTTCTCGGGCTCTCTTGAGTTTGCAGTGACTTTGAACCAGTGGTGGAAAAAGTACTCAAATGTTTTACTTAAGTAAAAGTATCAATACTGCAATTTAGAAGTACTCTGTTACAAGTAAAGGTCTGTTGTTCAACATTTACTTGAGTAAAAGTACAAAAGTATTGGTATCAACATGTACTTGAAGTACCAAAAGTAAAAGTACTGAAATGTTTGAAAATAGCAGATCTACAAGCTCAAAGCGATGCGACGTGTTGTGAGCTTGTAGATCGGCTATTTTCAAATAGCCTATAAAATAGGACTATGTTTTGTAATATAATAATTTATATCCGCAAAGTAACTTGTAACTAAAGTTTTCAAATAATTGTAGTGGAGTAAAAGTACAATATTTTCCTCAGAGATGTAGCGGAGTAGAAGTAAAAGTACTGAAAATTGGAAATACTCCAGTAAAGTAAAAGTACCTCAAAATTGTACTTAAGTACAGTACATTACTTGAGTAAATGTACAGTACTTAGTTACTTTACACCACTGGTTTGCAGTGACTTTGAACTGAGGGAGCGGGTTGGATCGGTTGGGCGTCCTGCTCAAGATCCACTGATGGGACACAGGACCGTGACCTTTCAGTTCGGGGCTCGCTCAGACTAAATAATAATCCGCTCCGACTGACAACCGATCACAATCAGAATCAGTTACAATCGCAAACACTGTATGGCAGAGTATAACAGCCGTGCATAAAGAAACGTGTTATCTGGGAGACATTTCAAACTTGGGTGTCGATTGGGTATCTGCTTGAAAGAAGCGCTGCGCTACCATTCATCATCCATCAACGCTCCCCTTTATGAAGGGAAGAGTCTGTTTGAAAATCACTTAAAAATGTAAAACTGCCCTTATCAGTCCTGACAATACCCCCGTTCTTTTGTGTTACGAGGAGAAAGTAATAGGTTAGCAACACAGTGAGAGCTTAAATAGACCCCGAGGTTATACAAAAGATTAGCAGCCCTAACAAACTTCAAACACAATTTAATACCAAATGGAAACCAACAACGGGAGAAAGAAGCGAAACTTCAAGCTGAGACGGAGCGCTCTTCTTATACACCCACACCTCTCTCTCCCTCTCTCTCTCTCTCTTTCTCTCTCTCTCTCTCGTTGTTACCGCCTGTCTCTCTCTCTCCACCAGCTGTCGTCAGCGCGTTGATTGGCCCGTCTTCAGAGGCGGGACGCTCCAGAGATGGGGATTAGCTGGCGCCGGGATTTCGGTGCGAACAAGACAAGCAACATATGCCTCTCAAGTAACATGTACCCAAACATGCAATTTAACAAATAATTAACGTTGTGTTAATTAGTCACATTAATTCTTGCCACTTTGTTGGGATTGGGATCCCCCCCCCCCTCTCCCCCTCCTCTCTCCCCTGCCGGTTCCCCAGGACTCCTGCCAGCAGCAGCAGCCAACCAGACAGCTCCGATGCACAAGGCTCCGGGCAACATGAGGAGAATGAAGGAGGCCTGCAGTCTGGCATACAGCACACTGGAAGGTGCAACAGTTAATCCGAGTGCCGCGCTACGAGCTTGTAGATCTGCTATTTTTGAAAAAATCTTGAACGTTTGTGCAAATCTTTTGAATATATATAATTTTTTAAGCGAAAACGTTTAACTCGAATCTTTGTTTTTTTGGAAAAACTTTTGTTTCTATATCAATGGATTGCAAACTTTTTCAGGTCAAGGACCCCCCAAAATTATATGTATTTGGCCACAGACCCCCAACTCAAAATATTTTGTAACAGGGACCACCAGAAGCAAAGAGTAAAAAAAAAAAAAATCAAGATAAAAAAAATATTGCAGATCTACAAGCTCATAGCGAGGCACTCGGCTCATACTCGGCTCAAGCTCATAGCGAGGCCCTCGGTGCCGCGCTATGAGCTTGTATATCTGCTATTTTTGAATAGCCAAAGAAATCTAAAATGACACAGATGCGTCCCTGGATTGAATGGGTTAATCCAACACATCGATTTTATCCATTATAAAAGAACTATCGATAAAATAATCAATTAATAATCGATTCCTATTTTGGGAATGTCACTATAGGCAAACTGTCTCAATAGTTTTTTACACAATAAAGTGAAAATAGCTGAACTATCTGCTATTTCACTATTTCTGCTCGACACAAAGTATAAAATAATGCTTAAGTGCTTTATCAATGAAATTAATAGAAAAAGTAATTGATAGAATAATCGCTAGGAAAATAATTGATAGTTGCAGCCCTACAGTACACACGGTTTCACGGGGACACACACACACGCGCGCGTGCACACAAGGGCACGCATGTGTATCTACGCTCATATGTTGATCCATGTTCATCCTCCCCCCTAATAAGACACATGCATGCACCCACACATCTGCACCCATGGCCACACATTGTGTGTGTGTGTGTGTGTGTGCGCGTGCGTGTGTGTGCGTGCATGTGTGTGAGACTGTGTGCGCGCGTGCGTACTGTGTGTGTGTGTGTGTGTGTGTATGTGTGTGTGTGTGTGTGTGTGTGTGTGTGTGTGTGTGTGTGTGTGTGTGTAAATGTGAGTGTGTGTGTGTGCGTGCGCGTGCTGCGTGTATGTTTGTGTGCGCTGCGTGTGTGCGCTCGGGCGTGCTGTGGCAAGTGTGTGTGTGTGTGTGTAAGTGTGTGTGCTTGTTTGTGTGCATGCGAGGAAAACAGAAACTGGGAGCTTCAGTTTCAGAGAAAAATAATGATTGTGTGCGTGCGTGCATGTGTGTGTTTGTGTGTGTTGCATTCAGCTGTGTGGGCATGTTGTGCATAACTAATGGGTGTGCACGTGCATGCATGCAACTGTGCATTTGTGTGGATGTTTGTGCCAGATACCACGTGTGCGACCGTTAATATGTGTTTGTGTGCATGCGTGACTGCACTGTATGTGTGCTGATGGAAGGGAAAAGAGCTGTGCAGAAGATGGGGGCTGGTTGGAGAGGCTGAGTTCTGTCCACTACCACTACCATCAGTAATGATGCACCAAGGGAGCAGAGAAACGCTCGGCTAACAGCATAATATCCTCGTGTATGCACATACCCACATGCATATACACAAATGAATGCATGTAAACACGCTCAGAGGCACAGAGACATACGGTACACTACATGAACTGCACTCCCCGAAGTCCCTGGCCCCAACGTCAATAAACACGCTTAAATGTTTGATTAGAGAATAGCCCAAGCAGAACATATATATTTACACGGTTGATGCTATCGTTGAGTATCAACGTTAATTAGCGTTAATAGCTGGTAACCATTTCTAATTTGTGCTGATGGAATTTCAGCGGTCAAGCACTTCACTGTATGTCTACAGTCTTTTTTAAAGTTCCTTTTACAAAATGTCAATTATGGCATAAATATGCTTATTTATGTGAATAAATAGCATACAATTTAGGGGCCGATTTCACATAACTGTTTTGAGCCAACATTTCATTGCATTTGACGGAAACAAGACTCTAAAAGCCCCTCTAGCACCCCTTAGAGGTTGTGCAGCTCCTTACGATTTGTCCTGCAATCTGCCTATTAACAGAAATATTGAGTGCAAAAGTTAGCCTGAGGGTGGCGCTAGAGGAAAGGTAATGGGATAGTTCAAATGAATAGAGTTCAGCCCCCCGGGGATCATGAATGCGTGCAGCACGTTTCACGGCAATCTTGCCTGTTCAATTACGAGATATCTTGTATGTAAATGGAACTTTTGGCCTAAGGGTGGCACTATAGTGGTAAGCCCTGAGGTTAACCACATGCAAAAAATACTGCAGGATTCATCCGCTGGGGGAGCATGAAGGTGCACACATAAAATCCCAGGGCAATCTGGCAAGTTGTTTTAAAGATATTCAAGATATTTAGTTTGGGACCAAAGTGTTGGGTGGAAGAAAGGACAGACCAACCCACCAACATCGCCACCCTTAGAGCCCCCCTGTGCCACTTCATTTGTTCAAAGTTCATAATGTTATTACAAAGTAAATATATCCCCCACAAATAAATGAAAGGCTTTTATAAAATTATTTATAGTGTTTAGAGCAGAGGTTCTCAACCTCTTCTGAATCAAATCTTTAAAGTGTTCGTGGCCCACCCACCTGACGGCCGCCGTGTTAAGTGGTCAGGTGGGTGGGAGTGTGCATTTTCAGAGCATGTTTATTTTAATGATATATTAATGTTATATTATCATTAAAATGTTTGTGTTTTGCCAATTATTTGGGGGCCCACTTGCAATATCCTCACGACCCACTGGTTGAGAACCGCTGGTTTAGAGAAACCATCATATCAGTAAAACCCATCACTGCATTAATCCCATTTGCACGTAGGTGAGAAAGTGTCCATTGGTGGTACTGTATACGAATTCAAGAACGCTCGCCCCAACACACGCTTGCCCCGGGTCAATTCCGGTGACCTTGGAACGGTCGCCACCAGGTATTCCTAAACTTAACCTCAGTAAAACAATGCCTAAACCTATAACCTTATTCCTAAACTTAAAGTTATACAGTGCAGGTCCACAAATAACGCTGGTCATTACCGTCACTCCAGGCCGTTCGTTTATATCCTCTGTTACCCAGAATTCCATTCGTTTTCACCGGAAGACGGAAGCGTTTCAAAAAGCGTTCTTTTAATTGTTTTATACCATCTGTGGATCGTTTCTCTTAGCCAGTGGAGCTTAACACATTGGGTGCCAGAGGTTTATTAAAATATTATACTTTGAGTGCCAGGACTTTTTAAACATTTTGAACCTTTTTCAAGTAGTCACAAAAAAAATTCAGTGATCACCATCCTCACGGTGATCCCCTCATTACACACATACAGGTCTCGTACAATCGGGGGAAAAAAATTTAAAACATTCGGAAATCCATTCCATAGTTGCAGCCAGTTCAAAAAAGTTAAATTAACATTGTAAAAAAAAAAAGTGCACAGGAGCCGAGATACAGGTTTTTGAAGTCATAAGTTAACCAGGAGGTGGATTGGAGTCTAAATCTTGTAGGAGTGATATTTCCTGTTGCTGTGAAGGAAAAAAAAAAAAAAAATTAAAAAAAAAAAAAAAAAAAAAAAAAGTAATTTTTTTTTTTTTTTTTTCAAAAACCGTATATATACGGTTTTGGCACTCAACGTTAGTATGCGCAAAACCGTATATATACGGTTTTGGCACCCAATGTGTTAAGTTACCGTGAGCTGTGTTTTCTTTTTCTGTTGTTTTTCGATCTTCAAATCATACAATCTCTTAAAATCAGCGTGAGTTTCCTTTTTGTTATTAGCACGGTAGTTCCTGGCCAAACAGGAAACCGGTGCGGTAGTTCCTGGCCAAACAGGAAACCGGTGCATTTCCGCTTCCGTTTTCCGGCCAGACGACGTCATTTTCGCGGGAAAGACACCCCTATCACCGTTCAATAGAAAATATATGTATAAAAGGCTTTCGGGGGTGAAATTCATGGAGTGGGTGTTGTGAAACTTTTGCCACTCACAAAAGATATACAATTTAACTTTAGTTTTGTTGAAAAAGTTACCTAGTATTACTTTAACCTCAGTAAAACTATGCCTAAACCTATAACCTTATTCCTAAACGTAACCTCAGTAAAACTATGCCTACACCTATAACCTTATTCCTAAACGTAACCTCAGTAAAACTATGCCTCTAGAACTAACCTTATTCCTATACTTAACCTCAGTAAAACTATGCCTAAACTGGGAAAAAATTGGGGTGAGTGTGTTTTGGGGCGAGTGTTCCGGTTACCCAGAATACAGAAGTGGTCAAGTTGCTCACCTCTGACACTATATGCACCGCTGCTGCTCTAAGATCACATTCTGCACGAGTCTTCTCTCATAAAATATGCCTCACCTATGTTTCCCCCTTAGCTTTCTACAACTTGCCTCCCAACAGAGAATTTAGTTTTTTGGAGAAAAACTTGAAAAGACTGCAGAACGATAGGCTAAACAGCAAGTACATACAGTACAGTATATACCGTGCATTTTTCCATTAAACTATGTAACAGCTTCGATGACAAACTATCACCACATACTTCACTAGCTGACGTTTATCATTCACCCGTTCTGAAACAAAGACTGTTTCCTGTCGGCGAGGTTGTTATTGTCACCCATGGACTGAAGTTATCTGCAGCCATCCAATCCTAACTTTTTTTAATTCAAACTCATCAATCACTTCGCTAAAGACGATGGGTGTTGCCGATGCTGTCGCTCACACGGTGTGTGTCTCATTTGGGAGGAAAAACTCTTGAGATGGAACCCGTCTCAGGTTTCTCAGCGCTGGCTGCCTGTGCAGCCCATCCAGCCTGCTGGTGATTAGGCTGCAGACTGTTAGAGTGGAGCTCACGCAGAATGAAGCAGAATTAAAAAGGGAAGAGGAAAAAAAAAAATAGAGGCGAGAAAGTCGGGAGATATACTCAGTGGGCGATTATGCAGCAA
Source organism: Gymnoscopelus braueri (assembly GCF_963280865.1). Classification (NCBI taxonomy): domain Eukaryota; kingdom Metazoa; phylum Chordata; class Actinopteri; order Myctophiformes; family Myctophidae; genus Gymnoscopelus; species Gymnoscopelus braueri. The sequence continues at coordinate 30,918,467 of NC_137622.1, forward strand.
ATGCTGCTCTCCGCACTGCAGAAGAGAGAAGAGATGGAAATGAGAAAGGGGGGCTAGAGAGGATGAAGAAATGGTAGATGTTCCAAAATGTCTGTATGCAAATACAAGCACATTCATCAAATTACTGGGCAGCGCAGGGCTCGCATAGCGGCCGGGGTTAAGGGTTCCACTCCTTGTCTAGCTCAAGTTTAGGAGTTCTGTTTCCTGTGCGTGTGCAGGTACAGTACGGTATGGCTCCTTCGGTGCTTTGCTAAAGGGCACTTGGACAGGAATCTTGGCTGCTGTTAGGCTGCCAAACTAAAGCCACCAATGAGCCTCATCTGTTGTCTAGAAATACTGACCTGTGACCTCTAAGAAGCAAAACGGCTGCTTCTTTTCTTCTTTTTTTTACCAAAATCATTTAGACTAGAAGCTAACTTTTATTGGAACTGGAAGAAAACAGCATATCACCAGACTCAAATAAATGTTATGGATTCCTTTTATTTTCCTTATGCGGAAACCGGTGCTTACACCGTAATCCATAAACAGCTACAAATAATTAAATCGATTAATATCCCTTAGTGTGTCCAAATTCCTCCGTGTGTGCCTACTACCATCAATGCTCCTCGGGAGCCAGAGATGGCTTTTCGAGAACAAAGCTGACATATTGATCAGAGAGCTATGGAATCGATGAGTGAAGGGAGCCACGCAACCTGGCAAACAAACATCTTGTCGTATCGACCCATATCACTATCTAAATACCCCATCATTAGCAAGCAGCTGCAGGTCAACCCAGGGAGTACTTTAAGAAGATGTAGTAGTAAGAAGATGGCCCTTGTGCCTGTCTACGCCTACACGTCAGCCTCTGGTCTCACTGTGTGCTGATAAGGACGATAGGAACATTTCATGTAATGTTTATTGTGGCAAAAATAATTGCGATTAACAATGTTATCATGATTATCCTGGGTGGGGTGGGGGGGGGGGGCAGCAATGCTAAGCTGCCCCCCCCCCCCCCCCAACCATCCGTCCTTTTCTGGCACTATTATGCCTGAACTGCACCTACTGTACCTAATCTGCTGTATATAGAATATACTGTGAAGTTGTTTACACAAAATTAGGTGGCAGCTACTGAAGAAAAAATGCTGTTCTTTTTATGCACATGTACATTTAATTTGATGATGCTCTTTTTATTCTCTTTTTGCTCTTTTTGCACTCTTTACTTTAAACCTTTTTACGTTTTATATCATTATTCTATTTGCTGTTATTACCTACGCTGCTGCATTGTCTGAAGGAAGCCAGACCAAAATAAGTTTTACTCTTATGTACCTGTACACAAGATGTAACAATAAAGTACAACCTTGAACCTTAATCAAAATATGCTTAAAAATCCCACTTTTGTTAACCACTTGAACCCCCAACATCCCTATTCTGGGGGGAACGTTCACAAAAAATAGCCGATCTACAAGCTCAATGATGCGTTATGAGCTTGTAGATCGGCATTTTTTGGCTACCGGATATTCAGCTCGGCAAAAACAAATTGATCCCAGTGTATGATGGAGGATAAATTAAAATCTCTGCGATCCGACTATTGTTGTCACAATAAACGATAATAACAATTATAGTCTCATCACTAGTACTGATGTACTGTAATGGCCCGGCTGGGCTTGAAATGTCAACTTGTTGTAACTGGCATGTTTAGTCCATTGACTACAACTTAACAGGATACTTGGCATTCATGCCAACCAATCTAAATATGACTTTAGATTTTCAAGGAGGCTACTGGAATCCATTCATTTCAGTACAGTATGAAAATCAACTTGCAATGACTTTGAATTATTTTGTCAACGTTATATTATCATTGCATCTTAATACATTTTAAAGCATAGATGAACCCAAAAAGAAATCTAAAAATAAAGCAATTCGCTGGAAAATGATCTGTGTTTATGTATGATAAATGGTCAAAGCTGTGAGTCGAAAATTACATGTATTGACGCTCGTATTAGCGGAGCAGATAAGTGCTACGATCTTTCAATTTATGATACAAGCGTGAAAATTGGCATGAGCAGTCTCCATGGGTCACTTGACAAGAAAATTGTCCGAGGCAGTTGTAATTTCAAGATGGCGGCCATTTTTCAAGATGGCCGACACCTTAGTGTGCAGTTAAGTGATATGATGGTTGATTTGGTGATACACGCATGAAAATTGGCATGAGCAGTCTCTGTGGGTCACTTGACAATAGGCCACCCACAGCTACTTGAAATTTCAAGATGGCGGCCATTTTTCAAGATGGCCAACACTTTAGTGGAGCAATTAAGTTATATTATGGTTTATTTGGTGATACAAGCATGAAAATTGGCATGAGCAGTCTCTGTGGGTCACTTGACAATAGGCCACCCACAGCTACTTGAAATTTCAAGATGGCGGCCATTTTTAAAGATGGCCAACACTTTAGTGGAGCAATTAAGTTATATAATGGTTTATTTGGTGATACAAGCATTACAATTGGCATGAGCAGTCTCTAAGGGTTGCTTGTCCCATACTTTTTTGCCAACAACAATGTGAATTATGCTCGTTGGCTTCCAATACACCTTCGAGACATGATGTGCATTGAGGAGCAACATCCAGAAGTTGCTGCAGAGTTCCACAAGGGGAACTTTGTAGTACATAAGTCAGACAGGGCTTTCTCTGCAGTGGCAATTGATCAGGCTCATGAATGGCTCAATGCTGTGATCAAAGGTGATGGGGGAGCAGTCGGGCTGACAGAGAACCCATCAGCACTGCGAAGATGGATGTTAGCAGGTCCAGAGGTGAGCCGTCTAGTTAAGAACTATGAAGCTGCGTCAGGAGCTAAAGATGTGAAGAAAGGTAATCATCACCATGAACAAACAGAGGCTGCTCAAAAAGCATTTTTGGAGAAAGTGAAACGACTCACATCAGTCATGAGGGAAATGGGTAACCCTTTCATGGAAGAATCAGATGATCTGCTTGTGTTGGACACAAAGGACATTGTTGATGCCAGTTCAGCTGAGCTGATAGCCGTGCATCACCAACAAGGCAGAGAACAGTTCAAGTCTTTCATGACAGATTTACAGAGCCTCGACAGTCCATGCTCTTTCTACAAGCCTATCAAGAAGAATATGGTAACTTTCTTCAAGCACAAGCCAGTTGTCAGTGGAACAAACTCCAAGATGAAGGAACTTAAGGATGACTACCAACTTTTCTCCCGACTATTCATCTCTTGCCAGAACAGGCAGTGTGACTTACAAGAGTTCTTCAATCATGAGAACCAATCAGCTCCCGCCGCTCTCAGTGATGGAGGGAAACTCCGCACGTGTACCAAATCACACCTGGCTGAGATACTACAAGCGAAAGTGACATTGCCTGAAAAAAAGCCAGAATCAGATGTTCTTATAGTGGATGGATCAGCTATGGTGAATACACTGCCACCACGTTCAAGCAAGACGTTTGATGAATATGCAATAAGTGACATACTTCCAAGAATAGAGACATACAGCCATACATACAGGCGGACGGACATCGTGTTCGATGTTTACTGGAAGTCCAGTCTGAAGTCTGAGGCAAGGTCAAAACGGGGAAAAGCAATCAGGAGGAGAGTAACAGGCACAGGCAAAACTCCGTCAAACTGGCAAAGCTTCCTACGGGATGAAAACAACAAGCAGGAATTGTTCCATTTCCTTGCTGATAAAGTTACGGAAATGAAAACAGCCAATATAGTCATTGTGACGAAGGGGGAAGATGCTGTTAGCAACCAAGCTGCTAACCTGGATGCAGTAGCCCCGTGTAGTCATGAAGAGGCAGACACGCGTATTTTCCTTCATGCCCAACATGCAGTGAAACAAGGACACAAATCCCTGATGATCGATGCCAATGACACAGACATTGTAATCATAGCCACTTCTGTTATGCCCTCTTTGATGCAACTTGGCCTTGAAAAAATGTGGGTGACTTTTGGAAAAGGAGAGAAGACAAGATGGATCCCAATACATGAGGTAGTTTCAGCCATAGGACCAGAGAGAACACGTGGTATCCTCTTCTTCCATGCCTTCAGTGGTTGTGACATTGTGTCATCCTTCCATGGCAAATCAAAGAAGTCTGCCTGGAACACATGGGACGTGTGTGATGAGGTGTCAAACACATTTGCAACACTCAGCGAATGTCCCTCTGCAGTGGAGGATAGTGACCTGCAAGCTTTGGAGAGATTTGTTGTGCTCATGTATGACAGGTCCAGCGATGTCACAACTGTGAACGAGGCCAGGCTTGATCTCTTTGCCAGAAAGCAAAGACATTATGACTTGATCCCACCAACTCAAGCAGCACTCAAAGAGCATGCCAAACGTGCTTCTTATGAGGCTGGATACGTGTGGGGACAGGCATTGAAGCGACATCCACAAATGCCGAGCCCATCTGACTGGGGATGGGTGGAACAGGACGAGAAGTGGAAAGTCTTCTGGACTCCACTTCCACCTATTGCGGAGAGTTGTTGGGAGTTGACCAAATGTGGGTGCACCAAGGCATGTACTGGAAGGTGTAAGTGCTTCAAATATGGACTCAGTTGCACATGCCTATGTAGTTGCCCCTGCTAGAACCTATTTGCATGTTTATTTTGCCAGAGTTTTTCCCCGTTGTCCTCTTTGTTTTCAAGTGTAGGCCTATGGCTCGGCTTCCCCTCGCCACATCGGTGCATCATGTTTTACTTTGTCACCAGTCTATTAGTGTGTAATTTTCAGTTGTTACTTTGTAACATTGCTTCCACTGCCTTCCACTGCCATACGTAACAGTGAAGCACATTTTCAGTTTAGTTCCTTACTATAGTTTGTCATGGTTCCGTGGCTACTGCCATTCAGTATTAGCCATTGCTCAATTATAATTTTGGAGCACTGTCCGTTCAGCACCACAACTGTGCTAATCAGCACCTCAACTGTGCTAATTTATTAGTCATATTTTTTGTTCCCCCATCTCTTAGTATTTATTTGACACATGTAATGGCTGTTAGTTTAAACAAAAAAAAAAAAAAAATCCCTTGTGACTGTTACCGTGTCGTGGTAAGGGAGCTTGAGTACCTCAGTGAACCCTGAGAGCTATGCCAGTGGGAGGCAACTCCTGACAGGTTTTACCAAACTGGACAGGTCGTGGGCCCTCGTCAGACAAAACACAGTCAAACAACCTCTCTTGACAGAGCTTTTTGAGGAACCCAATACATTTCTATGAGAAAAGGTATCATTTAAAGATCCACATGGCGGACGAAAGTCATCTTGAAATTTCAAGTGGTGGTTGTGGGGTTTCTTGTCAAATGACCTTTTGAGACGGCTCATGGCAATTTTCATGCTTGTATCACCAACTAAATGATTTAAGCTTAACTGTGGTGGTTTTTCATCTTAAAAAATGGCCGCCATCTTGAAATTTAAAGTAGCTGTGGGTGGCTTATTGTCAAGTGACCCACAGAGACTGCTCATGCCAATTGTCATGCTTGTATCACCAAATGAACCATTATATAACTTTAATGCTCCACTAAAGTGTCGGCCATCTTGAAAAATGGCCGCCATCTTGAAATTTCAAGTAGCTGTGGGTGGCATATTGTCAAGTGACCCACAGAGACTGCTCATATCAATGTTCATGCTTGTATCACCAAATAAACCATTATATAACTTAATTGCTCCACTAAAGTGTTGGCCATCTTGAAAAATGGCCGCCATGTTGAAATGTCAAGTAGCTGTGGGTGGCCTATTGTCAAGTGACCCACAGAGACTATTCATGCCAATTTTCATGCTTGTATCACCAAATAAACCATCATATCACTTAACTGACCACTAAGATGTCGGCCATCTTGAAAAATGGCCACCATCTTGAAATTACAACTGCCTCGGACAATTTTCTTGTCAAGTGACCCATGGAGACTGCTCATGCCAATTTTCACGCTTGTATCATAAATTGAAAGATTCTGCCAGAAAAAAGCATTTAGCCGCTCCGCTATATGGTCCTTTAACGATTAAAAGATTTAAAAGGATCCATGTTCTCTCCTTTTTACAATCACTATGGCTAAATGAAGTCAACTACAGTCAACTTTATTGATATAGTGTTTGTGACAAAATACTTAATCAATAAAGTCACTTAAGTCACTTTGTGTGACTAAGTGCTTCACGGAGAGCTGAAGACCAAAAGAAATACAATAATATGTGATTAAAACCACAGTGAGGATACGGGGCCAAGGCAGTTTGTAGGGGAATGTGCATCCATGTACACAGTATGTTTGTATGTGCTGCAAACCACATGAACACCAAATCTGGAGCAATCTACAAGCTCACAATGAATCACAACAAGAGAACACTTTGTGAGCTTGTATATCGGTTGTTTTCAACAAAGAGATGTGGTATATAAGGGAAAAAATAGCAGATCACGTATAGAGCCCAAGGGGACCCCGGTCAACTAAGTACAGTATATAGGGTTTAAGTGGTTAATGACTTCCCATAATTAGTAATAACTCTATGCATTAGGAGCTTTCCATCTTAGTAGAGAAACGGTCAAAACCATACATCATATAGGTAGTGTATACTAAGGCACACTACCAAACACATACTGGAGTATTTGTACATAAACATTCACTCCCTTACCACATGCTCATGCACACACACTCTCTCATAAACGCACTGGGTACAGTATATGTACACGAACACACACACACACACACCACCCAGCGTACACACACACACACACACACACACACACACACACACACACACACACACACACACACACACACACACACACACACACACACACACACACACACACACACACACACACACACACACACACACACACACACACACACACACACACACACACACACACACACACACACACACACACACAGCTAGAATGTGGGAATCACTGCCCAGGACATGAAATATTCATCAGTCATAAAACTTTAATTCAATCTCTTTCTCTCTCTATCTCTCTCTCTCTCTCTCTCTCTTGCTCTCTTTCTCTCACTAGTTCTCTTCCCCTCCATCGTCCTCTCTCTCTCCACCCCCTCCCTCTCTTCCCCACCCCCTCTCCCTCTCTACCCCCTCTCTACCCCCTCTCCATCTCTCTCTTTCTGACTCACCTTCCCTGCATTTCCATCACTTTCGTGGCATATGTATTTTTCCTCTCTTTCTTATATTTGTGGTAAACATTTTCATCTCCCGCCTGCAGTGAAAGCAATATCACATTCATTGGAAAATACAAATATGACTTGCCTAACTGTCCTTAATTATTGTTAAGCAAGACTAATGGGATATTTCAACTGGAGCGAAGAGTCTTTGAGAAGAATTTCGCTTCATTTGCGTCGCCCAGTTCGCCTCATTCGCACCTCCCAGTGCAACATCGCATAGTGCCGTCTTTGCATTGTCCTTGTATGTATTCTTGCCGCACCAAAAAATATCTTCGCCTCTAGTGTCAATGCACCACGAGAGTATAAAAGCCACGCTGGTTGTGCTGCTCCAAGTTTCATGGCAAGCTGCCCATTATATTTTGAGATATCTTGTGTGCAAGTGCAAAATTTGTCCGATGGGTAATGATGCCAGAGCAGTGGTTCTCAACCTTTTTTCTGGATCAGGGCCCACTTGAAAATGGGCCCTGATCCAGGGTCCACTTGAAAATGCACGTGGCCCACCCATCTGACCACATAAGTGGTCAGATGGGTGGGCCACGTGCATTTTCAGGGCATGTTTATTTTAATGATCAATCAATTGTGTTCCGGCTTAGATCAATGGAACTAACATACGACTTTAAGTTGATATTTATCAGTATCTCAATGAAAACTCACTTTTCAAGATTCTTTTTCCTATGACATTTTTTTTTACATATCTTTTTTTTTTTATGTTATCATTAAAATCTTAGTGTTAAGCCAATTATTTGAGGGCCCACTTCCCTCAATACCCTCACAGGGTGAGAACCAGTGTGCTAGAAGAAAGGCCATGGGGTCACCAAAATAAGCTGGGTGCATCCTCTGGGAAGCATGAAGGTACACAGCAAATGACATGGCTATCTAGCTTGTAGTTCTTTATCTTGTTTAGGGCCTAGCTAAGTATTGAAAGCACACACATTGCCATCCTTAAAGGAGTAGTTGACCCAAAAAAGTACTTATTTTCTATCAATTACACACCCCATGAAGCCTTGAATTCATGGCGATTTGGGGTTTTTGTCGCATTCCTAAGCCAATAATTTGATGACCGGCGGAGTCTCCGGTAGGACACTCAAAGAGTTTCCCACTGAGTCTCCTATTGACCAATGACCCGCTCATCAAATTGGCTCAGGGGTGAAAAAAATAAAAATAAAACTTCAAGGCTTCATGGATTGTGTAACTGATAGAAAATAAGCAATTTTGGGTGAACTACTCCTTTAAATCCCCATCACTAGCAGGGGTAAAAACCACGACTGTTAAGAGGGGAAAAAGCTCTTTGAAGTGTTTAAAATGTCATTTTAGAAAGCAAAGGGACAAGTGGTCCTGAGGTCTCTCCTTGCCCAAAATTGGCGTCATTCGAGACTTGTATTAACAGGAAGTACTCAACTGAACTTATCAAGACCTTAGTTGAGAGAGAGAAGAATTATTCTATAGCATTAGCAACACAAGGTTGTAGGTACTGGATGATAAGCTCCTGTCTGTCTGTTTAAGCTTTTGTCCGTCTTTTATATCACTGACATTTATTTTAATTTTTATCACTGATATTACTTTGTATGTGCATGTATGTATGACACACACGCACACACTGTGTTAAGTGAGGATATAAGATACAGAGAGAAAAGGTAACAGCTTTGTAGAAATTCAAGAGAATAAACACACACACACACACACACACACACACACACACACACACACACACACACACACACACACACACACACACACACACACACACACACACACACACACACACAGTATAGGCTGTGTATGTATAGTAGACGTATACTATAAGTGCATGTACATTTATGTGTGCATTTGTTTATGTGTACAATCTATAAAGTACCAGGTGCCTGTGTGTGGGAGGGGTTGAAATAATATAGTAGGTGTGTGGGGTGCGTGTGTGTTGTAGGTCATGCCTCCATAAATGAAGCATGCTGTATGTGTGTGATTGTGTGTGCATAGCTGCCTCTGTGTGTGCGCGTGCACGTGCGTGTGTGTGTGCGTGCGTAAGTGCATGCGTGTGTGAGAGTAGTAGGCAGACAGACAACAGGCCTTTTTTTTTTTTTTGACATAACCATTTTTCTCCCCAATTTAGTCATTATGCCAATTGATTCATCCCCACACACATTTCTGTGTGTTGTCACTGCTGTTGTACCCTATACTGACTCACCGGCCAGTGAGGAGCCCCCACCAGGAGGACATAGCATCTCAGTACTAGTCCTCCCGCCAAACACTCCCCACTGACAGGTGCCGCCCCAGCCCGTAAGAGTACGTGTCGTGCAGTGACAAATATCACCCTCCCTGTCCGGCTTCCCTCCCCCTAACACCTGCCGATTGTGTACGTATAGACAGACGGTCGACCAAGCCGGATGCACCACGGCGCATTGGCAACAGGCTTGCCGTGTTAAATGGTCGGATGGGTGGGCCGCGAACGCTTTCGAGATTGTCAAGTGGGCCCTGATCCAAAAATGAGGAACCACTGCAGTAGGCTACTGATGGACAGTCCACCCAACAGTCCTCTCCCAGCACACATTTCATAGTGTGTGAAAAAAGCACCGACACCACAACCCCAAAGAATTTCCAGAAACATTTCTCCCAGAGTATGTAAGTGTATTTGAAAAAATGAATATTTTTTTGCCTAGAGAAAGTATTGTGGTTTAAGACCACAAGTAGTGGCTCAAAATCAAAAACCAAAAAAGTGGGGAAAAGGCGTGACAATAACAGACCAGAATAGGAGCGAGAAATACTGTGGGGAAGATGAGAGAGAGTGCAGGCAACAGAACGGTAGAGCAACTCCAGTAGAAGAACAGCAAGAGGGGTAGCAGTGAAAAGCAAATGAGAGAGAGAGGGGGGGGGGTGGGGTAGAGAGAGGGAGAAGGAAGGAGAGAGGAAGAGGAGGGAGAGGAAGAGGAAGGAGAGGAAGAAGAAGAAGAAGAAGAAGAGAGAGACAGAGTGGTTAGAGAGAAAGGGGGAAGGAGAGAGAGGAAGAGGGGGGACAGAGGAGGGAGGGAGAAGAGAGAGATAAGAAAATGAAAGAGTGAGAGACAGGAAGAGAGAGAGAGAGAGAGAGAGAGAGAGAGAGAGAGAGAGAGAGAGAGAGAGAGAGACTACAAGAGCATACGAAAGACAGAAAAAGAGGGAGACTGTTTTGAAAAAAGAGAGATGTATCTCCAGTCACCCTGATCCAACCTTGCACCACGGCTGAATAGTGGCGAATTTGAAGAGAGAGGAGAGGAGAGAGTGAAGGAGAGGAGAGAGTGAAGGAGAGGAGAGATGAGGAGGAGAGAAGATGAGGACAGCAACAACATAGAAAAAGAGGAATTGAGAGGAGGAGGAGGAGGAGGAGGAGGAGGAAAGGAGAGGAGAGGAGAGGAGAGGGCATTGTGGGGGAGGAGAGGCAGGAGGAAGCAAAGGTAGGGGAGGGAGGGGTGGGGGTGGTATACCCCCCTGGAGACCAGCCCCTGTTTCCCCTCTTCAACCCCATCCATAATTCAAACACCTACCCCCCCTCCCCCCATGCCTCAACATAGATAAACCCTCCACTACCCCCAATACCCCACACACCCCACCCACAGGACACGCGGCCCCATAGGGAGGGACACAGGGGGGGAGAGGGGTTCTTCCCCTTGGGCAATAACACCCACCCAGTATAGCCTAACCATGTTACACCACATCAATAACCATGTAGAGGGTTATTGATGTGGTTATTGATTTATATATATATATATATATATATATATATATATATATATATATGGAATAGCATGGTTATAAGGTTATGTAGAGAACCTTATAACCATGCTATACCATATATATATATATATATATATATATATATATATATATATATATATATATATATATATATATATATATATGTAACCCTACATACCAATATAAATATGATTACCATAAATATGATACCACATCTATAAACCTGTATACCACTATAATAATGCAATACCCCATATCTTTGCTGTCGGGCCCCCATATCTTTTAATTTTTATGTATTTTCGTAAATTAACACCCTACTTCGTCATGTTGCAGTGTCACGCAAAAGTAGCCAAAAATAGCCTATCTACAAGCTCAAAACACGTCACGTTTTGAGCTTATAGATCTGGTATTTTTTGCTATTCTTGAATTTGAATTCAATTGAAAGAAACCGTTTTGGACATACAAGGTTTCCACCCGACAGCAATCCCTGTATACCCCAATAACCACGCCATGCCACACCTATAACCCTGTATACCACTATAATCATGCAATACCATTACTGTAATGGTATTATTTTTATGCACCAATCGTCAACCTACCATCCACACCACCAGCACTATCACTACTACTGTACTATTCGTACTACTGCCTGCTAAGACAACCAACTGCATGCTTATCAGCTGCACTGTTACATTTAATCACCACACAACCCAGCATCATTACCATGGCAACGTCCAAACAAAAGCTGCAGCACTGTCGTTTTCATGACTAAACGTTAGAGCGCCTTCACCGGCTCGAGGTGCTCCAATGCAACAGGACAAAAATGAAAAGGGATTGACAGACAGACAGACAGACAGACAGACAGACAGACAGAAGCATGCACATACTGTATAAGCATGCACATACTGGTAAGCATGTGGGGAGGGTCCCTGGAAAACATATCTTGAGATGGGGGGGGGGGGGGGGGGGAGTCCTTTTCTTTCTTCTTTTTTTTCTTGTAACTTCCCTTAAGCCCTATTTCAAATATAGTGAAATTAGCCGATCTACAAGTTCACATGTTTTTTGGAAGATTTCATGGAAATCTTAAAATGTCTTTGGGAAAATGTCTAAATGTCAATACAGCAATGCATTGATATTAAGAAGAAAATATACTTTGTAATTTGTACTTTTGAATACTTAAAGCTGCACCAAGTAACTTTCCGGTTCTACCCCGGGTTTGAGTGCTGAAACTTGTGCTGAAACTTTTACCACTGCGCTAATAGAGCCTGCCTGCTTGCTCTGGGGAGAAATTGAATCTTGACCTTCAGGTAAAAAATGGTGTCAAACCAGAAACAGGATTGTGTCAATATCAGGGAGACCAAATATAGCCACTTCAATTGTATAAGTTATATTGTATTAACATACTCTACCATACAGATTGTACAAAATAATGTTAACGTTAATGTTAATGTTAACATAATATTAACGTTATTCACAACTTATTTTTTTACTTATTTTTTAATAGAGCTTTAAGTATTTATTTTTTTAAAGAATGCACTTTTGAATACTTTAGAACTATTTTTAAAACTATTTTTAAAAGCAAGTACATTTACACAAAGTACATTTTGACAGAGCAAGTTTCACTTAGTAGTCGAGTAATACTTGACCAGCAGTATCTATCTATACTTTGACTCCAGAACTGAGGTTGAGTACTTTGTCCACCATTGACAGTGAGAGATGAACATGGGAGGGAGAGGAGCAGGGAACGAGGTAAAGAGACAGGGAGAGATGAATAGAAGACAGGGAGAGATGAACATAGAAGACAGGCAGGGAGAGGAGCAGGGAACAAGGTAAAAGAGACAGGGAGAGATGAACATAGAAGACAGGCAGGGAGCGGAGCAGGGAACGGGGTAAAGAGACAGGGAGAGATGAATACGGTCTCTGTCGGGTGGAAACCTCTTATGTCCAAAAGTGTTACTTTTCACTTGCATTAAGACCTGAGGCAGATTCTACAAATACCTTCTAAATCAGTAGTTCTCAGACGTTTTCGTGCCAAGGACCCCCAAATATATATTTTTAAAAAATAGCACGCGTGCAAGCTTCGTGCCGCGCTGTGAGCTTGCATATCTGCTATTTTTTGAATAGCCAATGCTAAAATCTAAAATGACACAGATGCTTTCTCGGTTTTAATGGGTTAAAAAAAAAACGAAAATAGCAAAAGCATTAATTTACGGAAAGGAAAAACATGACAAGTTGAAATATGGAGATACAAGGTTTCTGCCCGACCGCAACGATATAGAAACAGGGACATTCTCTCCCCCAGGTAAGACCTGTGAGAGGAGGGGGGGGAGGGGAGGAGTTAGGCCGTTCCCTGTTGGTACAGGCAGTGCCATCTATTCGAGAGTTACGCCAACTCCGTTCACTTCTTCAGGCCAGGTCTTCTACATACACATACATTGGCGAATAGTGACAAATCCCTAAACCGGAAGTTCATGGAATGCATTGAAGTCGACGGCTCCTTGTCACTATTTCCAGCTACATGAACCACGTGACCGACGCTGTTTCTGACCCCTCATTGGCGCAACTCTCTAATAGAAGGCTCTGGGTACAGGTGTCTGTTTTAGATCATAGGTGGATTAACAGATGTCAAACAGAGGGCTGCTTGTTACTATTGATCTAGCCTCAGTGGGAATCAGAGACACACAGGCCACTTCCAATACACTGTGTGTGTGTGTGTGTGTGTGTGTGTGTGTGTGTGTGTGTGTGTGTGTGTGTGTGTGTGTGTGTGTGTGTGTGTGTGTGTGTGTGTGTGTGTGTGTGTGTGTGTGTGTCTGTGTGTGTGTGTGTGTGTGTGCGCCTTTATATCACATTTATTATCACTTTATTTATTATTAATTTGTATAGCAAGTTTCCTCGTAAAATTGTATAATCTGATAGCAGCATTGTATGCACCCGTGTGTGGATACAGTAATTACATTGGTTCTCAATTTATGCCCAGGGGACTTCGAGCACTTTAGCACGTGGTTGAGCATGTAAAAAATAAAGAAAAAAGTTTATGCTCTCTGTCTTAGGAGTCTTCCTTTAAAAAAACATTTTCACCAATTTAGTTCTCAATTTATGCTGCATGAGCTGAACAAATCTGTGTTGTGTGCATGTTGACAAATACGAATCAGTCATAAATCAGAAGTGTGTTCACACATCCCTTAACAGAAATTAACACAATTGTGCCCGCTTGAGAAAGACAATATCAAGCAAAGCAGAACGCCCTCAAAAGTGAACCCGGACAATTCTCAGTCAACCTCTGAGGCGTGCTACCATCGACGGATAGGAATATAACGAACCAGCGGTGTGCTGAAGGCAAAGTGGAGCCGTCCTTCTCTGAAAAATACTAATGAGAACGATAAATGAGGCCTCATTATGTCTGGCTGTAAAATGTTACACGGGCATAAACAAAGAGTCTCCCCGAAAACTGAATTTTGAGAAGCACTGATCAAAAAAACTAAACAGAAATAGTCAAAGCCAGTCCTGGACTTTGAAAATCCACCATGGTCACTTCTAACCGGTCGTCTAACCCTTTTAAAATCTGAACAAATCAGGTTCTCAGATGTGGTGCGATCATATTTTTGAAACTTTTACCGCTTGAACCCCGGGCATCCCTAACCTGGGAGGAACATTAGCAAAAAAAGAATAGCCGATCTACAATCTCATTCGTGAGCTTGTTTTTACACCTGTAAATCTGTGACAATAAAGATGATTCTGATTCTGTAGATGGCAACCAAGAAGACTATACTGTCCATTCTCACTACTGTAAAGTGAAAACGGTGGATGTTTAGTCTCCTCCACCTTAACGAATGAAAAACAAATCAGATCCAAAATGGCAGAGCCTAGATTTGACAGCCAACTCAACAGGCACAGCAGAACCATCCCTCCAGATGATGGGATCAGAATAATAATACGTAACGTCACTCTTATAGCCAAATGCCAGTTAGCAATTCTCTCGGGGGATCGATACAGTTTTATCCTATCTTATCTAAAGATTAGCTTATGGTGTTACATTTTGCGCTCAAAATACACTTATTTGTCAAAAGTTGTGACCCTGGAATCAATGTACAGCACTACAGATTGGCACTGACATTTTTTTTTAACGGAAACAAAGATCCCAAAACGAAACAAAAAAAACCCCCATCTAAAAGTTTGATGAATACCAAAAAAGTGCAATTCTCCAACTTTCTAAAATGTACACTAGAATTCATTATTCTCAGATTCTATGAATGAGAGACAAGCTGTATTTGTGTGTACGCACTCAGTACGCACAAGTAGGTATTTGTGTGAGAGCATGCACGCATGTGTGCATGTGTGTGTGTGTGTGTGTGTGTGTGTGTGTGTGTGTGTGTGTGTGTGTGTGTGTGTGTGTTTGTTGAGAGAGAGGATTATTGAGAGTTGAAAGAGCCTCACATAAACATTTAATACTTTAAGTGAAGCAGCTAAGCTCCTTTCATAGTGCAGACTGATGGATCTCCACCACACTGGGTTCTACATAAAGATATGGATTTCTCCATGTGTCAATAACTCTGTGTGCGTGTGTGTGTGTGTGTGTGTGTGTGTGTGTGTGTGTGTGTGTGTGTGTGTGTGTGTGCGCGCTCGTGCGTGCGTGTGTGTGGGTGCGTGCGTGCGTGCGTGCGTGCGTGCGTGCGTGCGTGCGTGCGTGCGTGCGTGCGAGCGAGCGTGTGTGTGTGTTTGTTTTCCAGGTGGAATTCTTCTCTCCAGTGTGCAGATGAGAATTCTATTCATTATTGATAAAACTGCCCTCTCTCTCTCCCTCTCTCTCCCTCTATCTCTCCCTCTCCTTCCCTTCTATCATTTCTTTTTCAACACCCCCCCCCCCCCCGCCCTACCACCCCCCACCACTCGACCCCTGCCTCCCCGAGCCCGTCTTGTTGATTCTTCTGGAATGTTTCAGTGTTTAAAAGCTCGCCTTGCACTTCTCTCCTCTTCATTTTTTCATGACCGTATGTTTTTTCAGGGTGTTTTTCCATGTTGTGTGACTCGTAGCAAACATTCACAAATTTCACTTAAACTCAGAGAGAGGGAAAACAAACCGGGGAGAGCCTTGTCAGCAAGCAACACCCCTCAGGGTGAAACCGAGGTTTCTGCGGTACATCTTCAGTGTTAAAACGGTTGTCTGGTTTTTATACATTACAAAGTGGGCTAAGCGCACAAAATCGAAAAAATACAGTAAATATCAGAATTGTGGCATCTATAGTACTGCGTTTTCCACATCACTAGAGGCTGCGGGTTTTTATTAGTGGGAGAGACGCGTTTCAGCCTGTGCCCTTGAACAAAGGTGTTTTGGCGTTGCGGACTATAAATCCAAACGGCAGGAGGAGGAGAAGGACAAAGAGAAGGGGGACAGAGGAGGAGAAGAAGAAGGAGAGGGCTAGAAGGGTCTGTTTCGCGACCTCCATTGTTCCCCGGCTGCCTGGAAGGGGAAGCCGGGATTGTTTTGCTGCGCTGCGCACACACTGGTGAGAAACAGGAAGTGCAGAGACCTGCCCATCCTAACAGACAGCTGGTGCCCTCCGATAGCCTTCCCCACATCCTGTCAGCCGCACACAGTGGTTCCCACCCTCGTTCAGTACAACCTGGAAACTACCTTATGGACCGGCGTTTCCCAACCGATGGCTCAGGACCCCAGAAGTGGCCTGCGACGTAAAAGGCACGTTGGTGGTTCGCGGGTTTAAAAATAAATCACATGGCGCGTTTTGAGGTGTAGATCAGCTACTTTGATATTTGTCGTACAACCAAGCGAATAGGACTTACATGGTTAAAGCTTGTTCTTTGTTGAGGGACCACATGTTCATCAGTGCTGGTTATGTATATTTATATCAGGGGCTCTCAACCTGTTCTGGATCAGGGCACGCTAATCTCTAAATTGTTTGCGGCCCACCCATCTGACCACTTAACGGCTGCCGCGTTAAGTGGTCAAATGGGTGGGCCGTGTGCATTTCCAGAGAATGTCTATTGTAGTGATCAATCAATCGATTATGTTCCTGCTCGGGTCAACGGCAAAGTTCCTATTCATCGATATAACAATGAAAACTAATTTGAGGTTATAAAAGATTATTTTTTCATTCATTTCTATTATCATAATAAGATATTGATATTACATTATCATTACAATCGTAGTGTTTTGCCAATTATTTGGGGGCCCACTTGCAGCATCCTCACAGCCCACCAGTGGGGCCCCCAGCCCGCGGGTTGAGCATCACTGATTTTAGATCACACCAAGAGTATTCTGCAAGCCCCTCATGCAGTACCTGCTGCTGTGCCGTCGTCATTACCATAGTAATGCCAGTAAAGGCAGTCCTGTCAAGCATTCCTGCTACAGTGACAGAGTCAGCATCAATACATTTTCTGGGCACCCGATTCTACTGTCAGCTGAACGTGCAACTCATACTGCATGCTGTAGAGTACGTGTCACTAACAACATTCTACAACGGCGGTATACATCCTTATACACACACACACACACACACACACACACACACACACACACACACAGTGACGGAAGAAGTACTCACATGTTTAACTTAAGTAAAAGTATCAATAATGCAATGTGCTGAAGATATACTCCGTTACAAGTAGAAGTCCCGTCTTAAAAATGTACTTGAGTGAACGTGCAAAAGTATCTGCATCAAAAAATACTTAAAGTACCAAAAGTAAAAGTACTCATTGTGCAGAATGTCCCATTTCTCAAAATGTATTAAAAATCTTTTGAAAATAGCAGATCTACAAGCTCACAATGCGTCGCAACGCCAAAATATATATACGGCTGAAGTGGTTTGTGTGTTTTGTAATAATAATGAAAATCTACAAAGTACTAGAAACTAAAGTTTTCATATAATTGTAGCGTAAAAAGTAGAATAATTTCGATGTGGTGGGGAAAAGATGTGGTGGGTAGAAGTATTGAAAATTTTAAATACCGAAGAAAGTAAAAATACTTCAAAATTGTACTTAAGTACAGTACTTGAGTACATGTACTTAGTTACTTTACACCACTGCGCGCGCACACACACACACACACACACACACACACACACACACACACACACACACACACACACACACACACACACACACACACACACACACACACACACACACACACACACACACACACACACACACACACACACACACACACACACACACTTTTATCTGCATGTTATCATTTTTGTCTTGATTTACGTCCTTTGAGGAAACAAACGTCTTTGCTAAAACAAGACATGTGTCACTACTTAAGCAGATTAAGGGGTACACAACAAACTTTGACAGCTATTATGAGCTCAAGATAGCTTCATTTGTGTTTGGAAAAATTAGCAGAGAAATATCAGGAGACAAACAAGCGCTTTATACATTTCATGCCAGCAATCATTTTCTAACGGCAGGAGTCAATTATTCCAGACGGTGGGTGTCTGACTCTGTAGCGAAAGGCTTCCTTTCCTCCGCAGCCTCAAACCAAACAAATTGTCTCTTTGTAACGTCTCAGTCTTCCTCTTGGTCACCCTGATGACTAGGGTTGGGATCCTTTAGGTTTTAACGAATCCGGTTTGTTAACGATTCCCTCTTAGGTCCGATTCCTTAACGGTTCCCTTTAACTCTTTGCCTGCCAATGACGAGATGTCTCGTAATATTTTGCTAAGGTACAGTCTGCCAATGACGAGAATGACCAGATTTGGTGTTTTCAGTGGTTTTCCACTAGATGGCGCTGTTCCCTATGGGGTCACCGTTTGGCGCTCTGTGAAACAGAGGAGCAGCGGGTCACGTAATCGCAAAAAAAAAACAGCCCATTCATTTCCTTGTTATTCGATTTGGGAGAATGGCTTTTTCTCTGTGTTGCTTTTTGGCAAAAACAGCCTACATTCAACTGCCCACAGCTATGGAATGCTCCCGTCTTTTAAAGTGATCGGGGGATCGATTACACACACACACACACACACATACATACACACACAAACAGGAGCACTGTTGTTTCACGGCACACAACGATTTGTTTTGCTTCATTGTGTGTGAACATGAAACGTGAACGAGCGGGTGAGGCAATGACTTTGTAAACTTTATGTGGAAAAATGCGGGTATTAAGCGAGCACCACATTTTTCGCATAAATGCTCGGAAATATGCGATTATTGCGGTGAATATGCGCCCTTTTAGGGAAAAAAATTACCCCCGCATAATCTGCGCCATTTGGCTGATTATGCGATAAATTATGCAATCACATAAACTAGTGTTTCTGGAGGGTCTAACTCTGAGTCTAACTCTGAGAGTGTAACTGGTCCTTGAAATTAAAAGGTTTGAGAACCACAGGTATTGTAATTGTATAGCAGACGTGAAGTCCACATACCAGCTCTGATGACGGTGTGATAAAACAGACTCCGGAAACGGTTCCAGATGTGATGGAACCGATTCCGGTTCCTCAATGTTGACACCAACCCTACTGATGACTATATCATCTCAGCCTAACTTGGTCACGTCCCTATTTTGGGCAGGTTATTATAGGCGAAGATCTTCCCCCCAAGATTCAAACATACAGTACAGGTATAGTATAGCGAAAATAGGTGATGTACAGTCTCACTATGTGCTGCGACGGGATGCTCGCAGATCTGCTATGTTTGCAGCGCAACACCATCGCACGACAAAATATAAAACAGGGCTTACGGTAAGTGGTTAAATGTACACAGTTTACAGTAAATGCACGTTTACAGTCACAAATTATCACATATAGTACATTAGGTGTGTGTCGTTGATTGGCATGCCTGGCTAATGAGTGGCTTTGTGAAAACCTGTGGTAATGGTTACGTTTTATTACCTTCTGTTCTGTCTCTCTCTCTCTCTACTAGAGCCAGACCGATATATCAGTTTGGTCAATATATATCGGCGATTACTTGACTTTCCTTGCCGACATCAGTATAGGCAATTATGCAGCCTATGTGTCCAGATTTTTTGCCACTTTAAATCTGCCGTTCCTATTGATCCACAAGCTCACAACGTGTCGCAGTGTGAAGCATTGTGAGATTGTAAATTGCCAATTGTTTTTATTTTGAATCGTTAAATCAAATAAAGTTAATTCATGTGTAAACTAATTTATGCATCAAAACATTATCTGTGTTTTTTATCAAAATATTTTTGCTTAGAAGTTAAATGTTCTTCAAATATGTTTTCAAGATTTCACACTTTCTATATACGAAATATCAGTCAAAACATTGGTAATTGGTGGTCTAGGACTCTCCGAAATCAGCACCAGAACCAAAAACCTGACATCATGTGGCTCCCCTCACACACACAGGCACGCACGCACACACACACACACACACACACACACACACACACACACACACACACACACACACACACCTCATTATGTCTATCAGTTTATTTGTGTGTGTGTGTGCGTGTGCACTCTACTATGTCCCTTCAGCACATAAAAGGGCTGTCCACACTAAGCACTATAACTATAGTTATGACTATAACCAAATACATACGTATATCGTTCAACACTGTTGTCGTTATAGCTGTGGTGTGGACTCTGGACTCTGCCATCCACTTGAGTCAGAACGACTTTTAAAACTACATATTTATAGATATATTTATAGTTATCGTGCTTGGTGTGGACTGCCCTTAAATCTGTGTGTGTGTGTGTGCATTTGCCCAAGTATCAATGTGTTCACCTCTACACTCAACAGACAGACAATGAACGCAACACCTACACATATCTACAGATGAAACTCTCTCCCTCCCTCCCTCTCTCCCTCTCTCTCTCGCTCTCTCTCTCTCTGGTCAATTCAAAGATGCTTCATTGGAATGCCTGTGCACTGAACAACACTGAATCAGGTTTACAGTATGCTACAATGTACTGTATGATTATCGTTAATAACACACAGGACAACATTAAGACATGTGATTTAAACACATTTGAGTATGAGCAAATATCTTTTGTCTGTTTCACATCTGAACATACAAGCACTCACACAGTTACAGTATGCACGCTCGCTCTCATGCACGCACACACACGCGCACACACACAGTGGTGTAAAGTAACTAAGTACATTTACTTAAGTACAATTTTGAGGTATTTGTACTTTACTTGAGTAGTAATTTCCAATACTTTTACTTCTACTCCACTACATCTCAGAGGCAAATATTGTACTTTTACTCCACTACAATTATTTGAAAACTTTAGCTACTAGTTACTTTGTAGATATACATTATTGCATTATAAAACATACATTAACCACTTTAGCCCTATTTTATGCCTAGGCTATTTGAAAATAGCCGATCTACAAGCTCACAACGCGTCGTGATGCGACGCGTTGTGAGCTTGCAGATCTGCTATTTTCAAACATTTTAGTACTTTTACTTTTGGTACTTTAAGTACATTTTGATACAAATACTTTTGTACTTTTACTCAAGTACATTTTTTATTCCAGACTTTTACTTGTAACAGAGTACTTCTACATTGCAGTATTGATACTTTTACTTAAGTAAAACATTTGAGTACTTTTTCCACCACTGCACACACACACACACCCTTTTCTCCCTCTCTTCCTCTCTCACCCGTCCCACTCTTACCGTCTCTCTATTTCCTGCATCTACCTCTCTCTCTGTCCTGCCTCCTTTCCCTCTTTTTTTGACTTCCTCGTCTTTCTCCCTCTCCATCTCCCACAATGCACCTCTCTCCAACTTCCTCCCCTCTCTCTCTCTCTATAGCTTGGTATCACTTTTTTGCCGTTTCTTCTCACTCCCCTTTACCTCACTCCCCCCGTCAGCCCCCTACCCCCGCCCCCCAATCTCTTTCCTATCCCACCCAGCCTCCCCCGCCGTATCCGTCGCCGTGGTTCCCAGGCCTGTCAGTCAAACCTGCGGTCGACATCTCGTTGCTGCAGCTGAGCCAGGGCTGCATCATCCCGCCTGTCAATCAACACTCTCCACCTTCACCCTCCCCCCTCTCTCCTCACTCCACTCCATCCATCTCTCTCTCTCTCTCTGTGTGTGTGTGTGAAAGAGGTTCGTACTGCCCCCCCCCTCTCTCACACACACACACACACACACACACACACACACACAGCAGCAGCACAGAGTACCCCCTTTACACTCTGAACAACACAACAAAACACACACGATACAGGCACAGGCTGTTGCACAAAAGCATGCACACACACACACGCACGCACGTGCGCGCACAAACATTTGCCATTCTCTCTCTCGCTCCCTCGCTCACAAAAGAAAGAAAGAAAGAAAAAACACTGATATAAAGGAGAGGAGAAAGGCGCGCGTGTACATTCGTGCACAAAGAGAGGCAGACCGGGGCGAACAGACAGAAAGACAGGTGGTGATACTGATAGGCAGACAGACAGACAGACAGACAGGGAGGCAGGCAGACAGACAGACAGACAGACAGACAGACGGGCAGACAGACTGACAAGACAGGTATAGCGCTGCTTCCATACCTTCACTGAGGCCCCTATACTACACACACCCCCACACACACCCCCCACCCCCCACCCCCCGTCTCCCTGTCAATCTTTAATTCAGCAGGCTGAAAGAGGGATCATGGCTCTCGTCTTTAACCCAATAAGACCTGAGGCCGATTCGATTTTTTTTTCCTAAATTCGAATAGTTTTTTTTTTTTACATAAGAAATGTAAAAATTTCTTATGTAAAAAATACAAAAATACAAAAATACAAAAATACAAAAATACAAAAATACAAAAATACAAAAATACAAAAATACAAAAATACAAAAAAAAGATATATAAAATATAAAACATATATAAAATATAAAAAATTTAAAACATCTCAAAATATCTCAAAATATGTTGTTCCAGAGATCCCCAGAAGCAAAGATTTGAGTCACAAATGCTCGCTTTAAAAGTATATATTCAAAGATTTGCACAACATTTTCACGATTTTTCAAAAATAGCAGAGCTACAAGCTCATAGCGCGGCACTCGGTGCCGCGCTATGAGCTTGTAGATCTGCTATTTTTGAATAGCCCAAAGAAATCTTAAAAGGACACACAGCTGCGTTCCCGGTCTAAATGGATTAACCACCACCTCACGGCCCCTCTTCAGCTTCCAGCACGCCGCGCTATGACAGCCTTAAGACTGCTCATTAACACCTTAAGTAAAGACAGGCCCCACTATGACTGCCTAGTAACACCAAGTGCTTCTCAAACGTTTCCGTGTCAAGGACCCCCAGATAGCTATGTAATTTGGCCACGGACCGCCATCTGAAAAGAGTTTGTCCCAGGGACCCTCATAGAAGATTTATATAAAATAGTTTTTTGAAAATAGCGGATCCACATCGTTACAGTGCATGGTTCAACGGATTTTGATGTTTTAACCCATTGAGACCTGAAGCCAATTCTACATGTCTCCTAAATCTCAACAGTATTCTGAAAAACATATGTTTCTATATCAGTGGTTCTCAATCCTTTTCATGTCAAGGACCCCCAGAATTATATGTATTTGGCCGCAGACCCCCAACAAAAAATTTTGTTCCAGAGACCCCCAGAAGCAAAGATTTGAGTTTTTTTTTTTCAAAAATAGCAGATCTACAAGCTCGTAGCGCAGCACTCGGTGCCGCGCTACGAGCTTGTAGATCTGCTATTTTTGAATAGCCCAAAGTTTAAAATAATGCTTTTTAGCTCAAATCTAAAAATGACACAGTTCCAGGTCTTAATGGGTTAACACATTTAGCTGGGGACCCCCTGGAACCCCCCCCCAAGAACCCCTGGGCCTGGGGGTCCAGACCCCACTTTGAGAACCACTGGTAACAGCTAAGAAGACTGATGTCACTAGTACAACAGCATTGTTTGATTTACCTGCTTTTATTAGTAAAAAGGCTTAAGACGTATTCACATCATAATGACCAGACCGATTCCAAAAGACATCAGCATGATAAGTATGAAAGGTAATAACTGCCTGTCAACTTTACTGAAAGCAAAACTCACAGCTATTGACATCATTAAAATACCTACGTGACTCACGGCTAATTTGTGTTATACTCCCTTTGTTAAGATGGAACGCTCCTCTACCAGAGACTACAGAGGGATCGCAGTTAATCAGGATTAGGTCCATATGCTGCTTACCTGGTGTCATTATTTAAAGAGTATTAGCGCTGGGCTGGTCATTTTAAAAACTGTAATTATCGCATGCTGCAACACCAGCTCATAACTTGTAGAGAAAAACTGTAAATGAGTCCATTTCACAGTTTCCCCCCGCCGAGCGAGTCCACGATCCATTGAACATGAAGAGTTTCGTCTCTTCTCTCTTCTTTGAGCTAGTTGTAAAAACCGAGGCTTGCTCTTTGATTGCATCATGGAGAGGGGCTTTCATCAGATAGCTGGTGGATTGCAGGGTGAGACGAGGTACTGGTCGGGGGGGGGGGGTGGGGAGGGGGGGTTGGCGGGGCGGGCGGTTGGTGGTGGGGGGGGGGGGGAGCAAGGGCTGCAATTATAAAGTGCTAGGGGAAGGTTCTGTGCACAAAACAATGAGTTAGCCGAGCACGCGTGTGCCACATTCGGTGATGTGGCACTGATGTGTTTACTTTGTTGTGTTATACGGTGTCGCATTGGTGTCGCGTTTGTTGCGTCGTGTCACATCATGTCATGTCATGGGAGACAAAAACTGAGGGGAGAGAGAGATAGAGAGAGAGAGAGAGAGAGAGAGAGAGAGAGAGAGAGAGAGAGAGAGAGAGAGAGAGAGAGAAAGCAACAGAGAGAGAAAGAGAGAAAGCAACAGAGAGAGAGAGAGAGAAAGAAACAGAGAGAGAGAGAGAGAGAGAGCGAGAGAGGGAGAGATAGAGAAAGCAACAGGGAGAGAGAGAGAGCTCACGGAAAATAACCTGTGCCTCAGCGATGGCTTTTTCACAATCAACGCCAGGCGTTTTGAAAGGGATGTCCTTTCACTGAAATGACACAACCAACACCCAGCGAGAGACTTTACAGTATAACTATTCAATTGCTTTACACCTCTGAAGGAGCCCACCACCACCACCCAGACAACAGGGATTATAGGGGAAAGTGTCTGTTTAAAAACGTGGCTGTCTGTCATATTCTATTGAATGAACGTCTTGGCAGAACGGAATTAATAGATTTTTCTTCATAATCTGCATAATGGTCATCATTCAAATAATCTAGGCATAATTAATTTGAAGATGGATTAAAGACTCATACATCAACACGCGACACGAGCATGGCCACTGAATAGTTAATCAAAGACAATTTCATTAATTAATTAAATAATTAATCAATATTAAATATGCAAGTACTCTCTTTAAAAAGGTGAGAGCTTTTTTTCTGTTACTCAAATAGTACTCCATTCCACAATGCACGTTAATTGATGTTGTGTTGTACCCTGCTGAGTACACAGTAAAAGCCATAGTATTTATTTAACAGAGAATGTTAAATGGACCCATGACTCTGAAAGTTTAATTCACACTGAGGATTTGACTGTGTACAACTACAGTATCACCATCTCATGGTATTCTGGAACATTGGTTCCTAAACAGTGGGTCGGGACACGTTTGAGGGTCGTGGATCTGTTTTTATAGCCTGGTAAACCCTCCCTCCGGAAATCTCATTTCCATTTGATTTCAGAAGTGAGTCTGGCCTGATCGCCCATTCTGCAATATTGGCTGTGGGCTGGAGTTGGGCGGGAGTAATACCGTTGACAGACAACCCCTTCAGCCAATGATCGTTTTTCCCCTTCAGCCAATTGCAGTGCATTTTTACCACCTCCGCGACTAATGTGACGCAACGGGACTTTTGAGATGGCCATGCCCAAAATAGGTTGCCTTATTCGGATACATGCGTGTCACTGCCCGTCCCTGCCGGTTCTCTGAATTTTTATTTTTAAATAGGCTCTGTCATGATTAATTGACCACATATATGAAGTTAAACAACTAAATTCTATCCAAACGATATCTTATAAGTAAATTACGTGCCTCAAAAAAGAAGTTTGAGAGCGTTTTATAAACGAAAGTAAGAAGTGAAGGCAGTCGCACAAACAACAATGGCTGCCGTTCGTCTTTTGTCGGCTGAAATTCAAAGAAATTCCATAAATTAGAAGAAAAAAAGAACAGTGTAGTTTGGGTCCCAGAGTAAAAAAAAATTAATCAAATGGGCGTCTATGTATTAATGCATATGAAACTGGGGGTCCATGAAATAAATACATTGAGGATCACTGCTCTCTAGACCCCATGGCTACAGCTCTAGCGTATCCTATATTACCTGAATACACAGGACAGCTAACATTTAATGAGAGGGGCATCGTGTGTCAGGTCCTGTTGTCCTGCATGCCATGTGTGTAGTGTGTACCCATGCAGCAGTGGTTCTCAAACCTTTTCAACCCAAAATGATTGTATTTGGCCACGGACCCCCATCTCAAAATATTTTGTTCCAGGGACCCCTAGAAGCAAAGATTTGTGTAAAAAAAATACTATTATTCACACATTTTCAAGATTTTACAAAAATGGCAGATCTACAAGGTCACCGCGAGCTTGTAGTTCTGCTATTTTTGAATAGCCTAAGTATAAAATATGGTTGAAGTGATTAAAATAATGATTGCGATGCTATAAAAACACATTGAGTGCCAAAACCGTAAACATCCGTTTACATCCGTGTGCTCGTCATCGATTCTACAGCTCTAAACAGCCCAGCGTAAATGGTAAGAACGCTGGCACTAGATGTACCCTGTTTTAATAAACCTCTGGCACCGAATGTGTTAACTAATTTTGCTGGGACCCCCTGGAGACCCCTGGGGGTCCCCGGATCCAACTTTGAGAACCACTGCCATAGAGCACATTGCAACATCCTTACGGGTGCATTTTTTCAAAGTTACTTTAAAGGGACTACACCATGAATTTGAACTTTTTCTTATTTTTTGTGTGTTTTTGGTCTCCCCTACCTCTCTT
The DNA here is from genome assembly GCF_963280865.1 of Gymnoscopelus braueri. Lineage (NCBI taxonomy): Eukaryota > Metazoa > Chordata > Actinopteri > Myctophiformes > Myctophidae > Gymnoscopelus > Gymnoscopelus braueri. The sequence continues at coordinate 30,945,296 of NC_137622.1, forward strand.
CTATCCCCAAAAATACCCCAGTTTGAACACTCAGGCTTTCACAGCAAATCTGGGGTTTTCTGTAAATTGGTCTCAAAACAGGCCAAACTGATTTGCACCCTGACGTGACGTCAATTTTTTTTTGTTTTGTTTGTTTTTTGTACTTTTTCCACACAGAACCAGGAGATAACATGCATACAAACTGGCTCAATAGCGCCCCGTGCCAAACAGGACAATGTGGTATTGCAGGTGAAAGTGCTTTATAAGCCAGAGAGAAGTTAGTTGGAATGAGTATATCTGAGGCTTGATTTAGGCTCAAACCTTTTGAAAAACGTTTGAGGGACATAAACAATATGATATTAAATATTATTATTTATTTTTTTTAATTCATGGTGTAGATCCTTTAAAGGCGGGATTTTGCAGTGTACTGCTCAAGGTCCTTGGGTTATTGTGCTAGGTTTTCACCACTTGAACCCCAACATCCCTATTCTGGGGGGAACCATTCACCAAGAATAGCATATCTACAAGATCGGCTATTGTAGATCTCAACTCAACTCAAACTTTACTTATGCAGCACATTTAAAAACAACCAAAGTGCTTTACAGAAGCATAAAAACACAGAAAAAACACAAGAGCTATAAAAGACAAAAAGAAAAAAGAAAATGAAGTGAAATACAAAAAGGCAAGCAACACACGATAAGGGCCGTAGATGGGCTATTTTTCGCGAATCGATTTGGTGTAGACAGAAATAAAGTGGACCGTTGTGAGTCAGATTTGTTTCACTATAGAGTTTTCACAACACAGAAATGTCATTTGGCATAACGACTAAATTGGGGTGACGAATTGGCAAAAAGAAAAAAAGAAAGAAAAAGAAAATAAGAATAGAGGGTTTAAGTGGGTTTTTAACAGGCACAACTCACATGGAGAGTCAACATTTTCCTCTACAATTTCAGGAACGACGCAGCTATCTCTCTCTCTCTCTCTCTCTCTCTTTTTATATGCAGCATATTAACGGTAGCATATACTTGGGCCACTTTTTTTCTGTCTACACCAAATCCATTTGCCAAATAATAGCCCATCTACGGCCCTTATCGTGTGTTGCTTGCCTTTTTGTATTTCACTTCATTTT